>NC_139144.1:7020463-7620463 GCF_964270905.1 Leucopleurus acutus
AGTAATTGCATTAAATATTAATGGCTTAAACATTCTAATTAAAAGACAGGTTGTTTCACTGGATCAAATAAAAATATATACTTCTAATAGGAGAAACACCTTAAATACAAGAAAACAGAAAGGTTGGAATTTAAAAGTTGAAAAAGGAAAACATGCAAACACTAAACAGAACAGACTTGTAGAGCCATACCCCAGGCAACCTTAAAGCAAAGAGCATTTCTAGCTTTAAACAGGAATTTTCAAAATGATTATATGGTCAATATAACCAGAAATTGGTTACAATTATAAATCTTTAGGTGTATAATAAAACAGCCTTAAATGAAGCAAAAATTAACAGAATAAATAGGGAAAATACATATTCACAATTATTGTGGGATATTTTAATACCTTTATCAATAACTGATAGAATGACCTAAAATACAATCAATACTAATATAGAAAATTTGAGCAAGATAAATAATTGACCTAACTGATCTTAGCTAGAACTTCCAAAACTTCAGAATATTGTTTCAAATGCGCTTGTAATGGTACTGAAATTGACCACATGCTGTGCCTTAAATCAGGTAAAAGGGTTAATCTGGTACAAACCTTCTGGAAAGCAACCTGAACAAATATTTCAAGATCTTTAATATATTTTTATCCTTTTACTTAATTCTTTTTGCTAAGAACATAATAAGAGATGAAGACAAATATTGATAAAGAAATGATTCTTTTAGAACATGACTTGTTTCATTTTCATTAGGCTAAATGTTCCAAATGGGTGGGAAACCACATTTAGATATATCTATATAATTGATATTCTACAGTCATTAAAGTAATATTTAAAAATAAATGTAAGGCTCTCAGAGTATGTTCAGAACCAAGTCTTAAATAAAACAGAATATAAAAATCACAAATATGTAAAGTAATTAAAATGCTATTGCACAGCTTCTACCTAGTGACTCTCATATACTAGTTATTCAGTACTGTGAAGGCATTCCCAGAAAAGAGTAGTTGTTCTCTGTAAAGTTCTACAGAGCATTGTCCTTTTCTATTCTCTCTCTCAAATTAGAGTCATTTGTGAAGATGTGTTCCTCAATATTAATGAATCAGAAAGCCCAGTACCAAATTTAAACTAGATTATCATGTAGGTCCCACAAATATTACTATGTCTCTTTACACTCTAGATGTGAGAACACTATTTATTTACTTTATTCTGTCTTTAAAAAAGACAAAAGTATTATAATCCATACTTTAATGTGTACACCAATGTCAAGGCTATTATTGAGTAGCTGAATTTGTCATACACTAGCTTAGAAGTGCATACATGGAAATAATTCATTATGAATATCTTGTATTTTTGGCACTCTAGCCATCTGTTGATTCGTTCAACTAAAAAATAAAATGTGTGTGATGCGTTTGTCAGTATTTCTGGGAGAAGATCAAGTCACTGAATTTTTCTATCCACTATTTCCTTTTATGTCCTTATTTTGCCCTAGGTCACGTATTAACTCAGAAAGGAAACCACACCATTACTCCAAAGTCTAGAATAACCCTCCACTGAGGCATTACCTGTCATGCATTTTGCCTTGTAAAGTACTAGAGGGCATCACATTTCTTGGATATTCCTTTTGTGATGAAGACTTCCTCCAGCTGAGGAGATTTATCATCATGAAACACTATTTAGTAGCTTTTTATAATCCATCTACAGGGAAAAAGTTACATGTCGTGATATAAGAAATCTCCTCTTAAGTACATAAAGAAGAGTAATCTTGCCACTTCGTAAACACACCCAGAGGAAAGCATCTTGAGTGATGAACACAAAGCATGAAGGGAAACTAATGAACAAAAGGTTCTTTAAACTGGAAGTTCTCCTGTTTTTGTCAGGTTGTTTCCATATGCAATTTTTCAACTTTCTATTTAATAGAAGCAAAACAAACACAAACGCTTTACATTAACACATTTCTATTCCTCCATTCTTATATACAGACTGTAAGTACTGGTCAATAATTTTCACTTAATTAACTTAACATATCAGGCAGTGTACAGAGGAGGAATCAAGGAGGAATGCAAATAAACACCTAGATATTGTACAGGAGGGCACATGAGGCAAGGGACCCTTGAGAATTCAGTGCAAGTGTTCTTAAAAAAAACTTCATTTTTTTCTTTTCCCCGAATATCTCTGTTGTTTCTGTTCTATTGGTGGAGGTTAAGGTTCCTGTGTTAGTTGTTTGGGGACACACAATTGCAATTTAACTGATGCAATTTTGAGAGCTGCCTGCTGACACTCTATTTTCATAAATTCTGAAATCAATAATACAGGGAATCATTTCATTCAAAATAGAAATGTTGGGACTTCCCTGGTTGCACAGTGGTTAAGACTCTGAGCTCCTAAAGCAGGGGGCCCAGGTTCGATCAGTGGTCAGGGAACTAGATCCCACATCCATGCTGCAAATAGGAGTTCGCATGCCACAACTAAGGAGACCATAAGCTGCAACTAAGGAATCCACTGGCTGCAACAAAGACCCAGCACAACCACATAAACAAATAAATAAAAATAAATATTAAAAAATTGAAATGTTGATCCATTTAATATGCCAACCTTGAAGTTGTGTGGTTCTGAAACTTGTGAAAGAAAAGTGAAGAGAAACAATGCATTAAAATGTAGAAAACATTTGCCAAATTTAAGTTGTACACACACAGACACAATGTTTAATGTAACGTGGTGAGAAATTGTTGCTGTATCAATGTAAAGAACATCTATAGGTAATATTAGTGACTGAATATTATTTGGTATGAAGTGAAGTAGAACTGAATAATGTAAGATGATTATTAATAAATAAATGCCTTATTATGGAATTTCTGGCCACATCTTCACAAATTGCTCTCTCCTCTCACCTCCAAGACATGATGATGTTGGGGAAGTTTAGTTCTTGGTATCCTATGGTGTCTGCCCTTCACCCTGTGTATGGGTCACCTTAGCTTTAATTGTCTGCTCTTTGTTGATGTGCCCTAAACCCATTTCACCAGCTCAGGTGGTTTCCTGAACTCAGGCTCATGAAAAAACAAGTACCACAAAACCCTTCCCCTTCTCTCAAATCTGCTCTTCCTCAGTGGTTACCGGCTTTAGTTAAGATGGTGTCAATCCACATATCTGTCTCCACTGCAAAGCTGGCAATGAGGTTTCTTCCTGAATTTCAGTGATTCTCAAATTTCTCTGTCTCAGGATGTTTTTACAGTCTTAAAATTATTGTGGACCCCAAAGTGTGTTGACGTGAGTTGTATCATTTCAAATGGTATATTTGAAATTTCAAATGGTAAATTAGAAATCAGTACTGAGATATTTTATAATGTCTTACTTAACAATTTCTGTATAAATAACATTAGTAATCCATTTCACATTAACAAAAATAACATTTTTGTGAAAACATTACTATAGTTTCCAAAACAGAGAAATTAGTGAAAAGAGTGGTGTTGCTTAACAGTTTTGTGAATCTCTTTAGTGTCCAGCTTATATTCAATTAGCTGAAGTCTGATATCTGCTTATGAATTGAATCAGCTGTGATATAGCATGTCATAGAGCCTCTGGAAATCTCTACTATATTCTCATGAAAGAATGGGTGTGAAAAAGCAAATGGCATCTTATTATTATTATGGAAATATCTTTGACTTTGAGAATGGAATGAAAGGGTCTCAGGACTCACAGGTGTCTTTCTGGGCTATAGAGCAGTTTCTGTCTTCACTCTGTGTTATATCAAGTAGGACAAAGTCTCTATAACACTATCTGAATAAATCTACCCATAGGAAATTTCATGGAAGTCTGAGATGAGGTTTTATGTGTGTGGGACATTGTATAGAATTTTTTAAAACACGAAAGAACATAGAGGAAAAAAATCCCCATTGGACACTCACCATGTTCACACTGCTCCCTTGTAATGTTCATGAAGGTCTTCTCTCTCACCACCCCATCCTCACTCTGCCTCTAATTGTTTTCTGCCTTCAGGCTTTATTCTTTTTCATTTTCACTCTTAAATTTGCAGCACAGTTTAGTTCTCTTGTGTATTTACCCATGCAGTTTTAGGGAAAGGAAAAGATGGCCATTATGAAAAGACAATAGTCATTTGATGGTTTCATTGCAGGCAATAAAACATTTTATAGCCTTACTCTATTCAGGGAAAATTTTACATAATGAGACCTGCTCTAAAATAATCTCCTAACTATTGCATTGCCAAGCTGACATATTTGAAAAGTAAGCCTGCAAACTAAACCTATTCTTTGTGAATTAATATTTTTCTGACTTTGCTAGACACTGGGGGTAGTGGAGGATATATCTAGCACCCACTTGGTATTTCTTTGTCCTGTTTTGCCTAGCTTTCATGGTAAATAGACAAGTGCAGCAGCTCAGCATGAGAAGAGTGTGCTAGTCACAGCTTTAGACCCACCACTCCTGAGATGTAAGCTAGAAATTTTGTTATTGACCCACAATTCTTTAAAGTACTATTCATCTTTTAAAGTTTTTTTCTCTGTGTTTTTCATATTGTTTCATTTCTATTTATCTATCTTCAGTTTCACTGACTTTTTCTTCTCATCTCTATTCTGCAGTCAGGCCCATTCAGTCAGTAATTCACCCGTTTCTTCTTTTTACTCCTCCTTCTTCTCCTCCTCCTTCTCCTTCTTCATTATTATGTTTTCAGTTCTAAATTTTCTATTTGGTTCATCTCTCTATATTTTATTTGTTTTGCTGAAACCATCCTTTTTTTCCATTTGTTTCAGAATGATTTGCAATTACTTGTTTGAACATTTCTACAAGAGCTGCTTTGTCAGGCAATTTTCATATCTGTCATCTTATCATTGACATATCTTGAATGCATTTTCCTCTGTAAGTAGACATAATCCTTTTTCTTCATATATGGAATAATTTTGGATTGCATCTTGGATATTTCAATACTATATTATATATATATATATTGCTTAAGTCCTATGGAGAATATTGTTTTTTTTTTTCAGCAGGTTGTCAACTTATCTAGGTTCAGGTTGTAAGTTCCAAACTGCATTCTGTGATCTGCTGTCCCAATGTCATTTCAGTTTTCAAACTCTTTGTGTTATTTTGATCTGTCTTGCCATTCTATGTCCAGTCTGCACCTTGGGTGCTGTCTTTTATTTTGGGTCTCAAATTCTTCTGAATAGGATCATATATACACACGAGTATCTTGTGGGTCAGCCCAGGAGCTCACAGGTGACTTTATGTGGTTGTTTTCCTGAGCTCCTCCTGGGTCATCTCCTCAGTGCTTTATAGTTCCATATGCTTCCACTTTTCAAGTCTCTGTCCAGAAAGCTGGTGCTTTAATTACTGTCTGATGAGTATTGTTGTTACTGTTTCTGCAACTAGAAACAAGTGGATAAAGGACACAGAGAGAGAAAAAGTAGCAATGGGGTTTTCCCATCATTTTGGGACCATAGCTTTTCTGATTTGAGAGGAAAGTTCAGCTCCATGAGAATTTTGAGGTCTGTGTGTTTACACTGCTGCTGCTGCCATAGAAATGTTCAGGGACAGAGTCTGAAAGAGAAGAGTAAAAGACAAACACAACAGGGTATTTTCCCTCTATCTCTGGACACTAGAACATCTCATTTTTTTCTCTGAGACAGAACTACAGGCTTCTTTGGAAGCTCGACTTCTAATGTTTAGCTATTTGAGATTAGTTCTGGGGCTGCCAGAAAAGAAAAAAAATGGCAAACTGATAGTCATTTAGGTGGTAGTTCAAATTCTGGTCTTTTTCCTTAATCAACTTTCTATTTACTTTTGAATCCAACAATATCAGGCCCTTGCATTCTGTTTAGGCCTTGCATTCTTTGAGAGACATTGAACTGAACCTCCAACATTTTATGCTAATATATATATTTTTAAGGTTTTTTTTTTTTTGATGTGGACCATATTTTAAGTCTTTATTGAATTTGCTACAATATTGCTTCTGTTTTATGTTTTGGTTTTTTGGCTTTGAGGCATGTGGGATCTCAGCTCCCTGACCAGGGATTAAACCCTCATCCCCTGCATTGGAAGGCAAAGTCTTAACCACTGGATCATGAGGGAAGTCCCTATGCTAATATATTAACAAATAATACAGAACGGTTATGGTGTTATTGCCATTGTTTGAAATTTGATTATGTTATCTCATGCTTCTTGATGTTTTAATGAAGAGCTATATGATGTTTGTTCAAAGCCGGGTCTCCTTGGAGACTGTTCAAAACTTCATGACAACACTGGCCTGAGGGAGACTTGCTACTGTTGTCCTGAGCATCAGAGAAAACACCCATGAGAGCGTTTCTGTCAGAAGAAAAAAATGATATTCTCTCAGATAAAAAATTCTTCACCATCATATTATTAGTTATATCATATTTATTTATTCTCCTTCAAAATTTTTCCTTTTGTATTTTTTTGTTGATGGCCTCATTCAGTAAAAATGAAGCTTGAGTTAGATTTCAACAACTATCTCACCCACCTAGTACTCCCAACTCTAACTCTTAGCAAAGTTGCACAGCCATGAGTCTCCTGTTCTCTCTTTCATGAATGTTGGTATTTTACCAAGTGTCTTCCTTGGATATCTTACATTTTAACATAAGCACCATTTCTAGGCAGTTAATAATCTAGGGCTTTAGCTATTGCCTACATACTGAGTCTCTTAAATATATTATTCTAGCCCTAACTTTTCTCAGTAATCCAGATTATTTCCTCTGGGCAAACATTCCTACTTATCCCAAATTTCCCTTCAAATAAACATGCTTCAAAAAGAAACGGGACAGGAGCTTCAAGATGGCAGAAGAGTAAGACGCAGAGATCACCTTCCTCCTCACAAATACATCAGAAATACATCTACACGTGGAACAGCTCCTACAGAACACCTACTGAACACTGGAAGAAGAACTCAGACCTCCCCAAAGACAAGTAACTCCCCACGTACCTGGGGAGGACAAAATAAAAAAGAAAAAGCAGAGACAAAAGAATAGGGACGGGACCTGTACCAGTGGGAGTAGCCGTGAAGGAGGAAAGGTTTCCACACGCTAGGAAGCCCCTTCATGGGCGGAGACTGCGGGTGGTGGAGGGAGGAAGCTTCAGAGCTGCGGAGGAGAGCACAGCCATAGGGATACAGAGGGTAAAGGGGAGAGATCCCCGTACAGAGGATCGGGACCGACCAGCACTCACCAGCCTGAGAGGCTTGTCTGCTCACCCACCGGGGTGGGCAGGGCTGGGAGCTGAGGCTCAGGCTTCAGTCGGAGCACAGGGAGAGGACTAAGCTTGGCTGCATGAACACAACCTGAAGGGGTGAGTGCACCACGGCTATCCGGGAGGGAGTCCAGGACCTGCCGAAGAGGCAAGAGACTTTTTCTTCCCTCTTGGTTTCAGGGTGGGCGAGGAGAGGGTATTCAGAGCACTACTTAAAGGAGCTCCAGAGATGGGCATGAGCTGTGGCTATCAGCGTGGACCACAGAGAGGGGCATGGGATGCTAAGGCTGCTGCTGCAGCTACCAGGATGCCTGTGTGCAAGCACAGGTCACTATCCACACCTCCCCTCCCAGGAGCCCGTGCAGCGTGCCACTGCCAGGGTCCTGTGATTCAGGTACAACTTCCCCGGGAGAACACACGGTGCGCCTCAGGCTGGTGCAAAATCACGCTGGCTTTTGCCCCACAGGCTTGCCCACACCTGCACCCCTCCCTCCCCCTGGTCTGAGTGAGCCAGAGCTACTGAATCAGCGGCTCCTTTAACCCCATCCTGTCTGAGCAAAGAACAGACGCCCTCCTGCGACCTATATGCAGAGGCGGGGCCAAATCCAAAGCTGAGCCCTGGGAGCTGTGCGAACAAAGAAGAGAAAGGGAAATCTCTTCCAGCAGCTTCAGGAGCAGCGGATTAAATCTCCACAATCAACTTGATGTACCTGCATCTGTGGAATACCTGAATAGACAACGAATCATCCCAAATTGAGGAGGTGGACTTTGAGAGAAAGATTTGTTTTTTACCTTTTTTCTCTTTTTATGAGTGTGTATGTGAATGCTTCTGTGTCTGACTTTGTCTGTATAGCTTTGCTTTCACCATTTGTCCTAGTGTTCTGTGCATCCTTTTTTTTCACGTTTCAAAACTTTTTTCATAATAATTATTATTTATTTTTCATTTTAATTATTTTATTTTATTTTATTTTATCTTCTTTCTTACTTTCTTTCTTTTTTCTATTTTTTCTCCCTTTTATTCTGAGCTGTCTGGATGAAGGGTTCCTGGTGATCCAGACAGGAGTCAGTGCTGTGCCTCTGAGTTGGGACAGCCAACTTCAGGACACTGGTCCACAAGAGACCTCCCAACTCCATGTAATATCAAACAGCGAAAATTTCCCAGAGGTCTCCATCTCAATGCCAAGACCCAGCTTCACTCAAGGACCAGCAAGCTACAGTGCTGGACACCCTATGTCAAACAACGAGCAAGACAGGAACACAATCCCAGCCATTAGCAGAGAGGCTGCCTAAAATCATAATAAGGCCACAGACACCCCAAAACACACCACCAGACGTGGACCTGCCCACCAGAAAAACAAGATCCAGCCTCATCCACAAGAACACAGGCACTAGTCCCCTCCACCAAGAAGCCTACACAACCCACTGTACCAAACTTAGCCACTGGGGACAGACACCAAAAACAACGGGAACTATGAAACAGCAGCCTGCAAATAGGAGATCCCAAACACAGTAAGATAAGCAAAATGAGAAGACAGAAAAACACACAGGAGATGAAGCAGCAAGGTAAAATCCCACCGGACCTAATAAATGGAGAGGAAATAGGCAAGCTACCTGAAAAAGAATTCAGAATAATGATAGTAAAGATGATCCAAAATCTTGGAAATAGAATAGAGAAAATACAAGAAATGTTTAACAAGGACTGAGAAGAACTAAAGAGCAAACAAAAAATGATGAAAAACATAATAAATGAAATTAAAAATTCTCTAGAAGGGATCAATAGCAGAATAACTGAGGCAGAAGAATGGATAACTGACCAGGAAGTTAAAATAGTGGAAATAACTACTGGAGAGCGGCATAAAGAAAAAAGAATGAAAAGAACTGAGGACAGTCTCAGAGACGTCTGGGACAACATTAAACATACCAACATTCGAATTATAGAGTTCCCAGAAAAAGAAGAGAAAAAGAAAGGGACTGAGAAAATATTTGAAGTGATAAAAGTTATAAAATTCCCTAATATGGGAAAAGAAATAGTTAATCAAGTTCAGGAAGCACAGAGTACCATACAGTATAAATCCAAGGAGAAACATGACAAGAGACATATTAATCAAACTATCAAAAATTAAATACAAAGAAAACATATTAAAAGCAGCAAGGGAAAAGCAACAAATAACACACAAGGGAATCCCCATAAGGTTAACAGCTGATCTTTCAGCAGAAACTCTTCAAGCCAAAAGGGACTGGCAGGACATACTTAAAGTGATGAAGGAGAAAAATCTACAACCAAGATTACTCTACCCAGCAAGGATCTCATTCTGATTTGATAAAGAAATTAAAAACCATACAGACAAACAAAAGCTAAGAGAGTTCAGCACCACCAAACCAGCTTTACAACAAATGCTAAAGGAACTTCTCTAGGCAGGAAACACAAGATAAAGAAAAGACCTAAAATAACAAACCCAAAACAATTAAGAAAATGGGAATAGGAACATACATATTGATAATTACCTTAAATGTAAATGGATTAAATGTTCCCACCAAAAGACACAAACTCACTGAATGGATACAAAAACAAGATCTGGGGCTTCCCTGGTGGCACAGTGGTTGAGAGTCCACCTGCCAATTCAGGGGATACGGGTTCGTTCCCCAGTCTGGGAAGATCCCACATGCCGCGGAGCAGCTGGGCCCATGAGCCATGGCTGCTGAGCCTGCACATCCGGAGCCTGTGCTCTGCAATGGGAGAGGCCACAACAGTGAGAGGCCCGTGTACCACAAAAAAAAAAAAAAAAAAAAAAAACAAGACCCGTATATATGCTGTCTACAAGAGACCCACTTCAACCTAGGGACACATACAGACTGAAAGTGAGGGGATGGAAAAAGATATTCCATGCAAATGGAAATCAAAAGAAAGCTGGAGTAGCAATTCTCATATCAGACAAAATAGACTTTAAAATAAAGACTATTACAAGAGACAAACAAGGACACTACATAAAGATCAAGGGATTGATCCAAGAAGAAGATATAATAATTGTAAATATTTATGGACCCAACATAGGAGGACCTCAATACATAAGGCAAATAAAGGGGAATTTGCCATTAAAGGGGAAATTGACAGTAACACAATCATAGTAGCGGGCTTTAACATCCCACTTTCTCCAATGGACAGATCATCCAAAATGAAAGCAAGTAAGGAAACACAAGCTTTAAATGATACATTAAACAAGATGGACTTATCTGATATTTATAGGGCATTCCATCCAAAAACAATAGAATACATATTCTTCTCAGGTGCTGATGGAACATCCTCAAGGATAGATCATATCTAGGGTCACAAATCAAGCCTTGGTAAATTTAAGAAAATTAAAATCATATCAAGTATCTTTCTGACCACAATGCTATGAGACTAGATATCAATTACAGGAAAATATCTGTAAAAAATACAAACATATGGAGGCTAAACAATACATTACTTAATACCAATATCAATAGCAGAATAACTGAGGCAGAAGAATGGATAACTGACCAGGAAGTTAAAATAGTGGAAATAACTACTGGAGAGCGGCATAAAGAAAAAAGAAATGAAATGAAATGAAGAAATGAAACAGGAAATCAAAAACACATAGAAACAAATGACAATGAAAACACGATGACCCAAAACTTATGGGATGCAGCAAAAGCAGTTCTAAGAGGGAAGTATATAGCAATGCAATCCTACCTTAAGAAACAGAAAACATCTCAAATAAACAACCTAATGTTGCACCTAAAGCAATTAGAGAAAGAAGAAGACAAAAAAAAAAAAAAAACCAATGTTAGCAGAAGGAAAGAAATCATAAAGATCAGATGAGAAAAATATGAAAAAAAATGAAGGAGATGATAGCAAATATCAATAAAACTAAAAGATTGTTCTTTGAGAAAGTAAACAAGATAGATAAACCATTAGCCAGATTCATCAAGGAAAAAAAGGAGAGAACTCAACTCAATAGAATTAGAAATGAAAAAGGAGAAGTAACAACTGACACCACAGAAATACAAAGGATCATGTGAGATTACTACAAGCAACTCTATGCCAATAAAATGGACAACCTGGAGAAAATGGACAAACTCTTAGAAATGCACAATCTGCCGAGACTGAATCAGGAAGAAATAGAAAGTATGAACAGAGCAATCACAAGCACTGAAATTGAAACTGTGATTAAAAATCTTCCAGCAAACAAAAGCCCAGGACCAGATGGCTTCACAGGCAAATTCTATCAAACATTTAGAGAAGAACTAACACCTATCCTTCTCATACTTTTCCAAAATATAGTAGAGGGAGGAACACTCCCAAATTCATTCTATGAGGCCACCATCACCCTGATAACAAAACCAGACAAAGATGTCACAAAGAAAGAAAACTACAGGCCAATATCACTGATGAACACAGATGCAAAAATCCTCAACAAAATACTAGCAAGCCGAATCCAACAGCACACCAGAAGGATCATACACCATGATCAAGGGGGGTTTATTCCAGGAATGCAAGGATACTTCAATATACACAAATCAATCAATGTGATACACCATATTAGCCAATTGAAGGAGAAAAACTATATGATCATCTCAAACGATGCAGATAAGACTTTCGACAAAATTCAACACCCATTTAGGATAAAAAGCCTGCAGAAAGTAGGCATAGAGGGAAATTTCCTCAAAATAATAAAGGCCATATATGACAAACCCACAGCCAACATCATCCTCAATGGTGAAAAACTGAAACTATTTCCACTAAGATGAGAAACAAGACAAGGTTGCCCACTCTCACAACTATTATTCAACATAGTTTTGGAAGTTTTAGCCAGAACAATCAGAGAAGAAAAAGAAATGAAAAAAATCCAAATTGGAAAAGAAGAAGTAAAGCTGTCACTGTTTACAGATGACATGTAACTATACATAGAGAATCCTAAGGATGCTACCAGAAAACTACTAGAGCTAATCAATGAATTTGGTAAAGTAGCAGGATACAAAATTAATGCACAGAAATCTCTGGCATTGCTCTACAGTAATGATAAAAATCTGAAAGTAAAATTAAGAAAACACTCCCATTTACCATTGCAACAAAAAGAATAAAATATCTAGGAATAAACCTACCTAAGGAGACAAAAGACTTTTATGCAGAAAATTATAAGACACTGATGAAAGAAATTAAAGATGATACAAATAGATAGAGAGATATACCATGTTCTTGGATTGGAGACATCAACATTGTGAAAGTGACTCTACTACCCAAAGCAATCTACAGATTCAATGCAATCCCTATCAAACTACCACTGGCATTTTTCATAGAACTAGGACAAAAAATTTCACAATTGGTATGGAAACATGAAAGACCCTAAATACCCAAAGCAATCTTGAGAAGGAAATATGGAGCTGGAGGAATAAGGCTCCCTGACTTTAGACAATACTACAAAGCTACAGTAATCAAGACAGTATGGTACTGGCACAAAAACAGAAATATAGATCAATGGAACAGGATAGAAAACCCAGAGATAAATCAACACACATATGGTCACCTTATCTTTGATAAAGGAGGCAAGAACATACAGTGGAGAAAAGATAGCCTCTTCAATAAGTGTTGCTGGGAAAACTGGACAGGTACATGTAGAAGTAGGAAATTAGAACACTCCCTAACACCATACACAAAAATAAACTCAAAATGGATTAAAGACCTAAATGTAAGGCCAGAAACTATCAAACTCTTAGAGGAAAACATAGACAGAACACTCTATGACATAAATCACAGCAAGATCCTTTTTGACCCACCTCCTAGAGAAATGGAAATAAAAACAAAAATAAACAGATGGGATGTAATGAAACTTAAAAGCTTTTGAACAGCAAAAGAAACCATAAACAAGACCAAAAGACAACCCTCAGAATGGGAGAAAATATTTGCTAATGAAGTAACTGACAAAGGATTAATCTCCAAAATTTACAAGCAGCTCATGCAGCTCAATATCAAAAAAACAAACAACCGAATCCAAACATGTTCAGAAGACCTAAATAGACATTTCTCCAAAGATGATATACAGATTGCCAACAAACACATGAAAGAATGCTCAACATCTTTAATGATTAGAGAAATGCAAATCAAAACTACAATGAGATATCATCTCACATTGGTCAGAATGGCCATCATCAAAGAATCTAGAAACAATAAATGCTGGAGAGGGTGTGGAGAAAAAGGAACACTCTTGCACTGCTGGTGGGAATGTGAATTGGTACAGCCACTATGGAGAACAGTATGGCGGTTCCTTAAAAAACTACCTAGAAGTACCATATGACCCAGCAATCCCACTACTGTGCATATACCCTGAGAAAACCATAATTCAAAAAGAGTCATTTCCCAAAATATTCATTACAGCTCTATTTACAATAGCCAGGAGATGGAAATAACCTAAGTGTCCATCATCGGATGAATGGATAAAGAAGATGTGGCACATATATACAATGGAATATTACTCAACCATAAAAAGAAACGAAATTGAGTTATTTGTAGTGAGGTGGATGGACCTAGAGTCTGTCATACAGAGTGAAGTAAGTCAGAAAGAGAAAGACAAATACCGTATGCTAACACATATATATGGAATCTAAGAAAAAAAATGTCATGAAGAACCTAGGGGTAAGATGGGAATAAAGACACAGACCTACTAGAGAATGGACTTGAGGATATGGGAGGGGGAAGGGTAAGATGTGACAAAGTGAGAGAGTGGCATGGACATATATACTCTACCAAACGTAACATAGATAGCTAGTGGGAAGCAGCTGCATAGCCCACGGAGATCAGCTCGGTGATTTGTGACCTCCTGGATGGGTGGGAAGGAGGGAGATGCAAGAGAAAGGAGATATGGGAACATATATAATGTATAGCTGATTCACTTTGTTATAAAGCAGAAACTAACACACCATTGTAAAGCAATTATACTCCAATATAGATGTAAAAAACAAAACAAAACATGTTTTTGATGTATAATTGACATAAACATATTTGTACATATTTAATATATACAACGTGATGAGTTTGGAGATAATTATACATTGGGAAAACCATCACCACAATCTATGCCATAAACATATTCATCACCTCCAAATGTCTTCTCATGACCTCTTTGTTATTATTAATTTTTTTGTGATAAGAACATTTAACATAAGACCTATACTCTTAGAAAAATTTAAAGTTTACAATACCGTATAGTTAACTACAAACTCTACGCAATATAATGCATGTCTATGACTTATCAAGCAAGGCTTACAATGTTTGAGTTATTTAAGACAAATTTCCACTTTTTAAAATTGGGAACAATGTATCTGGAAAGAACAGGGAGTATAATCAAGACAAATAATCATTTCTTCAGAAAAATCTTACTCAAAAAGACATAACTCACGTCTTTTAAACTACAAATAAGATGACCAGTTTAATTCTAAGAAGAAAGTAAAATCATAATTAAAATTAGTTTGTGAAGTATGCTACTACTTTTCTTCAGCATTAATGTCAAATCTTTTTGGTTTTCAAATGTCTGTGCCACCTTTTTTTTTTTCTTTTTTTTTTTAATTTAGAGGGTATATGCTCCATATGAAAACCTCTTACTGTGCATTTTTGTTCAGCATAAATATAAAGCATTTTAAAACTCAGCAAGAGATATCCATGTGTTAGTGCTTAAAGTTAAAAGCATGCTGGGATAAAATAAAATCATCTTATGCAGAAGAAGAAGTTCTGATCCTGTGAGTTGACATCACAGGTCAGTGTGAACCAGGCTGCAGAGAGCTCACAGTGCAGGAGTCCCAGAGCGTTCTCACTGAGCTTGTGGTTTTTTTTTTTCTTTTTCTTTTTAAATAAATATTCACACAATCTTCTGTTTAACTCCATCTAGGGAAAGCATGTAATAGAAACATTTACATATTTATTTCCGTTTAAGCGAGTGCTTTCCTGAACTGAGTTTGTGATGCTCAGAATGCTTGTGAGTTTGAAGCAATGAGTGTTACTCTCATGTTATCAGTAATAATATGTTGTTCAGAGATAGCAAAAAGCACATCTACTTGTAATTAGTGGAAAGAAGTCACAAGATAAGTCATCTTTCTCTAAGCATGGTGATCTTTCTCCTTTATCAATTTGCATAGTAAATCATTGGATATGTGATCAATAATAATGCTTCACTTTGGAGAATGTTGTAAATAACCTACTAATTTAACAATGAAATAAAAATATAAACCCTTACAATAGTAATTTAGAAAACATATTTTATGTGAAATCAGTTTTGGTAGGCCCAAACTGTGGACTGTATTTAAAAGATGTCAGGTAAGTCACCTGAAAGCTATCATCACTCAAGGTACTTGTGGGGAAGTGATAGATGGTAGGTTTTTAAGATGAAAATGAGATACAAGTAAAAGAACACTATATTTAATGTATGAAACCAATTCTGAAGTCTCCATAGCAACTACTAAAATGTTAAGCATAAATTATGTGATTAAAGTGATCAAAGATAGCTTTCTTTAAGCCTAAGCAATTTCAAACCAGATGATGAGTCTGGTTCCTTTTCAGAGAGCCCTACTAAGTACCCCTCTGAAAGAGAAATAGAACAGCTTTTGTCTATGAGGTACAATTCTGGTTAATAACCTTGGAAATAAATGTATTACTTTAATAGAATGGGAATCTAAGACTATTCTCTCTATTAAAGAAGATGGACTTGTATGGATTTTGGCATCCATGGCACATGACAGCCCTGTGCTAAAGGAAATTAGGGGAAAAGCCCTTTATTATACTATACCATTTCAATGATGATAAGCACAGTAAACACAGCTCAATTATTTTAATTTTTATATTACTTTGTGTGATATTAGTGTGTTTGCATGTGTGTGTTTGTGTTAAATACATTTGTCTTGAGCAATTACATATTAATGCTTTAGTTTCAGTGTTAACTACATTCTAAAGAATAAAATCACAGGCTCCTCATGGATTTCTGGACCACTGTTTTATGTGTTTTGTACAACATCTTTGCCTTAATCTTTTACATATATAACTAAACAACTGTGAAACATTTAATACCCAGTTCCACGCAATTCTCTTTAGCCATGTATAAAGTCACCATAACTATTTCAGGTGTCCTTTTTGTATTTCTGTAGTTTGGCTGAATTTTATTGAGCTCTGTGACATCTAGATGGATCAGAGAATTTGACTAAGGCAGTCTATAAAAATGTATCAAGGTAAATAATATTGATGGCAAAGAATATTGCATTTGGGTCTAATAATCAGTTATAAAAAATGAGGCAGACAAATTACAAAGAAAAGGCATCATGTGCATGCATATTCCATATGTGTCAATAGTATGATAGAATGCCAAAAGCAAATCAACAAACAGAGCACCACAGAAAACAATTTGAACTGAGACAGAGTGAGACAGATGTGGTGACCTGTGAAAAAAATGAAAGAATCTTATTTGTGTCTTGCTGGTAAGAATTTCCTTTCATGGTAACAGAAGTGTTTCAACCTCGGGGGGAAGATTAATTATTGATTTATTTCTGTTTATCTGTTTTACTTTCACACCCATACTAAATTACCGTATTAATATTTATATTATTTCCAATAAGTTAGCTTAATTAGCCTTCGGAATTTTAGGCAAGAGCATTTATTTGTAATCTCCAGGAATAAGTACCTCCTCTGAGTTCTATTCTTCTAGCATCCCTTTGGGTGTTGTTTTTATCCATTATTAGTTGTCTCACTGTTGTCTGTAATTCTCTTTTTCAGAATTTCCATCTTCTATTTTATTGTCGTAACAGCTTTGCTCCTTCTTTCTTCATCTTTGGAAGGTGTCTTTAGTTTGTCTTCCAAATTTCAGAAGTGCTGAGTTTACTTTTATTTTATGCCCATTATTGATTTTTAACTTCCTTTCATTCCTTCAACCTTGTATTCCATCCATGCTTTCATTTTTATTGCACTCTCTCAACTCTGCTTGTGTTCCCTGGTCCTCCTTTATACAGACTTGGAGTATTTCTGGTGACTGTATCCCTTCCATCCTGTTGTGGGAAGCAAATGGGTGTCAGCATCTGTTTCCATCTACATGAAGGCTTCATATACCCTGAGTATTGAGATTTTACAGCCAGCGGCTTGCAGTCCTGACAGGCTCTTCTGAACCCCACCCCCCTTATTGATATGGATGCTTATTTGAAAATCTCTCTCTAAACTCTGATGTGCCCTGTTGTCCTCCTCCTTTTATATCCAGCACTACTACCAATTTTTATCTTTTAATGAGTATTGGGAAGTTTTGTATTGTGTTGGCCAAAAAGTGACTTCAGTTTTTAAGTAAAAATAAAAGACACATATTTCACTTTGACCAATAACTTTATTGAACAATGTATTCACCATTTTGTTCCACTACCTTCTGCCATTTTTCAGGCAACTTCATAATTCCATCTTCCCAAAACTTTTTATCATTTTGAGCAAAGAACTTTTCCAGGCACCTTTTACAGTCTTCCAGGGAATTGAAATTTTTTCCATTAAGAGAATTTTGTAAAGACCACAGTAAATGCAAATCCAAAGGTGCAATGTCTGGTGAATTACAGTGGATGAATCAGAACTTCCCAGCCAAACTGTAACAGTTTTGCCTAGCCATCAAAGAAACATGAGGTCTTGTGTTATCCTGTTGGGAGATTATGCGTTTTCTGTTGATTAATTCCGGATGCTTTTCTTCAAGTGCTGCTTTCCGTTGGTCTAATTGGGAGCAGCACTTGTTGGAATTAATTGTTTGGTTTTCCAGAAGTAGCTCATAATAGAGGACTCCCTTCCAATCCCACCATCTACACAGTATCACCTTCTTTGTATGATGACCAGCCTTTGGTGTGGTTGGTGGTGGTTCATTTTGTGTGCCCTACAAACTTCCATTCCACATTATTGTACAGCATCCACTTTTCATAGCCCATCACAATTTGTTTTAAAAATTGAACGTTTTCATTACGTTTAAGTAGAGAATCGCACTTGGAAATATGGTCAAGAATATTTTTTTCGCTTAACTTATGTGGAGCTCAAACATCAAATTGATTCACATAACCAAGCTGGTGAAAATGATTTTCAACGCTTGATTTGGATATTTTGAGTATGTCGGCTATCTCCTGTGTGGTATAACATTGATTGTTCTCAAGTAATATCTCAATTTGATCGCTATCAACTTCAACTAGTCTATGCCACTGTGGAGCATTGTCCAGCAAGAAATCTCCAGCACAAAACTTTGCAAACCACTTTTGTCACGTTTGATCAGTCACAGCACCTTCTCCATACACTGCACAAATCTTTTTTGCATTTCAGTTGTGCTTTTACCTTTCTTGAAATAATAAAGCATAATATGTCAAAAATGTTGCTTTTTTCTTCCATCTTCAATATTTAAATGGCTACACAAAAATTCACCAATTTTGATAAGTTTTTTTTAAGTGCATGATGATATGACAGCTGTCATAATGTAATCTAACAAAATTGTTTCAAATGAAGTTAAAGACAATTAAGGGCTACTAGGTCCATCTTACGGAAAACACCAAACCAACTTTTTGGCCAACCCAATATTTGTGCGTATCTGACCATTAACCTGAAAGTCTGTAACAGTTTCTGAAGCTTTTTCTCCTTTTTTAGTGTGCAATGGTCAACATTAAAAACTATAAAAATAAAAATGAGTACATTTAATTGAGTCCTCGCCATTTTTCAGACTTCCTCTAAAGAGCTTTATATGAATTCACTTGTAGTGGCCCTTTAAATTATGTACAGTCATTACTCAGATTTAAGGTATGAGAAGACTAAGTCAGGGAGAGGTCAGACAACTCATTCAAAGCATGTTGTTGCAGGTGGCAGGACCAAGGTACCAGCCCAGGAAGTGTGGCTCTAAAGTCCAGGCAACAAAAACTCTGACAGGCTGATTCTTCCATTTTTGGTGTATAAGCTTCATAAATTTTTGCTATCTAAACTTCAAATGTAGCCCTGTGTTCTGGTCTCCTACTTGTTCTTTCCTGTTTAAACCCCTATCTATAATAATCCACTCCGGATTCTAACTCTGTTTAAGGCCCACTGGTCACTGGTTATTGATATGCTCTCTATCCCTATAAAATCAGGGTTACAGTCAAGTCAATTTATCTGTTACTATTGCCCACATGACCTTCATCTCATCCCCCAAATGTTTCAGAAAAAGTCCCAGAAAGTCCCATAAGGTTCTATACCTGAGCATGACACTACAGCTCATTTAACACAATTTAAGTGGACAATTCTGCAAGTCTAAAACCATCCAGGAAACATGGACATGACAATGGCATCCACCTGTAATGACCCATAACCTGCTTCTAACCCACGTGTAAAAACCCCCAACTACTATGTCATATTTCTTGAAGCTCTAGTTCAGAAAATAAGAAAGAGAAAGAACATATACCTAAAAAATATATATATATTTAACTAGTAGTTGGTGTGAAAACATTTGCTTGTACATATTGCATATAAGACATGCTAAAGCCTTGTTCAGAGAAAAAGGCATCATGCTAAATGATTTTGCAAAAAGTAAAATCTGTATTTTATAAATGAGCAATATACTCATTGGATGAAATCTGCAATATAAATTGTGAACTTATGTCATGAGCTTTGAAAGGTTGTCTGGAATTGATAAATACAAGGAACATTAATTAGCCCAAAACATGTCAACATTTAACAAAGGTGATACTCGTGATTCATTAGGTGAGGGGGGCAGCTTTCATATTTTAAGAGAAAAAATAAATTTTAAAATATAAAGGTAATACAAAATAAAGAGAAGTCACTCAAATAATAGAGATGCACTGTTTTCCAGAAAACTGCCAGACCACTTTGCCTCTCATTTGGAGGGAGATTGGTAGGTCCACAGCTGTATATACTAGCATTAGTATTCAAGCCCAGATATTGTGCTCCTACTAACCTCTTAACATTTGATTATTCATCTCAAAGGGATGGGCCCACTCTACATTTTAAAACCAACCACATTAAAAATAGAGAGTTTCAGATCATGTGGTTTTGGGTTTTTATTCTTTTGATATGGGATATTAAATTAATTGATTTTGGATTTTAAAACAAACTTGCATGTCTCACATGACCATGGTCTACAATCCTTTTAATATATTATAGAGTTTTTTTGGTTAAAATTTGTCAAGGGTTTTTGTATCTGTATTCATAAGAGATATCGGTAGGTAGGGTTATTTTCTTGCAATATCTTTGTTTGATTTTAGTATCAGGGTAATATTGATTTCATAGAATGAATTGGGAGTTCCCTTTTCTTCCATTTATTGGAAGTGTTTGTGAAGAATTGGTATTTATCCCTCTTAAAATGTGGGGTAGGATTTACTAGTGAAGCCATTTAAACCTGGCCTTTTCTATTATTTTCTTTTCTTTATTTTTTGACATTAAATGTAGTAATTTTTTTAGTTTATACATTAGATATCCACATTTGCTATGTTTTATAAACTGTTCTGATAACATAAAATATATAAATCATCAGGAAATATAAGTATTCTACTTTTACAATTACAATGGTAACATATGATAACTGTAGAAACACTTTTCTTTATAGTTTTTTGGTTCCTAATCTAACTACATTTTTTGTTCTAGGCCTGTTCACATTTTCTATTTATTATTGAGTTAGTTTTGTAATTTGTACCTTTCTAGGAATTTTCTCATTTCATCTAAGTCATATAACAGATTAGCAATTATTCATAGTATTCCTTTGTAATCATTTTTATTTCTGTAAGGTCAGCAGTTATGTTCTCACTTCCATTTCCACTGCTAGTATGTTGTCTTCTCTTTCTCTCCTTTTTCTTTCTCTCTCTTTCTCTGGCAATTTAAATCTTTAATCAGACTAAAGAGTTGTCAGTTAATTGATCTTTTCAAAGAACCAGTTTTTCGTTTTGTTGAATTTCTCTAATATTTTTCTGTTTTCTATTTTATTACTTCCCACTCTAATCTTTGCTATTTTCTCCTTCAGCTTGCTATATGTTTAGTTTACTTGTCTTTCTCCAGAGTCTTAAGGTACAAGGTTAGGTTACTGCTTAAAATCTTGCTTCTTTTTCACTGTAGGATTTTTGCAGCTATACATATCCCTCTAAGTACTGCTTTAGCTACTTCCATTCCAGAGGTTCTGGTGCATTGTATCTTCATTTTCACACATTTTAATGTTTCTAATTTCCCTGTGATTTCTTCTTTAGTCCCTTGGTTATTTAGAACTGTGCTCTTTATCTTCCATTTTTTTTGTGAGTTTCCCAAATTTCTTTCTATTAATGATTGCTAATTTTATTTGTGATCAGAGAACATATTTGTATTATTACAATTCTTTTGCATTTATTTGTTTGCTTGTTTAATGCCCTAGAAATAGTCTGTCATGAACATTTTTTAAACATCTTTATAGGAGTATAATTGCTTTACAATGGTGTGTTAGTTTCTGCTTTATAACAAAGTGAATTAGCTATACATATACATATATCCCCATATCTCCTCCCTTTTACGTCTCCCTCCCACCCTCCCTATATCACACCTCTAGGTGGTCACAAAGCACCAAGCTGATCTCCCTGTGCTATGTGGCTGCTTCCTACTAGCTATCCATTTTACATTTGATAGTGTATATATGTCCATGCCACACTCTCTCTTTGTCCCAGCTTATCCCTCCCGCTGTCCTAAAGTCCATTCTCTATGTCTGTGTCTTTATTCCTGTCCTGCCCTAGGTTCTTCAGAACCATTATTTATTTATTTATTTATTTATTTATTTATTAGATTCCATACATAAGTAATTCAGAAAGAGAAAAAAAATATCATGAACATTTGATTAGACAATATATTCTGCAGTTGTTGGGTAGAGTGTTCAGTAGAGAGGTCAAATCTTCTTGGTTTATAGTGTAACCTTGTTGAAGTTCTGCTCAGCTGTAGATACACTATTGGGAATGAAAGCGAGGTATCAAAATCTCCAACTATTTTTGTTGACTTGTCAATCTCTTTTTCTTTTTTGTTTTATTGTCTATCATGTCCTGATATTTTAAGATACTCCAACTTTCTTATGGCTGCTGTTTGCATAATATATTTTTTCCATCCTTTTACTTTCAATCTCTTTATATCTTTGGAACAAGAAGGAATCTCTGTAAAGAACATATATTTGGATTATTTGTTTGTTAGTTTTTGTATCACATCTGACAGACTCTGCCTTTTATTTGGGTTAATTCATTCACATTTAATTTTTGTATTGATATAATTGGTAATTGGACATATATCTACCATTTTACTTTTTGTTTTCTATATGTCTCATGCCTTTTTTGTTTCTCTATTCTTTATTTACTGCATGATTTTGCATTAAGTGAATATTTTCTAGTGTAACATTTGAATTTATTTAATGATATTTCCTACTATATACAGATTTTTCAGTTATTTCCTTAGTAGTTCCTTTAGGATTTACCACATACAACTTAATATATCCAAATCTTCTTCAAATTTATACTGTCTTATTTCCAGTGAAATGTAGACATTATTCTTATATAACTCTACTCACCTTTTCTCCTTTTTGTCACTATCATATATGTTACTAACCCAAATATACCTGTTATAATTATTACTTTATATAATTATATGTCTTTTAAAGAAGCTGAGAAAAGAAGAGAGAACACTTATGTATTTATAGTTTTGGAATATTATTCTCATTCAACCTTTCTGGTTCTCCTCACTTGTTTCTGTGGATTCCAGTTACCATCTGGAATACATTGTCCAAAAAGCTTTGCTCCCACCCGACTCCTTTATGCTGTTATTGGCAAATATGTTATGTTTTAAATGTTATAGGCTGAAAAATAAAATTATATTCATGTTGTTTTATATAATTGCTTCTATAATCACATAAGGGAAGAACAGAGAAGAAATATGCATTTCTGCTGTCTTGTATAATTCCATAATTAACTTTACTGCTCTTCTTTGCTTTTTATGTGGATTCATATTGCTGTCAAGAGTCTTTTACTTTGATCCTGAAGAACTCCACTTAGTACATCTTGTAAGGTGTGTCGCTCACTAGAAGTGTCTCAACTTTTCTTATCTGGGAGCAGGCTTACTTTGATTTTATATTTAAAAGATAGCTCTGATGGCTCTGGGATTCTGAGTTGGCATTTTTTTGTTCTTTAAAAATTTAAATATATTACCCCACTGCCTTTTGATCTTTGTTGTTTCTGATGATGAGTATGGTTGTTAATCTTACTGGGGATCCTTTGTAAGTGATGAGTTATTTTTCTTTTATGTCTTTCAAGATTTTCTCTTTGTTGTTGGCTTTTAGCATTTATATATGATGTGTCTGTAAGTGCATCTCTTTGAATTTATCTCACTTAGAGTCTATTGAACTGGCATATGTAGTTTCATGTTTTTCACCAAATTTGGAAAGTTTTTAAGCTCTTATATGTTCTAATATTTTTCTGCTACTTTCTCTCTCTCCTCTCTTCTGACAGGCACATTATGCATATGGTGGTGCACTCAAGGCATCCTATTTTCTTTGAGGTTCTGTTCATTAATATTTTTTCTTCATTCTTTAGATTGCATAACCTCTAAGTTCACTAATTCTTTCTTCTGCCAATTCAAATATGCTACTGAACCTCTCTAGTGAATTTTTCATTTAATAATTATAATTTTCAATCCATAATTTCTATTTGTTTCTTGTTTATACTTTTTATCTCTTTACTGATACTCATACTTTATGAAACACAGTCCTCATCATAACTTTATTCACTTTCTTAAGCATGGTTTTCTTTAGTTCTTTGAATATATCTGAAACTGAGCAGAACCTTGTGGAGAACTCTTGAGTACAAAAGCATTTTCATGTCCCCCATTTGTTGTTTGTAGAGAAAAGGTTTCAGCCTCCTAGACCTTCCCTGAGTTCCAAAGGGCAGACTCAAGCAGTTACTAATCAGGGAAGTGAGGGAATGCAGAAACAAAAGAAAAACAGTCAAGAAACAATAGTGCAACAATAAATCAGAGTCCAAGTTCCCCCTCAAGGGATATACATAACAATATCTTTGAGTTCTTTTATAAGAACTACAGCCCTCACCCAGGAGGAGGATGGTAACTTCAGGCTGAGCACAAGATTCCTGAAACTCCTTCCTGTTACCTCACCACCTTCCAATCAGAAGAAAGTCACACACCCTGCAGGCCTCACACCAAATTTTGCCTTTAAAAACTCTTCCCTGAAAATCACTGGGCAGTTTGGGTCTTTTGAGCATAAACTTCCCATTCTTCTTGCTTGGCTTTGCGATAAACCTTCCTCTGCTCCAAACTCCAATAATTCAGTTTATTTGGCCTCACTGTGCATTGGGCACATGAACTTGGGTTGGACAACATATCTCTAATGGTTATTTTGAAGTATTTTTCTGTTAAACCTGCCATCTGGTTGCTCTCACAGGCAGTTTCTGTTGCCTGCTTTTTCATCTGTGGATAAGTCAGGCTTTTCTATTTCTTTGCATGTCCCATAAGTTTTTGTTGGAAACTGGACATTTTAGGTAATACATTATAGCAACTCTGGATACTATCCCCCTTCAGGGCTTGTTATTATTATTTGTTGTTTATTTGTTTAGCAAGTAGCTGAATTATTTTGTTGATGTCTGTTCTTCCCCCCGCCCCCACTGTGTGAATCTTCTGATGCTTTTACTCATGGGTACAGCTTCGGCCATGGGCACAGTCAACCTGGGATGCAGTTTGGGCAGCCTCTCACTAACTGTCTTTTTCCCTGAACACTCTTCATTAATTAATGTTTGATTGCTTTATTGTTCTTAACAATGTCTTGTGGCATAAATTGTTCCTCAGACTGATCCTATTAAAATAGATTTCCTTACAGGGATGAATTTTTCCATCAGTGTTTGAGATTTGTTAAGATCCCAGAAGGTTATTAGTTGTCTGTTTCCGAGGTCTTTTCTGGTAAACTTGTGGCCTATGATTTAGTTTACCTCTCTAACAAATCTACCAGTCTCCTCTTAATTTATCCTCATCTTAGCCTCCATTGATCTTGAGTGTGTCCTTAAGCTTGAATTTCCTCACATTTTGCTGCAGATGAGGTTAATTCCTTTGGCAAGAACTTTGGATCTTTCTACTTCATAGCTTGTTTCTCCCCCTGTACAAAATATAAGCCCAGCTGAGGCTGGGGGTGGGGACAGTGGATGTTTTTATGTGACACCCCTGCTTGGGAATCTCTGTGATTAGAGGAGCAGGCAGGGCAGTAGCCTCAGGTCTTTCTGGCTTGCCTCCCAACATTCAACCCCTACTTTATGAGCTGGGATATGAATAATCATGTCCCCAGTACCCTCAGGGCAGAGTACTCTAATAGTATCCCCATCATATGAGTCAGGGCTATGGAGAAGAAGGATGCTTCATCTCACTCAGCCCCAGCTTCTCACCCAGAACTTAAATGCTGCAACAGGTACCTGGGAGCCGTAGGAGGATTCTGGCATGCTGTCCCTGCTGGGAAGATACTGTAACTTTCCAACATGGATTGTTTTGTGTTGTATCCATCCAGAGTGGAGTTTTATCACACTGAGCTGGGAGGAGAGAGAGAACAAATACCACAGAGTGTTTTTACTGATTTCTAGTATATTTTCTTGAAAAAATTTTTTTCTTCTTTTGCTATATACCATTAGAATCATTTCCAGAGATGTTTTTCCTATAATTTTCAACAGTTTCTCTGGGGACCAGGTCTTTGAAACTCCTCATGTTGCCATGCTGGAAGTGAAACTCTTTAGAAATTTTTATATTTAATGAGTACATTATATCTGTCCTCCTCCCCAAAACTCCCCTTCAAGATTAGTGAGGCATAAGATGTTGATCTGGGTTGGGGTAAGAGTGTGGAGACCTCACCCAAAAGGAGAGCTACAGGATAGAGGAAAGTTTCAAACAAGTGAGAGTGAGACTGAAGCAAGATAGAATGCACACCATGGAGAATCCAGAAGGAAAGGACCTAATACAGGGAACTAAATAATCCAAGAACTTTAGAAGGCTGATCCTGGAAAGATGCCCTGAGATGACATTGAACATTAGGAAAAAGCGACTTAGTTATACAGTGGTAAGTCATGTGCAGAGAGGGCCCTGACAATTCACAAGGATTTTCTCAACTAATTGTTTTGACTCAAATGATAAATGTAATTCACATATGATCTTTCATTTTTTGTATGCTCCCATATTTTCCTTGATTAGATAATAGTTCCATTTGATGGGGAGAGGAGATGTATATTTATGATTTTCTTTTTTGAAAAACATAACTTAGGTCTTTCTCCTACCATCATATTATATTTTCTGAGAAGTATATGTGTGAACTGTAAAAGATCTACAGGACTCCTGAAGGCCATTGACTTTATTACATCAAATTTTATCTATGTCATATTATATTCTGAGAAGTGAGAATTACCTGAATGTTTTTCACTTTCTCTAGTGTTGAACTTACTTTTGGAATGCCATATAAAAATTGTCATCAGAATTATTTATGACATTGAATGAATGTTTATTCTTCTTTTTAATGAATTAAATAAATAATCCAAAACAAAAAAAACCCTCACATATACATATGTATTTATAAGTGCATGAATATGTATGTGTATGTGTGTGTCTGTATGTGTGTGTGTGTTTGTATAAACAGCACAGACTTCCAACATTAGAAATATTCTTGTTAAGTAATTTATTATACTTATGTAAGCTAGAATATTTCAGAATATATACAAATAAAACTTTCAAAGACATTTAATACCATGAAAATTCTTATATTATCATAGCTAAGCAAAACAAAGGACAGTAAAAACAAACCAGATATAACTTCATACATAATATGATAAAATGGTGTAACCTCCCCCCACCATTACTAAGAAAAAGAAGAAAGAAAAATAATCCAGGCAAAATAAAATTTTGGAAAGCAGTATGTCAAAATATTTAAAGATATTTTCTTTTAGTGGTAAGAATATGGATAATATATTTTTCTTTCATTTTTAGAGCTTTTACATGTTTTATAGTAAGATTGAATTAAGTGTGTAGTGAAAAGCATAATGAGGTAAACATAATATTGGCACTCTGGTAAGGTCACTGTTACATGTAGATGACCACACACTTGCTTCTCCTAATCGCTCCCCTTGCTTTTCCCGTAGTGATCAAAATTTCATTTTCGTAGACACAGTTATTTGCACAGGGCAAAAAAGGTTGTCTCCACTTCATGTCACAGTGAAGTGTTTTGATAATCTAAGTCTGGATGATTGAAGTGCCCCATTAGAACCACCTGGTCCAACTTTGAAACTTCTCTAATTAATTTTACATTTATAATTCAGTTGAGTAGCTAATTTGGATTTCAAAGCAAATTTATGTTAAATAACAGTTTACTGTTACCACTTTGATGCACACGTAAGTGTTTTCTATTCCTAAGCTCTAAACGATATTAATAAATTACTCCATTTACTCAATAATGACATAAATGAGGGAATTTTCTTAAGATTGTGTAAATTTCATAAATTTAATTACATTTAGTTATTATTTATAGAATTATAATTTATTAAATCTAATAGTGCTCAATATACATGTTGAGTTAGGTAAATAAGAATAGGGTATAACAAACATGTGATAAAGCATACATGTCAGAAATTTAATTTTAATAGTTTATAAACACATGGGGCAGTGAAATGACAAATGGGTAAGTACAGGAAACATGCACCAGATACTAGTGACCTCAAGGCAACTGGGCTTTGAAGTTTGTGTAACAACTTCTGCTTCACTGTCTTCATCAATAAGACCTGTGGTTATTTCTGTTTCTACTTCCACAGAGACCGACCTAAACCATCTTTACTTCCCATGTGAACTACTGAACAGTCACTTAAGTGGTTTTTCTACTTCTACTGTTTCCCCTACTGCAATTCCCTCCCCACCCAGGAACTGAGTTATATACACTGAGCTGTCAGGGAATCCCCTTTGCCCTTAGAATGGCCTATAGGCACTGGACCTGGGCTGTGCCCCACCCTGACCTCATCCCCTGCACTCTCCCTCTTTCATGCTCTTCTCAACTACTCCGTTCTTTCTGTTTCCTGCTCCTTCTGTACAGTCTTCCCACAAAACATTGAGTCCTTCTTATTATCTATGACTCAGAGACCTTTCTGAGCACTCCAGCTAATAAAGTCCTATGACCTTACTCTTTTTACTCTCTATCACACCACACCAGTTCATCTCCTTATAGCGGTTGTCACTACTAAACGTACTGTACTTGTTTATGTGTTTAACTGCACATTGACTGCCTGTCCTCACCAGGATGTAGCCCCCATGGAGGCAGGGAGGCTCCCATTCTTGTTCCTTCTGTGTCCACAGTAACTTACACATTGCTGGACACATTCTTGACCCTCATTAAGAATTGACTCTGCTCTTTAGCTGATCACTTGTCTGGAAACATTGTGGAATATACTGGTTGTCCTGGAAAACAGGTAAGAATCACGCTCTTACCTTTTGAAAGATTTGAAAGAGCTGAGAGTAAAGGTGACTTCTGGATTATAGCCAAGAAGTACCAGTATGGTTCCCTGTGGTCATCGGAGAAAACAATCAACTCATCGTAATCTGATTGATTAATGTCAGTGCATCCTGAAATTTAAGTAAAACAATTTTTGTTCTTTAAAAAAAAAGAAAAGAAAAGAATTGACTGTGAACCGATAAGCTTATTTCAAGTCCAAAACCTGCCTTATTCCTGAAGTCTTTACTGAAAAATAATTCAACATTTCAAATTTTCATAGTGAATGAAACCCTTTTAATTCCTGCCTGTGGGTGAGAACAGGACTGGAAAGACCAGAAGTGTCAGAAGTGCAGATCTGGGTCCTTCTAGGACCATTAGTGATAGCTAAGTGTCTAAGACCTTATGTTGTGGAAGTAGCTTTAGCCTTCTTAAAACAGACAAAAGTACAACCACACTTGTGTACTGGCTAGTTTACTGGAATATTCCTGTTATGATGCACAGTGGTTCACAACCTTTGATGTGCAATCTGAAGAAATAGACTGGGCTGCTCTCTCAGGTATGCTCTGGGTATTCATCAGGTTTGGGGTGGAATCAGGGTCTCTGTACGTTGACTATGCTGCACAGATACTTTGATGGGTACAAGAGGTTGAGAACTGCCTCCCTGAGAAATCATAGCTTCTTTGCAAGGGGGGTGACGGTAAGCACAAATTTTCTGCCCCGCCGGCAATTGTCAGAGATGATGTTGGTTGAATTCAAACGTAGGGTGGGCGTTTGGACCAGATGACCTTCACTGACACTTCCAACTCTGAGGTCTTGTGAAAATATAAACAAAAGTCTCGAAAAGTGTGATTTCCAAACCCCTTTAAATATAATTTCAATGGTAGTGCCGTTAGGCATTAAGAATCCCAGAAGCCACTTTAGAAGTCTTTTCTTTCCCAAAAACCAAAATTTCAATTGTGAGGAATGAGGGGTCCGGAAGATTTGAACACTTCGCGTACCTAAGGCTCCACAGCCATTAAGCCACCCTGCTACAGCATTTCTTCAACTTCTTCTCACTAATAATTTCCCAAGTCTATGACAGATTCCTGGATCTGGAAACAGTATATTTATTTACCAGCTTGTGAAGCAGCCCTGTGAAAGGAAACTATGAATCTGGTTAATGCACTAAATTGTAAAATATTTTAACTTACTATTGGTAGAAAGTTTTATGTTATTTGGGATTAGGAAAATTATAGAGCTCTCTGTGAGATTTGTTGCTGGAAAAGTATCACATCACTCTTTCCTGAGCTTAACCCTGCCCTCCAGAGTTTCCCTGCAGGTAAAATGTACGGTTGCTGCTTGATTTGGGCTGTGGCTGCTGGGTCTGTTTTCCATTTATTTTCACTGATTGTGCCTTGGAAACCTATAGATCCTTCTCGGTGGCATGTCTCTCTGCTCTCCTGTCACTTGAAAGTTCCAATCTATATACATATATTCTGCTTTCTCACATTCTGATAACTAAACATTTTTAGTGCACTGCCTAGTGACTAGAAAAGGCAAGTTTTAAGATTTTCTTTTTCTGAAATAAAGGTATCTCTGTTCCCTGGGAGGTATTGAGCCTGATAGCAACCTTTCTTTTTATCTCTGAGGGACACATCAATTTTCAATTCTGTTCAAGAGAGTGGGGGAAGAAAAATAATAAACTCTATTTTTTACTTGAGTTACTTTCTAAAATTCTTCAAACTTCAACACAACGACTTGCATTTTTATCTAAGGAATTCAAGCATTCATCTACACTCTTGGTAAACACTTTGAATTACATGGGAACTACAATTCACAAACTTTCTTTTTCATAAGCACTATACCTTGACATGCTATACATTGTATTTTTATTTTATTAACTACATTTCCTTTCCAGTTCATACTTACATGAATTTTTGAAAGCTAAAGCTCAATTAGCAATTGTTAATTTCATCCATTCAATAACTATTTCTTAAACACAACCACATCCAGACACTGTGCTGGGGGTGACAGAGCGAGACAGCACACACACAACACACACCCCCAGAGCATCATGACAGTGAGAACTATAGACAAATGAATAGACAATTAAGAGATGGCAACACACTCCTTAAAGAACATCAAACCCTGGCATGGTTAGGTAGCACTGTTCTAAAACTTCAAAGGAAATACATCTAGAATGACCTTTGAAGTGGATGGTACTGAGTGAGTGGGACAGAGTGGGTGTGAACCTTGGAGGGTGGGCTGGCTGAAGAAGGAGAGATGGGTGTTTCCAGGCAGAGAGAGCTGTGTTCTGAAGTCCCAGAAATGAGAGTAAATGTGTTTCTTTCAAGATGCGTGGCTACCATGCAGGTGAGGGGTGTTCAGGGCTGCTTGGAAAGTAAGTTAGAGAAAGGGGAGGTACAGAAGGAGTTCCTTAAAACCAGGAGGAGAGTTTTTGACTTGATCCTGAGGGGAGTGAGAGCTCAGGGCCAGTCCCAGCAGGAGACACCGCTGTTTGGAAGTGAAGGACAGACCTCAGGGAGCCTCGCAGCCAGAGCCACTGATGGCTCCCACAGGAATCCAGGTGAGTGATAGCAGCCCAGACCCGGGCGGAGTCAGGACATATTTAGGAGGGAAACACTGATCATTTGTAATGGTCAGTTAGGGGGAGAGGATGAAGGGGGAAGAAAGGGAGAGAAGGATGAGGCCCAGGGTTCTTGGACAGCACCTTGGTGACTGCGGAGTTGGCTCCAGGAAAAGGCTACCTGTTATCTTCCAGGTCTGACCACCGGCAATTTACAAGGCTAGCCCAGCAGACCTCTTAGGGAAGCTGCCTACCCCACACCAGACTTGGTCACTGCTGATGCATTTCTGGAAGGAATTGCAGCCAAGGACTCATGCCTCCCACCCCCACACCCTGTCAGGCTCCTATACATATCTTCATTCATATGTACACCTGCATTCCTCAGGAGATTCTTGGTTGAGGAATTTGTCTCCTCTTGGAATCAGTACCTTTCCACCTCTCATGCTTCCCTCTGTCTTCCAAGTTCATGTTTCCATAAAGAGAGAGGAGGCTTAGAATGGGTGCTGGAGAGGAAGTCACTGACCCCAGTCTTCATGAACAAGGATAAGGAGGGAAGTCCAGGAGGAGGAAATGCTGTTATGATTCAGGGAGCTCTGAATGGAGCTCAATTAGGGTAGTAGTAATAGGAATGCAGATCCTAGCGCCTCCCTCCTGGTCGTGAGCTACACAGAGAGGAAAACAAGTTCATATTTAGGTAACAGTACAGTGATGAGGTTTCTACTTATATCCAATACTTTCTATGCACATCCAGCATCCTTTTAAAGGAAAACAAGCAAGTGTGGTTTGGTTGCTTTGGTTGTGTTGATTGTGTCCTCTTCCCTTTCAATCTTTTCAAATATGCATTCATTTATCTGTCAGAATTTAATTATTTTGGGAGGGTTCTTTTTGTTTTTTTCTCTAAATATTAATATAGAGGTTTTTTAAAGTTTAGCTTTGTTCTAGTTATCATAACAAAATGTTATGGTCTGAATATCTGTGTCCCTCCCAAATTCATATGTTGAAATCGTAACCCCCCAGGTGATATTATTGGGAGGTGGTGGCTCTGCAAGTGATTAGGTGTTGAGGGAAGAGCTTTCATGAATGGGATTAGTGCCCTTGTAAAAGAAACCCTGAGAGCTGGCCCCTTCTGTATTTGAGGACAGTGAGATGTAGGCAGTCTGTGACTTGAAATAGGGCCTTCACCCAATCATGCTGAAAACCTGATCTTGAACCTCCAGCCTCCAAAACAGTTAGAAATAAATTTATACTCTTTATAAGTCACCCAAATGCCTTTAGACTTCAGTTCCACAAGATAAGCTCTCCTGGGATTCCAGCTGCACCACTGGCTCTGCTTTGCTCTGCAAGCTGCCAGGGCCCACACTACAGATATGGACTTGCTATCTTCCATAACCATGTAAGAAAATTCCTTATAATAAAACTCTGTCTATATGTGTATATACATCCTACTGCTTTGCCTCTCTGGAGAACCCTGAGTGATACAGATTTTGGTACCAAGAGTAGTTCTGGAGCAAAAGATTCATAAGGGTGAATTTTCTGAATAGGTTTTGAAGTTCCAGCAATTAGCTCTCAAAATTGATTAGATTAAAAAAATTAATTAGATTTAAAGACCCTAATGACTCTATTTGCAACAGTAAAGAGAAGGCTGATAGTCCGTGATATCATCTGAAAATAGAGATACACAAATTATCACCAATGGATACTCCTGATCAAACACTAATAGAAGGCAAGGATCTGTGTGATGATGTATATGATGTTTTCAAACAATTTTGTCAAATCAATGAGTACAATAAGATTGGCTGGGGAGAGGGCAGCTGGTGGGCGGGGGAAGCATTGGAGCCATGGAGGAGAGTGCAGCAACAGAAGTGCAGAGGACAAAGCAGAGAGATTCCCACACAGAGGATGGGTGCTGACCAGCACTCACCAGCCCGAGAGGATTGTCTGCTCACCCAGTGGGACAGGTGGGGGCGGGAAGCTGAGGCTCTGGCTTCAGAGTTCAGATCCCAGGGAGAGGACTGAGGTTGGCTGTGTGAACACAGCCTGAAGGGGGCTAGTGCACCACAGCTAGCTGGGAGGGAGTCCAGGAAAAATTCTAGACCTGCCTAAGAGGCAAGAGACCATTATTCTGGGGTGCCCAAGGAGAGGGGATTCAGAGCACTGCCTAAAAGGGCTACAGAGATGGGCGCAAGCCACAGCTATCAGCACAGACACCAGAGACTGGCATGAAATGCTAAGGCTGCTTCTACAGCCACCAAGAAACCTGTGTGTGAGCACAGGTCACTATCCACACCTCCCCTCCCAGGAGCCTGTGTGGCCCGCCACTGCCAGGGTCCTGTAATCCAGGGACAAATTCCCTGGGAGAATGCCTGGCACACCTCAGGCTGGTGCAACACCTGTGCTGGCCACAGCCACCGCAGGCTTGTCCCACATCCTTACCCCTCCCTCACCCCAGCCTGAGTGAGCCAGAGCCCTTGAATCAGCTGCTGCTTTAACCCCGTTCTGTCTGAGCAAAGACCAGATGCTCTCCAGCGACATACACGCAGAGGCGGGGCCAAATCCAAAGCTGAGCCCCGGAAGCTGCGCGAACAAAGAAGAGAAAGGGAAATCTCTCCCTGCAGCCTCAGGAGTAGCGGATTAAATCTCCACAATCAACTTGATGTACCCTGCATCTCTGGAATACCTGAACAGACAACAAATCATCCAAAAATTGAGGCGGTGGACTTTGTGTGATTTTGTGTGTATAGCTTTGCTTTTACCATTTGTCCCAGGGTTCTGCCTTTCCGTTTTTAATTATTTATTTATTTTTTTAGTATAGTTTTTAGTGCTTGTTATCATTGGTGGATTTGTTTGGTTGATCTCTTATTTCTTTATTTATTTTTACAAACATTTTAATTTTTTAAAATTTTAATAATATTTGTAATTTTTGTTATAATAATTTTCTTTTATTTTTTCTTTCTTTCTTCCTTTATTTCTTTTCTTCTCCCTTTTCTTCTGAGCCATGTGGCTGACAGGGTCTAGGTGTTCTGGCTGGGTGTCAGGTCTGTGCATCTGAGGTGGGAGAGCCGAGTTCAGGACGTTGGTCCACCAGAGACTTCCCAGGTCCATGTAATATCAAATGGCAAAAGCTCTCCCAGAGATCTCCATCTCAATGTTAAGACCCAGCTCCACTCGACAACCAGCAAGCTGCAGTGCTGGACACGTTATGTCAAACAACTAGCAAGACAGGAACAAAACCCCACCCATTAGCAGAGAGACCGGTTAAAATCATAATAAGGTCCAGTCAACAGAAAACACGCCACCGGACGTGGTCCTGCCCAACAGAAAGACAAGATCCAGCCTCATCCACTAGAACACAGGCACCAGTCCTCTCCACCAGGAATCCTATACAACTCACTGAACCAACCTTAGCCATTGGGGACAGACACCAAAAACAACGGGAACTACGAACCTGCAGGCTGAAAGAAGGAGACCCTAAACACAGTAAGTTAAGCAAAATAAGACAGAGAAACACACAGCAGATGAAGAACAAAGGTAAAAACCAACCAGACCAAACAAATGAAGGAGAAATAGGCAGTCTACCTGAAAAATAATTCAGAGTAATGATAGTAAAGATGATCCAAAATCTTGGAAATAGAATGGAGAAAATATAAGAAACATTTATCAAGGACCTAGAAGAATTAAAGAGCAAACAAACAATGATGAACAACAATAAATGAAATTAAAAATTATCTAGGAGGAATCAATAGCAGAAAAACTGAAGCAGAAGAATGGATAAGTGATCTCGAAGATAAAACAGTGTAAATAATTACTTCAGAGCAGAATAAAGGAAAAAGAATGAAAAGAATTGAGAACAGTCTGAGAGAACTCTGGGACAACATTAAACACATGAACATTCGAATGATAGGGGTCCCAGAAGAAGAAGAGAAAAAGAAAGGGACTGAGAAAAATGTTTGAAGAGATTATAGTTGAAAACTTCCCTAATATGGGAAAGAATACAGTCTATCAAGTCCCAGAAGCACAGAGAGTCCCGTACAGGATAAATCCAAGGAGAAACATGCCAAGACACATATTAATCAAACTATCAAAAATTAAATACAATGAAAAAATATGAAAAGCAGCAAGGGAAAAACAACACACAAGGGAATCCCCATAAGGTTAACAGCTGATCTTTCAGCAGAAACTCTGAAAGCCAGAAGGGAGTGGCAGGACACATTTAAAGTGATGAAAGGGAAAAACCTACAACCAAGATTACTCTATTCAGCAAGGATCTCATTCAGATTTGATGGAGAAATTAAAACCTTTACAGACAAGCAAAAGCTAAGAGAATTAAGCACTACCAAACCAGCTTTACAACAAATGCTAAAGGAACTTCTCTAGGCACTGTTTGCAGATGACATGACACTATACATGGAGAATCCTAAAGATGCTACCAGAAAACTACCAGAGCTAATCAATGAATTGGGTAAAGTAGTAGGATACAAAATTAATGCACATAAATCTCTTGCATTCCTATACACTAATGATGAAAAATCTGAAACTGAAATTAAGAAAACATTCCCATTTACCATTGCAAGAAAAAGAATAAGTATCTAGGAATAAACCTACATAAGGAGACAAAAGACCCGTATACAGAAAATTATAAGACACTGATGAAATAAATTAAAGATGATACAAAAAGATGGAGAGATATACCATGTTCTTGGACTGGAAGAATCAACATGTCAAAATGACTATACTGCCTAAAGCAAACTACAGATTCAATTCAATCCCTATCAAACTACCAATGGCATTTTTCACAGAACTAGAACAAAATATTTCACAATTTGTATGGAAACACAAAAGACCCTGAATAGCTAAAGCAATCTTGAGAAAGAAAAATGGAGCTGGAGGAATCAGGCTCCTTGACTTCAGACTATACTACAAAGCTACAGTAATCAAAACAGTATGGTACTGGCACAAAAACAGAAAGATAGATCAATGGAACAGGATAGAAATCCCAGAGATAAACCCACGGACATATGGTCACCTCATCTTTGATAAAGGAGGCAAGAATATACAATGGAGAAAAGACAGCCTCTTCAATAAGTGGTGCTGGGAAAACTGGACAGCTACATATAAAACAATGAAATTAGAACACTGCTTAACACAATACACAAAAATAAACTCAAAATGATTAAAGATCTAAATGTAAGGCCAGATACTAGAAAACTCTTCAAAGAAAACATAGGGTGTACACTCCATGACATAAACTACAGCAAGATCCTTTTTGATCCACTACCTGGGGAAGTGGAAATAAAAACAAAAATAAAAAAATAGAACTTAATGAAACTTCAAAGCTTTTGCAGAGCAAAGGAAACCATAAAAAGATGAAAAGACAACACTCAGAATGGGAGAAATATTTGCAAAGGAAGCAACTGACAAAGGATTAATCTCCAAAATTTACATGCAGCTCAGTATAAAAAATAAAAAAAACCCAATCCAAAAATGGGTAGAAGTTCTAAATAGACATCTTTCCAAAGAAGAGGTACAGATTGCCAACAAACACATGAAAAGCTGCTCAACATCACTAATCATTAGAGAAATCCAAATCAAAACTACAATGAGGTATCACCTCAAACCATTCAGAATGACCATCATCAAAAAATCTACAAACAATAAATGCTGGAGCAAGTGTGGAGAAAAGGGAACACTCTTACACTGTTGGTGGGAATGTAAATTGATACAGCCACTTTGGAGAACAGTATGGAGGTTCCTTAAGAAATTGAAAATAGAATTTCCATATGACCCAGCAATCCCAGTAATGCACATATATCCTAAGAAAACCATAATTCAAAAGTAGTTATGTACCACAATGTTCATTGCAGCAATAGCCGGGACATGGAAGCAACCTATGTGTCCATCGACAGATGAATGAATAAAGATGATGTGGCACATATATAAAATGGAATATTACTCAGCTGTAAAAAGTAATGAAATTGAGTTATTTGTAGTGAGGTGGATGGACCTAGAGTCTCATACAGAGTGAAGTAAGTCAGAAAGAGAAAAAGCATATACCATATGCTAATACATATATATGGAATCTAAAAAAATGGGGATATATGTGTACCTATAGCTGATTCACTTTGTTATAATCAGAAACTGACACACTACTGTAAAGCAATTATACTCCAATAAAGATGTTAAAAAAAGTTTGTTCCAATTTACATTCAATTTACTCTAGCATTAAATGCGAGTTAATTTGCTCTACATCCTAAAAAAAAAGAAAGAAAGATTGGCTGGTTGTACCTCGTGATACTGGAGAAAGGAGGGAAAGAAAAAGATGATCTCAGTGGTTCAAATTCCCATCTCAAGCACTCCACAGATGATCCAAAATTGTCCATGTCTGCCCTGAAAGAGACCTTTGTCTTCTGTAGCCTTAGGGCTGAGACTGTTGACAACAAAATCCAGCATCTCATCCTGAGTGGAGGACTTACAAGGCATATTGAATTCCTACCATGTCAGAGTGTCTACTATTAAAGTTACAGCATTGACTGTGAAGTAATGTGATCCTGAATTTGGAACGGGGGCGCCAGGGGAGACCCTGAGGAAGTGGGCGCTAAGGCCTGATAGGTCTCCTTTGCCAATAGAAGCAGAGTCTCCACGCTTGTCTGAGGAAATTCACCCTCCACTGCTAGAGGAAACTATAATGGAAGCTACAGTGTAGCAATTGCCTTGCAAGGTAATGTTGCTTCTTCTCAGAATCCATGCCCACCACTTCTCTTTGCTTCTAGACTTATATTTTCACTAAATTTTCAGCAGGACTCTAAAAGTGAGGTACAAAATACGATCCATGAGGAGGAACGACTTAATTTACTACTCTGTGATTGCTGTTCTCTGTGGTCCAGATCTCACAGTGGGAACTTTGGACACTGAATTGGGAACCCTAAACGCAGTGGGAGTGATTGGATCCCAGGGTTCAAGTGGTGGTGGTGGTCCTTGACCACCAAAGACAAGGTGGACATGGTTACTGCCACGGACAGTGGAGTCAAGCAGCAATCAGGATAGTTTGACTCCCACAGACCTAGGGAGTTGGCTAATTGAGCATAGTGTTCCTAGAAGTGAAATATATGGGAAGCCTACTAAATTCTTACTTCATCGGTGTAAGCAGAAAAGTTCTAGGTCAAGTGAGCAAAAGCCTAACCTGCCAAAGAGTTACAATCCCTCAATCATTTCCCAAACTTGAACCAGTTTACAGACCCAGAACCTTTTAATGATGAGAGAATGGGTCTCCTCAAGGAAGAACCCTCATATGCTGCCAAAAGTTTATACTGTTGGTCATTCTCCCAGCCTTCCGCAAAGGGACCTATGGCCTTTTACCAGGGTAACTGTGAATTGAGAAAAAGGAAGTAATCAGAACTTTGGAGAACTACTGGACACCAGCTTTGAATGGACACTAATTTCAGAAAACCCAAGATGTCACTGTGGGACTTATGGGTGTCAGGTAATCAATCTAGTTTTGGTGTAGGGCTATCTTACAGTGGACCCGCTGGCTCCCCATACTCATCCTGTGGATATTTCTCTAGTTACAGATGAATAATTGGAATAGAAATACTCAGCAGCTGGCAGAAATCTCACATTGTTTCCCTGACATGTACAGCAAGGGTTGTTTCTGTGGGAAAGGTCCATTTGAAACTACTAGGACTGTTTCTACCTAGGAAAATGGTAAACGAAAAGCAATACTGCATTACTTGAGGGATTGCAGAGGTTAGTTCCACCCTCAAGGACTGGAAAAATGCATGGGTGGTGATTTCTACCACACCTGCATTCAACTCTTTTTGGTTTATGCAGAGGACAAGTCAATCTTGGAGAATGACAATCGATTATCATAAACTTAATTGAGTGGTAACTACAATTGCATCCTTAATACCAGGTATGGTTCTTTTGCTTGAGCAATTAACACATCCTCTGGTACCTGGATCTCAGCTATTGATCTGGGAAATGTTTTTTTCCTCCATCCCTGCTAATGAAGACCACCAGAAGCCATTTGCCTTCAGTGGCAAGGCCAGCAACACATCCTCACTGTTCTACCTCAGAGGTACATTAATGCTCTAGCCCTATGTTATAATTCAGTTCACAGGGATCTTGATCACATTTCCCTTTTATGAGACATCACACTGGTTCATTACACTGATGTCATTATGCAGATTGAATGTGGGGAGCAAGGAGTAACAACTACTCCAGACTTACTGGAAAGATATTTGCATGTCAGAGGATGTAAAGTAAATCTGAATAAAATTCAGGGTGCTTTTACCTCAGTAAAATTTCTAGGGGTCCAGTGATGTGAGGATATCAATATAGCATGCTAGTTTGGATTTTGGAGGCAACAGATTCCTCATTTTTGTGTGTTACTCCATTTACTGAGTGACCTGGAAAGCTGCTAGCTGAGTGGGGCTCAGAGCAACAGAACATCAGGCTCTGCAACAGGTCCTGATTACTGTGCAAGTTGCTCTTCTACTTGTGCCATTTGATCCAGCAGATCCAATGGTGCTTGAAGTGTCACCTAGAGAGGGGGACATGCTTGAATCCTTTGGCAGCCCCTACAGAAAATCCTCTACATATGAACAATTTCCGTTCCAAGAGCATGTTCATAAGGCCAATTTGTTTGTAAGTTCAACAAAGTTAGCCTAGGTACCCAACTAACACAATTGACTATATAGTGCTATTATTTTATAGGTTTATAATACTTTTCATACAAATAATACATTAAAACAAGCAAACACAAAAAATAAAACATTTTTAATCTTATAGTACAGTACCTTGAAAAGTACAGTAGTACCAGCTACCACTGCTGCTTTTACACTTGCTTCCAGAGGTCCTGGGCTTGAAATAAAGATACTATACTACTATACTCTACACAGTCCTGTAGAGTAAAGTGCACAAAAGCACAACCACTTGTAGAGGATGCACACACGTGACAATGTACACCATACACTTGAACTAACTTAGGTGATTGGACATGTAAATACGTTCACATCTTTGGAAGTTCCCAACTTGAGGGTTTGTATGTAGGGGACTTACAGTACAGGTAAATCACAGTGAAGGCCCTTAGAATTTTGAAGCAAAGTGTTGCATCCTCTGGAGATAAATGACCTTTTGAGACACAGATCTGGACCTACTACTGGGCCTTAGTAAAGACTGATGCTCACTCATGGGCCACTGCATTACCATGTGACCTGAGCTACCGATCATAAACTGGGTGTTATCTGACCCACCAAGCCATAATATTGGGTGCCCACAGCAGCCATCCATCACCAAATGGAAGTGGTATATAAATGAGATCAGACACGAGCAGACTCTGAAAGCACAGGTAAGGCACATGCGGAAGTGGCCCAAATGCACATGGTCACCACTCCCTGCTACACTGCCTTCTCTTCCATTCTGCATCTCTGGCCCCATGGGGAGTTCCTTATGATGAGCTGGCAGAGGAACAGAAGACTGGGACTTAGTTCACAGATGGACAACTGCAGCACTCAGCCCCTCTCTGGGACATCCCTGAAGGACAGTGGTGAGTGGAATTCCTCTCAGTGGACAGAACATCAAGGACTGCACCTGGCTATTTATTTTGCTTGGAAGGACAAATTACCAGATTTGTGATTATATACCATTTCAAGGGTGGTGGGCAATGGTTTGGCTGAAGAGTCAGAAATGTAGAAGGAATGTGATTGGAAGATTGGTGACATGAAAATTTGGGAAAGAGGTATATGGACAGACCTCTCTGAATGGGGAAAATGTGAAGACATTTGTGTCCCATGTCGATGCTCACCAAAGGGTGGCCTCAGCAAAGGAGGATTTTAGTAATGAGTGGAGCATGAGTGGTTAGGATAACCTATTACCAGTAAGCCTCTTTCCCCGGTCACCCTGCCATTACCCAAGGACATGAACCCAGTGGCCATGGTGGCAGGGATGGAAGTTAGATGGGCTCAGCCACATGGACTTCTACTCACCCAGGCTGATCTCGTTATGGCCACTGGTGAACAGCCAATCAGCCGGCAGCTGAGACCAAGACTGGGTCTCCTATACGGCACCATGAGATAATAGATAATATATTAATATATGTTAGTCTCTACCCTTGGTTCCTGGCACAGAGCTCCTAAACCCCTTTTAAATTCCTAAGTGATAAGAGTACTGGGAGAATCTTGTGCTCTAATGAGGTGACTCTGGGTGTGTTCCTGGATGGCTTCTGGATGGGGGCTGGTCACCAGAAAGATTAAGCCATAATTAGAAGCCATAATTAGAAGCACCACATACACACTTCTCTAGAGAGGGGAGAGAGGCTGGAATGGGAGTTAACAGTTGATCATGCCCACGTGAGGGAACCTCCATCAAAACCCTGATAGTGTGGAGTTCAGAGACTTTCTATGTTCACTCCAGAAGGGTGATAGAAGCCAGCTCCACAGGGACAGAAGCTCCTGGTGATCGAAGACCCTCTCAGATCTCACCCTATGTGTCTCTTCATCTGGCTGTTCATCTGTATCCTTTATCATAGCCTTTCATAAACTAGTAACTGTAAGTATTTACCAGAGTTCTGTGAGCCACTCTAGCAAATAATTGAATCCATGGAGAAAAAGGTCATGGGAACCTCCAGTTTGTAGCCAAGTCGGACAGAGTTGTAGAGCCTGGGACCTACTACTTGTGACTGGCATCTGAAGTTGGGCTTGTGGGACTTGAGCCCTTAAACTGTGGGGTCTGATGCTTTCTCCAGGTACATAGTATCAGAACTGAGTCCAATTCTGAGACACCCAGATGGTGTCATAGAGAGAATGGCTTGGTGTGGGGGAAAAGAATCCCACTCATTTGGTGACAAGAAGTCTCAGAATTGTTGTGAGTGTGGTATAGTGAGAGAATAAAGAGAAACACAGTAGGGACACATTAGTTTTTTTTTTTTTTTTCCCCTAACACAGGCACCATTCCTCAAGGTGATCCACCAGCCACTTGGTGGCAGATTGATTACACTGGACTACTCCCACCATGGAACAGCAACATTTTGTTTTTACTCAAATAGACAATTACTCTGGATACAAATTTGCCTTTTCTGCACAAAATGCTTCTTCCAAGACTACCCTCCAAGCAGTACATCCAGACACTCACAGAATGCCTTATTCACCATCATGACATTCCATACAGTATTTATTCTGATTAAGAAGCCCATGACATAACAAGGGACTCATTCTCATGGAATTCACTGGTCTTATCATATTCTCTGCCATCCTGAAGCAGCTGGCTTGATGGAATAGTGGAATAAGTTCTTGGAGACTCAGTTACAGTGCTATCTAGATGACAATAACTTGCAGGGCTAAGGCAGATTCTCCAGGAGATTGTGCATGTTCTGAACCATTGTCCAATATGTATGGTGCTGTTTCTTCCATAGCCAGAATTCACTGGTCCAAGATCAAGGGGTGTAAGAGGGAGTGGTACCATTCATTATTACCTCTAATGACTTACTAGCAACATTTTTGTTTTCTATACCTGTCATATTACACTCTGATGTCCTAGATTTAATTCCAAAGGGAGGAATGTTTCCACCAGGAGACACAATGAGTCTATTGAGCTGAAAGTTAAGACGGCCATCTGGTCATTTTGAATGTCTCATGTCTCTACATCAACAGGCAAAGGAGGAGTTACTGGGCTGACAGGAATGGCTGATCCTGACTCCCAAGGGGAAACTGGGCTGCTACTCCAGCCCAGTGGAGGTCAAGAACAGTATGTCTGGAATACAGGAGATTTCTTAAGAGTATCTCTGTATCACCATGCCCTGTGATTAAAGTCAATGGAAATCTATAACAAACCAAGCCAAGCAGGACTACTAATGGCCCAGACTCTACAGGAATTAAGTTAGGGTAACTCACCAGGCACAAAAAGCACAACTGGCTGAGGTGCTTGCTGAGGTAAAGGCAAAGGAAATTCGGAAGGGGTATTTGAGAAGGTAGTTATGAATACTAGCTACAATCATAAGACCAGTTATAAAGACAAGGACTATAATTGTCATGAGTATTCACTCCTTTATATATACATATACACACACATATTTATAGTCTTTGTTTCCTTCCCCCTCTTATCTTCTTTGTAACATAAGACATATTGACTCTGTATCATAATGTCATAGCATTTAAGTAATATTAACTTACATCTTAGTATTTAGGTTATGAAGGTCAAGAAGACTAAATGAATCCTTTCCTGGGGAAAAGTTTATTGTGTTTTTGCTTATATGCTGAATAGTTGTGTCATGATCTTTTTATCATCTCCATTTGGAAATTAAGTATTGTTTAAGGAGATTCATAGAGATGACAAGTTGAAAAGGGGTGGACTTGTGATTGTTCATTTTATGTGTCAGTTTGGAGAGTGTTTTTGGAGGAGATTGACATTTAAATTGGTGAATTTTGAATAAACAGATTCCATAATGTGTGTGTGCCTCATACAATCAGCTGAAGGTCTGAGTAGAATAAAAAACAGCCTACCAAACCAAGAAGAAATTCTGAAGAAGACAGCCTTCAGACTTCAGCCGCATCTCGTCTTTCCTGGATCCCCAGCCTGCCGCCCACACCACTGGTTTTGAACTTGCCAGCCTTCATTATTGTGCAATCCACTTTCTTAGAATAAGTCTCTTTCTCTATGTGTTTCTCTGGAAATATCAGACAACATACCACCCCACACCTATGCAATCAACATCTCTCAAAGTACCTCCCAATTAGGATGGTTTAAAAGCTCCCCTGCATAATTCTAATATATGGATGAGTTGTAAAACTGAATTTCAGCCCTCTCATTCAATTTTGTTACAACTTCAGAGGATAATACCTATTTTCAAACCAAAAGAAGAGAAAAAATTCTCAGGTGCTTAACTCTGTTGTCAAACTCCTCTAGTGATAATAACAGAAAAACCCAGATGGGTTAAATAAAAATAAAGAAGTTTCCTGCAAAAGGGAATACTGCATCCAGAAATAGCAAGGGCTGAAATCTATGGTTGCAGACTTTTTATGTGAGTGTCTGTGTGTGTAAGAGCACATATGTGTGCATGTGTGTGTGCTTGCATGTGTTCATATGATCACGATAAAAGCCACTTAAAAATTAGCTAAGAATAAGACTAGGGGCTTCTCTGGTGGCGCAGTTGTTGAAAGTCTGCCTGCCGATGCAGGGGACACGGGTTCGTGCCCCGGTCCGGGAAGATCCTACATGCTGTGGAGCAGCTGGGCCCGTGAGCCATGGCCACTAAGCCTGTGCGTCCGGAGTCTGTGCTCCGCAACTGGAAAGGCCACAATAGTGAGAGGCCCGCGTACCGCAAAAAAAAAAAAAAGACTAGGCATCATGATGTGAGATTTACCACATTTAAAATGTGTCAAAATAGTGTTTCAATTTTATCCAGTACAACACTTTTGCTCTTAGAGGTTTAATATCAGGAAAGGGAAATCTATTTCTGATTAATAATTGAGTAAAGAGGGAAGATTAACTGTACAGTATTGTCCTGTATATTAGACCCTTGACTCAATTAGTAAAGTGATGACTTAAATCAAGTAGGGTCCAATTTCCCCTAAGCTGTCTGTCTTGTGTCTTTGTCAGAACTGTAACATGACCGACACATTAAGACAATGTCTTGAAAATTTTGCATTTGTTTTACTTCAAGATGAAAAATATAGAAATAAGGACTTTTTTCCAATCAGCTGTCTAAAGAATATTTGAACTGTAAATAATAAATGTTACATTTTCTTATTTTTAATTAACATTTCATAGAAGTTATTACTGCATGGTGTTGGAGATCAAATCAATCTCAATTGATTAAATCCTTGGCTCTTTATAAATTCTGGATGAAATTAAATAGTTACACCTTTAACCCTATATTGAAAAAATAGGGTCTTTAAATATTATAAACATTTGAAAGTCAGGAGCAAAATCTCCTTGAACCTTACGTTGTCCCACTGCAGTGGAGAGGTAGCAGTTGTGTGCTTATACTAACCACTTAGCAGACATTTCACATGCTTTACTGTTTATCACAATCACTTCAGGAAGTAGCAAAAGACTCTGAAATAAAACAAAATCTGTGGCTTTCCACAGAATATTGATGTTAGGAGTATATCTTGAGAAAAACAGTAAAGTTTAAAAGTAAATAGGATTTCAGGAAACTGTAGAATAGGAAATGTGGCTGCCTTTTATTCTGTAACTCAACTCCAGGTGCATGATATATTAGACATGCAATTTGAATCGAACACACAGTCTAATAGAACAAAAGCAATTGGCTTTATCTGACTAATTGAGGCATAAATAACTATAATGCTCAGTCTTGTTGAAAATAAAAAAAGACTCATTAAAGGCAGGGTGTGAACAGAAGTGCGTTAATTTGGTTAATATCCCTAAACCCATATTGATTTTTAAATTGCCATTCTTGAATGTCCAAAGTTCAAGAATCAAGAAAAACTTGACATAATACTCAGTACCTACATTCCACAATTAATAAGCTCAAGTCTTTTAAATGAAGTAGCCTCTAGTATATGAGTTGAACTACAGCAGTTGGAATTAATAAGTAGTGAGGCCTTTACGATCCCTGTAGGCAAAGGTCGTTGAGGGAATATGGAGGCTTGGCACCACACTGAAGCAAAGCACACCAGTTAAAGTGTAGGGTAACTTGGAGCATATTAGAGGGTAAGGCATCTCTCCTAAAGACACCTCATCCTGATTTGGTGACTAGAATTCCACCAGGGAGCAACAGTCTTTATCTAAAACATTTCAAGTCGGTGACGCTTCCATCAGAAGTGACTCAAAGACATTGGACTTTTGCAAGATGGATGTTTATGCTTTCTTGAACCTATTTTAGAAACTGCCTCAAATAATGGGAAATTTTATATAAATTGCTTTCTTTTATTGACAGAGATATGTTTTATATATTTAGGTATATTTCCTAACATTTTCTTTTCTTTGAACAAATTTTTTATCAGTGAAGCCATAGAGTATATTCCAATTTGTAAAGTCTGCTTTACCCAGGAAGATGCTCTAGAAATGAGTTTAATGGTATGTGATAATGCTTATCACAGGATGGCTTATGATGCTTCTAATTAAAAAAAGAAATTTTCTGTAACTCATTACTCAAGGATTCTGGAAATGTGAAAAAGTAAAACATAAGATTCTGGGTAAGGAAAAAAAAAGGTCATTATGTTGCATTATGGAGTTAACTTTCATGAAAAAAAAAGTCTCTATTTGTTTACCAATTTTTCTGGCATACTATTCAAACATACAAATGGCATTTAGCAAGTGCTATGAACAGAACAGTACTAGTTATTACTAAAGAAGTTGAAATCCATCTTGAGAACATCCATCTATACCAAGATGCTAAGAAGGTAGCCTAAGAAATAAATGTCTTATCATTGGCATGGAAACAGAAGAGCAACAAAGTACGTAAAATAAACCCTGGCACAGAGTAAATACTTAAAAACATTTGTCATAATTGTTATATATGCATCTCAAGTGGTTGTTTTGGCTTTCCTTGGACTGTTTTAGATAAGACCCTGGTGAGAAGCCAGACATGGTCACAGGTTCTCTGGGTTTCTAACAGCCAAGTGTTGGGTTTTGATTTCTAGGCATGTCTAGACCAATGCCAACTAACTAGATGAATTCAAGAGCTCGTTTGCTCAAGCTGTTATGGTCTGTATGGCAGGTAGCCATGTTCCATTTGATTATGTGTCTTGTTCATTGTTGAAAATAGGCTATCCCAAACATTCTCATTTCATAAAAGAAAACATAGATGGTTAGAACCTTCACATGGATCTTGGTGATGAATTTTTAGATCTGGCAACATAAGAAAAAGCTACAAATGAGTGGAATTACATTGAACTAAAACAAATGAACAAACAAAAAACCTTCTTTACAGTAAAGGAAATCATCAAATCATGAACAGAATGAAAAAGCAATATATGGAATGGAAGAAAATACTTGGAAATTTTATATCAGATAAGGGGCTAATATGCAAAATGTATAAATACTCATACAACTTAATAGAAAAAAAACAATGGCAATGACAATCTGATTTTAAAAATAGACAGAGGAATTGAACAGAAATTTTTCTGAAGAAGACATATGGATGGCCAACAGGTACATGGGAAGGTGCCAGCCATCACTAATCATCAGGGAAATTCAAATCAAAGCCACAATGAGATATCACCTCACATCTGTTAAAATGCTATTGTAGAAAAGACAAGAAATAATAAGTACTGGTGAGGACTTGATGAAAAGTGAACCCTTGTGCACCATTGGTGGGAATGTAAGACTGGTGCAGCCACTGTGAAAAACAGTATGGACATTCCTCAAAAAATTAAAAATAGAACTACCATATGATTGAGCAATTCCACTCCTGGGTATTTAACCAGAGGAAATTAACTCACTGTCTCAGAAAGATATCTGCGCCCCCATGCTCATTGCAGCATTACTTACAGTAGCCAAGATGTGGAAACAACCTAAGTACCTAAGTATTCATCAATGGATAAAATGATAAATAAAATGTGATATCTATCTACCTATCTAGCATCTATCTATCTATCTGTCTATCTATCTATGTATTTATCCATCTATCTAATATATATCTGACTAAATGAATTCAAGAGCTAATTTGGTCTAGATTTTTTTATCTCCATGGAATAATGGAATACTATGCAGACATAGAAGAAGATCCTGCCATTTACAGACAGCAAGAATGGACCTTGAGGGCATTATGCTAAGTAAAATAAGTCAGACAGAGAAAAACAAGTACTGTATGATCTCACTTGCATGTGGAATCTAAAACACAAAACAAAACCCCAGGAGCTTGAGCTTGTTGATACAGACAACAGATTCTTGGCTGCCAGAGGCAGGGATTGGGGATTGGGCAAAATGAGTGAAAGTGGTCTGAAGGTACAAACTTCCAGTTATGAGATAAAAAGTGATGGGTAGTAATGTACACTTTGGTGACTATAGCTAACAATACTGTATTGTCTATTTAAGTGGCTAAGAAAGTAGATCTTAAAAGTTCTCATCACAAGAAAAAAAATGTAACTGTGTGTGGTGATACATGTTAACTAAACTTATTTTGTTAATCATTTTACAACATATAAATATATCAAATCATTCTGTTGTACACCTTGAACATATTTCATACCACTGTATCTTGATTAGAAAAAAAAAAAAGGCAAGTGAGAAACACAAATGGGTAAATAGGTGTCATTGTCCAATAAAGAAAAAACATGTTAACACATTGGAGAAAGAAACATTTTTTCCTACATGAAATTCAAAGAAAATGTGTACGACTCTTCATATAAAACATTGAAGACCATAAAAAGCAGTGGCATCAAAAGCAATTTTCAAAAGATGTTTTCTACGCCTTTTATTTTCAATTGTATTTACAACTAAGGTTTATTCCAGCAAAAGGGAAAATAAGCAAAGGGAAATGGTTCATGGGGTAAAAGTCCAGAGGAAACCAAGAGCCAGTTTCCAAGAGTCCTCTCCCAGGGAGTCACACAGAATGCATGCAACTCCTCCAGAAACAGACAATGTGTATGAAGTGCCATCTACCAGGGAAGTTCATTAGAGGCTCAGTGCCCAAGACTTCTCCTGGGGACTGCTTACGTAATCTCCCTCTGCCTACCATGTAGCGTACTTCCAGACTCCGGAAGAAGAAAGGTAGTTTTCACTATAAACTGTGTTGTGTATACAATGTATGCACAGTGAGCTGTCTTATCATTTACATCAGCTGTCTTATCATTTACATCAGTATCCTACATCAGTGTAGGAAAATGCAAACCACTCAAGTTCATGGATTTTAACCCAGGACCCTACTGGCAATTAAGACATTTTTAAAAAAAAAATTTACTGGGGTAGAGTTGATTTACAATGTTGTGTTAGTTTCAGGTGTACACCAAAGTGAATCAATTATACATATACATGTATCCACTCTGTTTTAGATTCTTTTCCCATATAGACCATTAGAGTATTAAGTAGACTTCCCTGTGCTATACAGTAAGTTCTTGTTAGTTATCTATTTTACATACAGTATTATAAGGGTAGTAGTCTCAAGCCTGTTATGGTAACTCTTTTCTGCACAGATTTCATTAAAATAACATGCTAATGACTACTAATTTTTTTTTTTTAAATGTTAGACTTTGGTCAATGAGAGAGGCGGTCTATGTCTGTTGGATGGGTGCAAATATGGAAAATGCTGATCCCCCACAGAAATATCTTTGCATCACCCCCTCAACAGTTAATGCTACTTTCCCATGATATTATAACTTCAAACTTTTTTCCCTTTGCTGTTTTGATAGTTATTTTATCAGCACACTTAACAGATGCCATTTTATTTTATTTTTATTTTTTTAACATTTTTATTGGAGTATAATTGCTTTACAGTGGTGTGTTAGTTTCTGCTGTATAACAAAGTGAATCAGCTATACATACATCCACATATCCCCTCCTTCTTGTGTCTCCCTCCCACCCTCCCTCAGATGCTGTTTTAAACATAAATTAGAGCTTTCCATTTTGAATACAAAGCCCCCTATTTTCTCACTTGTAAACATTTGAGGACTTTCACATTTTCAAAGTTTGAGAATTACGTTTCTGTTTGTGTTCCTGTGCAATCAGTCTCTGAAATTTGGAAGTCCCATGACAGTCCGGCTAACAGCAAGTCAGATGCTGATGAAGCCTGCGGTAAAGATTATAATTTGGTGTCTCTATTCCTTCCCTGCAAACCCGTTCATCTGTACTATTTTTCTAGGTTCCACATATAAGTGTTAATATACAGTATTTGTTTTTCTCTTTCTGACTTACTTCACTCTGTATGACAGTCTCTAGATCCATCGAAATAGAGACACAGATGTAGAGAACAAATGTATGGACACCAAGGGGGGAAAGTGATGGGGGAGGGGGGGTGGTAGGATGAATTGAGAGATTGGGATTGACATGTATATACTAATATGTATAAAATGGATAACTAATAAAGAACCTGCTGTATATAAAAAAATAAAATTCTAAAATTCAAAAATTTTTTTTTAAAATGGAATCATACAATAAAAAAAAGAGAAGATTATAATTTGGTGCACCCAAAGGGAGTGTTAATCAATTCTGTTGCAAAGTTAGAAGTTTCAGACCATGATCATCTCTTTAGGGACAAGAGTTCACCGAGGTAAAATTATTTAGAAACGATGCTCTCACCGCCTAGTTCTCTTGTCAGCTGTAAGTCGTCAGGGGTGAACTAACTGCTTTGGCTGCATCCTGATAATATGGATGGGGTGCCTCTGGGACCAACATCCAAGCAGATCTAGCCACCACCTAGCAGAAAGCATCTGTGATTTCTTGGGCAAAACACCCCAGGTAAAAACGAACACAGAAAAATTATTAAACCTCCCCCTTTAAAAAAAAAATAAATGTTTATGAAACCCATACCCTCACAGAGCTTGTGGTCCAGCTAAGTGGATATCAGAGACAATAAGTCATGAAGGCATGCAGGAGTCAGATAATGATACGTATATTTTATGGAGGAAAGTCGTCATTGACAATTAGTCTGGGAGTTATATTTGCCAAGGACTTTGGAGGTTGAGTCCAAGGAGGATTAAGTTCCAGACTGACATTCTGAGCACTTCTCTCACTGCGTCACAAGCCCCCTGGGATCTCCTTGTCACCCACCAGGGACCGCATCCTCATTGTGAGAGACTATGCTTTAAAAGACATGCCTACACAATGCTAATTTCTTGCTGGAGTTTTTATTACCCTTGCCTTACAGTAGTTCCTAAAGTATCATAAAAGAGTATATTGATGCAATAGTAGCTTTGTGGTCCCCAAAAAGGTTTCAGATGACTGATATTTACTCTGGAATCTGAAGGCAGATATATCTCTCCAGGGCATAAAGATGGGAAAGGGAAACTTATGTTTCTTCAATCCTCAAGATGCCTCCCTGAATTATGAAAATACACTGCACTGCATAAAAGAAAATTGAGTTAAGAATAAGGCTTTAAAAATGTTATAATTCAGTAGCAATTCATTCCCATCAAAAGGTAGTTAGGAAAAAAGATTGTCCAGTATCCCTGCTCAGAGACCCTCACTTGGCTGAAGGTGATGCTTTATCCAAAGAAAATGTTCATATTCTGGTGTCTTTCAGATCAGCTGCTCTTTGATGGTAGAGGTCAAGACCATATTCTTTAGCCAATATCTTCTAGCCATTCTGAGCACAAAGCTTGATTGGCACTCACAAGGTTGCAACTCTTATGAGCAGCATCATAGATCTTGCTAACTTCCTACCATGAAGTTTGCCCTAGCATTGCAATCAACACATCAAACACACATACCCTGTTGGCTAAAAAAAAAATAAAATAAATAGTTTCCAATACTTCCCTCTGTTCATATCTGTAACCACTTATGTGCCATTAAAACCTGCAACAGACAGAATGTAACACCATTCATACACTTCAGCAGATAAAGCTCCCATTACCAAACACCAGGGGAACCCTACAGGTAGGTGAGCAGTTTTTTATTTTAAAGAACAGGCACTAGAGAGCAGTGGGTTGGCAGTCAGGCTCAGAAGTCAGGCTGCCTGGATGGAAAGCTGTGCTCCATCACTCATTAGTTTGGACAGGTTACATATCTGCTCTGTATATTTGTTTTTCTTCACTGAGAATCAATGATAAAATGGTCCTCATCTCATATTGCTGTTGTGAGAATTAAGTGAGTTAGTAACTTATACAATGTTAAAAACTGTGCTTGGCACAAAGTATGCACACAATAACTATTAACTACTGTAGAACCTATTTCCCATGTGACTGTAAAGTCCCTGGAAGAAGGAATTATTATATTCTATCCACTGCTTTTCACCAGATCAGAGCACCTGTCTTATATCTGATGTTCAGTAAGCACTGAATGAATGAATGAAAAGAACACTTGCTTAGTTTTATTGTTGACAGAGGCTGACATTTTCACATGTGCAAAACTTTATTCTAAACAATTTTGGTGTTTGAATATGCAGTGGTCATGAACTCTGTCTACACAAATTTAAGAAGTTGAATGTCATTATCAATATAATCCTCTTTTCAGAACCCCACACTCATTAAGTCTGCCTTTATGTTATTTTCCAAGTATGAATAAAAGAAGAATTCAGTAAAAGTTTGATATAGTAACATTTTAAAGTGAATAACAGATTATTCAAATTCACATGAAGCAATACATTTACCCCATTAATATTTTCCTTGAAAATTTGGAGAATTCTCTACATTTTTATAGAAAAGTTAGAAAATAAAGCTGCTAGGAGGAACCAGGTTCTTCCACATGAGAAGTTTGTTTGCTGGGGAAAAAAAGCAAATAAGACTCTGCCAACAGCCTACCAGAATCTTAAAAACAGAAAATGATCAAGAAATTATGTCAAAGAAAGAGGTATATAGCTGTCCCCAGGGATGGGAGGGGCAGTGTTCTCCCCTTTAGATGACGTATCATAATCTGAACAACCCCAGAGTTTTGGTGGTGTGGTCATTAAGGCACTCACTTTGATTTCAATGCAGCCACAAACATCAGGCAGTAGATGCTACAGAAACTCTGGAATCTAAGATAGCAGGGACACCCCATTTCTAATCTTCATGGCCTGGTGAATTAAGGCAAAGAATAAATGCTCCCCCAAATAGCCAAGTTTCTCCTAAGACTTATACAATCTTAACTTTGAATGCATGGCACCTAATGACTATATGCTTTCTATTAAACTTAAAGAACTATTCTTTGCTAGGTGTTCGTAAGGGGGTCAGGATTGTATTCCTGCCATAATACTCTCTGGTACTTGGGGATAAGGATGGGGGCCACGTGTCAGCACTACTGATAGTGCTCACCTAGTGACCTTGGATAGTTGCCAGAAGCAGTCCCTTGACATATGTGCTTGTTACTCTTTTGTTATTTTTCTGGGCCAGGTATATTTCATCAGCTACCTGAGTAGATCTCCTCCCTGTGCAAGCTGCGACATTGTTAACTGCTTTGTGGCTGATGCTTTGAGGCATTGTATTAAATGCCCTGCTGTCCTACTGATCACTGCTATAAACCACAGTCTGCTAACTCATGGTGTGTGTTTATCCCACTGAGGTATGGATTGCTTTCTGATCTGCTAATGGGGAAAATAACTGCACTTACACCTAAATACAACAAGGACTATTTTACATGCTACTAAGAAGAGATCTCTGAAATTCTTATAATTTTTAAATAATTTAAATAATTCATTTCTTATTTACAAATGTCAATAAATTTGCATTGGGCATGAAAGGAAAACATTCTCCTACAATTTAGAAAAAGGCATGATTGTACAAGAGGCTCATTATTCCCAATTTTTTAATCATTTGAACAATATATTAAAACAAACAATCATTATTCGGGCTTTCTACATTTAATATAAAATCAAAGATTGACAGTCGATTCTGGCTACCTTGAAAATGTATTGAGTTGTTTGAAATAATTCATACAGGCATCTTGAAATATTTTGTGAGATAATATGTTCAATAAGCAACTAGGTCACCTACATTTTTCTTAAGACTCAAAGTTATGAATTTTGTGTGTCAGGAGATCTTAGTCTCAGAACACTTGTTTTACAAAAATAAGTGCTTTTATATGGTAAAGATTGGGTACGGTATTAAATATTTTAAAAGAATAGCATACTTCTATGATGTTGAGGTACTTATATAGACAAAGGGAAGACAGGAGGGAAAGTAAGTTTGGAGTTGGTATCAGGATTGCTGTAGCTAGTAATCAGTAACACATTACTGCCAATAACAGGCTCGATAAACTAACTTGGATGAATGTGGCAAACTGTGGCTTTGTAATACTTTTTCAGGAAGCACTGCTGATTCTGCAAATAAGGTCTTCAGAATGTGACAAGATACATGATTTATGAGTTTCCATATGAAAATGTTTTGACTGGCAGACCTCGGTATTTCCAAGTGCTTCCAGGTACAATGTGAAGTTATGAACAAGAAATGGCTTATGTCTTAACTGATGACCCTTCTAGTCAATTAACAGGCAAATGAGCTAAAATTTGTTGGTGTGCCGCCACTTACAGAGGCAGTGTAGTAGAAGCTATAAATACCAAGTAAAGGGAATTTTTAAAATGAGCACATTAGACTGTATCATTCCCTTGAAGAGAATTGCACTGAGAAGCAAAAACAAAGAAACCGCAGCTGGTCCAAGGGTCCATGATGTCTGAACCTCCAGCCATTATTCTGCTTCTCACTTGAGTTCAGCAGTGCTTTGGAGCAGGTGGTGCAGACTTGGCTCTTCTGTGCTCTCTACTCCAACGTTGAGGTTGTGCCCTGGCTATGCCCACCACGGATGAGGCCCTCCTGGGTTGATGAGGTGGCCTCCAGCACATGTCTGGAAAATGCACCATCATGGTCAACTCCAGCTGTGTGCAGAAAGGGCTGGGCCTGAACGGGGAGAGTCATGCTGCCTGAAGGGGCAGCCTTGTTCTCCTTGGTGCTCCTGCTGGTGAAGGTTTCTGAGCCGGCAGCTCTAACCTTCCTGGAATGATGCTACTGATTCCTCTGCTTGGCCGACTGCAGTGACTTTGTATTTCTTCCTTAAAAAAAAGAGTTTTTATTGATTCACCCAGGAGCTGTCTAGGCCACATTTGCTCATCGATCAACACAGTGCTGGCAGGGTATCTAATTATTCAAATAATGGTACTAAACTAATTCTCTAAGTTCCATTTCTGAAATGTTTGTGTTCTCTCCCCGCTTTTTACCCCACCAATCAAGGGCAGATAGCGTGAATGCATGATTAAGACTTGGTTCTGCAACTTTACATTTGTACAAACATTCTTTAAAAGTCTGAATTATTTACAAGCAAATTTAGCACTGGATGTAGGAGCACAAAATATATTAGTTGAGTGATCTCATGGAAGGCATGGATTTCTTTCCTTAGAGCCTCTGATTTTTCAGTCGTTCTGGGTGTATGATAACAACAACTACCCCAATCTACTTCATGTTATAAAAAGATTTTTTTGAAAAGCACATGATAGATACTTGTATTTCCTTTAATGCTGTGGTTGAGGGTTTTTTTGGAACTGATAGAACTTAAGTATTAGATTAGTCAAAAATGTACCTACTGATGACAACATAGACTACCAAACAAGGATTCAGATCAGTCTATAAAGCTATAAATCTAAGAAAGTGTAAACATACTAGTTTTGATGAAATAATATTCCTATTTTATGGAAAAACATGAAAAATTTAAACATAAAAATTTTCTCTGCCTGATTGGACTTCCTCTCTCCCCTTTAATGTGGGTTGTGCATCGCATTAACCAGACCTCCTTGGGAGATAACCTTCTTTCTTAGTCTCATCAAGGGTCACAACCCTTTAGGAGATAGCCTTCCTCCTTAATCCTGTCAAGGGTCATGATGACCCAGAACGTACTTTCCACATGCAGATCTGGATTGTATAAACTGTCATTACGTCATTTGATGTATAACCCTTTGTCCAAAACATATATAACTGTGTTTTGACCTCTAATGAGTGGAACAGTCCTCAGAGCTTTCTGAAGGATTGTCTCCTGGGATAGAATCCTCAGGTTGGCTCAGATAAATTTTTCTGTTTTTTTCTTAGATTGATATTTATTAGTTGTTTTCATGGACTGTTTTTATATTTATGTGCAGTAGTACAGATTAGAAATTTTGAAAAATATGGTAAAATTCTACTTTTATCATTCGTTCTGTACATTTTGAATGGTGTCTTAGTCCTTTCAGGCTGCTATAACAAAATACCATGCACTGGGTGGTTTATAAACCACAGAATTTTATTTCTTACAGTTCTGGATGCTGAGGTGTCCAAGATCAAGGCACGAGAAGGTTTGGTGGACCTACTTACTGGTTCACTGTGTCCTCACATGGCAGAACGGGTGAGGGAGCTCTCTGGGGTGTCTTATAAGGGCACTGATCCCATTCTTGGGGGCTTCACGCTTATGACCTAATCACCCCAAATGTCCACCTCCAAATATCATCACATCGGGCATAGGATTCAACATATGAACTTAAAGAGAAAACAAATATTGGGTCTATAGTTTCTTGAAGGAGATTCTTGGGCAGAGGACATGGCCAGGAAGTGAGGTTTGGGATCATCCCCCCAAGCCTATGTGGAATGGTACATTTTCTCAGAGGCTGGGGAAATTTGAGAGATATTTGTGACATGTAGTAAGGAATAAGAGATAATCACAGCTACTATATATTAAGAGATTATTAAAGGCCAGAGCATTTGTCATTTTAAATTTCCATAATAACCTTGTGAATAAGTCACCATGTTAGTGTCATGTCAATATAAATGAAAACTCAAAACTATTCCAGGTATATTCCTCACAATCTTACATCAACATCTAACAAATAAATGAGCTAGTGCATAAATATTGGCATACCTGGGTTTAGTTATGCCACATCAGATCTGGGAGTAAAGCTCTCCTTTCTGTTCTACATGCTCTTGTTGGCTGGAAGATTATATGTGAGTTTTATGTATTTATTTTAAATATGACTGTCTCTCTGTTTCTCTCTACACACACACACACACACACACACACACACACACACACATATACATCATTTTATGAACATACATTATCGCTTACTCAATTTAGTCTTTCCTAAGAAATGTATGATCTATTGGTATTATGATTTAAATCCATCTAATACTAATTCATTTACCATAAATATATTGAGAATCTTCTCTTTACCAGGAGAGGTCAAACTCCAGCTGAGGGTTGTACAAGCATTGCTTTCCAACTGCTTACCATGGGGTCTGTCCTGGAGCACACACAGGACATCTGAATGTCATGCCCTGAACAGGTGTGCCACTGAGATTGCAGAGAACACAAGGGCAGAGTTAATAGTGAAATTCAACTCTGATCATACAACACTGAATCTTCTTTTACATAATGCACTTATGTCACCAAAACAAGCACTTCAGAATAATAGGGAGACAATAATAGCTAACACATTGGTAAAACTAACATTTGAACAAATTCACCATGTTTTACCTTGTTCTACCTCTGAACAACATTCTGACCCTCACATATATACCTGGCATTTCAAGCTGACTTGTTTTATTAATTTGGTGACCACCCCCTCCTGGTGACCTGTTTGAGTTTCGGGAACCCATCTTCTCTTACAGATCCTCCCCTTTTGGAGATATGAGTGACGCCACCAATGTCTTGATATCTCTAGAGGTGAACCCTGAACTCTCAAGAAAACCCATTTTTTCTAAAATTTGACAGTTATATTAAATGTTTGTCTTATGCTTTAAGTATAAGAAAATGAGCAGGATTACAAGGACATATATTAGTATCAGAAAAGAAATATAAATGACTCATAAGCATATGAAAAGTATTAGAAATCAAAGAAATGCAAGTTAACCATTGGGGAACTCTGTTATGATCCGTGTATATTGTGCTTTTCCCACTTAGAGATCTGCACTTCCTGGTTCTTCTTCCTGAAACACTACCACTGCACCTTCCATGATCCCTTAAAGTCCATCAACCTTGCAATCTTACTTTAGGTGACATTTGCACCTCACCCGCCTCAGGTGAGCTCCCTTGGTATATTTTATATGATGCTTTATATGTTTCCCTGTCTTCTCATAATAGTAGTTAAATTCATAATAAGTATGATTATCTTTGTTGCTTTTATTCATTAGAATATATTTTTAGGCATTTTGTTAGCCATGGATCCAGATTCTTCTTTTTTCAAGACAGTTAAGTCATTGTTATCACATGATCTGGGTGATTTCTCCATAATTTGATGGATAATAATTGTCACATCATTCTAGTGTGGTCTGTCCATTCCCCACAGATCTGAAAAACCCTCTCAATCATATGTCAAGTTTTCATACAAGCAAGCATGAATCTATTTCAGAGTTTTGTATTTTGTTTCATGGTCTATTTGTATACCCCTGCAACTATACCAAGTTTTAAAAATACAATTTATAGTATGTTCAGTATCATGAAAAGTGAATTTCTCCATATTTACTTTGCCATTTCTTTGCCATTCCCTTCAACCCCTATAATCTCCTCTGCAGGAAATCTCCTAAGTGAGATATTAAATTTTTGGTATTCTACCTTCTTTGATTCATCTCCTTGTCTCTCTGTGCTATACTCTGCATACTTTATCTTGGTAAATCTACCTCCTGGTCCATTGATTTTCTCTTTAAATGTACATATTCTGCTGTTAAACAAGTTCATTTAGAATATCTTATTGATTTTCACATTTTCCATTTCTATGCATTTTGTCTGGTGATTTTCAATTCTTCCAGACATTTTTATCATCTCTTATTACTAATGGTTTTCATTTCCTCTTTTATTTCTAGAAACATATTAAGTATCTATTTTCTATTCTGTACCTCATAATTTCAGAATCTGTGGTCATTAAAAAAGCCTGATTTTGCTGACTTTTACTACCTTCTTTGTAATTCTTTGATTTGAAATGTGAATTCATATTCTGGATCCTTTTTACATTTGAGGAATTTCTTCTGTCAGTCACATTTGAACTATTGTACATTAAATGACTTATTTTGTTTGTTTTGGGGGTTGTCTGTTTGCTTGTATAAGACCATGCAAGAATCATGATTCAGGCTCCAAACTCACATGAGAGATGACTTGCAGTATGGCTTTGAATGGATTGTGTGTACACACACACACACACACACACTCCAAGATGGACACGTTCCCCTCATGCCTCTCATTGTGGGATTACTATTACTATTATTATTTGTATTTACATTTCAACCCTCACCGAGGGCATGGCTCACTCCAAGATGGCAGCTTCACATGGGATCCCAGATACAAGGTCCACTCATGTCCATTAAAACTAGAGTGACCATAAATCATGGTTTACTTTTGTTGTTCCATATTTCATCATATTACCATCTGGTTGATGGTGTGTGAGATAACACTGTGACCAGCAGAGTGGTCTTTTTGACACTATGTGAAATCCAAAAAGTGAGCAGTGGTGACCCTTCTTCCTTCTCTGGCCCTTTCCGGACCCAGTGGAGCTAACATTTCTCTCTTAAGAAGAGCACGGAGGGGACTTTCTGGTAAAGCAAACTGAGCTCAGGCTCCAGCAGAGGGGAGACCTGACACCTAACTTGGCACAGCTACCCCCTCCAGCCCCATAGTAAATGGCCAGTTGTGACCTAACTTGTGCAATCTTCTTCCAGATTAATTTTGCTGATTTTCATTTTAAGTTTTCTTGTGTATGTAAGAAGAAGAAAAAAAAGTCTGTTACCATGTAGCTTCCGTTATTAGAAAAACATTGTAAAAACTTAAATGATAACTTTTATATCACTGTTATCAGTTGTTTCAAATAAAGAATCAATAAATTCTACTACATTTTTGATTTTTCCAGGCAATTTATGGAATCAAAAGAAAGCTTTCGTATGTTTATTTTCTTAAAAGTGAAATAGTATCACAAATGGTATTGTCAAATCAGATGAAAAGTTCAATATTAAAAAAAAAATTTTTTTTTCTGTGGCAAACAAATCCAAATACAGATTTTGGTGATTCACAGCATCATGGAAAAAAAAACAGTGTTCTTATTATATTAAGAAACCTCTGGAGCAGAAATGCACTTGAATTGGTTGTTATAAAAATATAATTCATATTATGTTCAAACCAGCTACACTATTCTACTGATAAAAGATAAAACTGTAGATTTTATGTGGTTATTATAAATATTATATACATACTCATACACATGTATACACACATTTATTGTAACTTAAATACCCAACTACCAAATAAATATAACAAAGATCTTAGATAAGTAGATAGATAGTATAATATCTATTTCTATAAATGCATGTGTGTATGTCAGCATGGCAGAATACACTTTCTTTGCTGCCTATCAACAAATCAATTAGAAAGATGTGACTTTTGAAGAATTCTTTTTAAAGTCAACCTAAGTGTCGACAATTGTATTAAGTGATACAATTGTAAATTGAATAAAAGAGCTTTCTAAAGTTTGGTTACATACCATATTGTATTTGTTACATATTACCATTTTCTGTTGGAAAAAGATAAACTATGTGGTGACAGAAGCCCCATATACTTTCAGCTTTAGAAAAAAGGCGGGGCTCGTGCCCGGGAGTCCATGTGGGTGCCGGTGCGGCACGGAGCAGCGCCGTGTCGCCATGGCGGAGCTGCAGCAGCTCCGGGTGCAAGCGGCGGTGGACTCTATGGTGAAGAGTCTGGAGAGAGAACATCCGGAAGATGCAAGGCCTCATGTTCCAGTGCAGCGCCGGCTGTTGTGAGGACAGCCAGGCATCCATGCATCAAGTGCACCAGTGCATTGAGCGCCGCCATGAACCTCTGGCTCAAGCCCAGGTCCTGGTGACCAGCGAGTTGGAGAAGTTCCAGGACCGCCTGGCCCGGTGCACTATGCACTGCAACGACAAAGCCAAAGATTCAATTGATGCAGGGAGTAAAGAGTTTCAGGTGAAGCGGCAGCTGGAGAGTTGTGTGACCACGTGTGTGGATGACCACATGAACCTCATCCCAACCGTGACCAAGAAGATGAAGGAGTCTCTCTCATCCATTGGGAAATAGATGTCTGCTATTGGCCATCGGGGCTGAAGGCAGGAGTCTATTTAAAAAGAGAAATGGGGATTTGGGTTTTCTAAGGAAAGTTTATGAATGAGGAAATTAAGGATGGCAGCAAGTTTAAGGCCTATATCACTTGCCTCTGGACACTGGTTCCTTTGTGTTTGAAACCTAGAAAGTGAAAAACCCTGGTGCTAAAATTGGGGTCAGAGATGGCACAGGAGAGTTTTTGTGATCCTGAATTTCACGTGGCAAGTGCTTATCCTGGCAACAGGGAGTCTCCCTTGTACCAAACCAGAGCCCTCCAAGGTACCAGATTCTCTTAGTACACAGATACCAACAGGCTGGCAGGTTCATCTGACCTGCTTATGAACTGGTGGAGTGTGAGGAGAGGTGTTTCTGTTTGTTGCCAACCTCCTGTTTACCAGAAGGATCACTACAATGTTTCCCACAAAGTGGAAATAAAACAAAATCCACGAGGTCACTAATTTAGAAGGGGAAAGGGGGCCTCTGGGGATTTGTTTTGCGTGGTTTTGTTTTATATACAAGGGCATGAAGCTACTTTAAGATGTAGAGTCGGGAGAGGTAGTTTCGATACAAACTTTGAAAAGGTCCTTGCGGATGTTCATTTCTGGCCGTCAGGATGTGGATGCGCATTTCTTAAAATTCTCACACATGACATCCTTCAGCCTAGAGACCCTGCAAAAATATAAGAAGCGCTATCACACTGGCAGGGGAAGCAAACCTCCCCTCTAACTGGCAGCCGTGATGAGCCCTGAGGCTGTCTGCAGCAGAGTCAGCAGAGTGACAAGACAATCTTGCAGTGACACTCACCCTTGAAGGGAAAGGGGATTTTGATTGTGCTATATGCTAGTATTCAAGAATGAACAGTGAAAGAGGAATTGTTAGCTGCTTAATTAAGAGAGCTATCAAGTACTGGCTTTGGAAAAATCTGGTTTTCATAAAACAAAATAGAGTGAAAGCGTAAACCCAGTATTGCTTACTTTGCCCCCTGTGATAACACAGCTCTGTTGAAACAATCCCTTGGCAACACGAAGGTCAAAGGAGAAAAAGTAAGCAACTCAGGGGCAAGCTGTGACTCCTTTAGAGCAAAAAACGGGACAGCCCTCCGTTACCAAATACGACTTTTGCGACATGCGTTGTTCTTGCCCCAGTTCTGGCACCTTATCGTTTTATTAAGGACCTTGTATTTTTACCAACTTATTACTTGAAATGACAATATAGCCTGTCTGCTTGCTGTTTCAAGACTGTGATATATTTTCCTAGTGGTTTGGTTTTAAAAATACATGACTTAATTTTAAAAAAAAAAGAAAAAAGGGAACATTGGAAACAAACTCTGCAAAGAGAAAGACAACAATTAGCTTCAAAAAAAAATGCAGGGAGGAACTAAACAAAGTAACAATAAAGCAGGTGATGTACAAGAATTACTTTGGAATGCCTCAACCATAAGGAAGAATCTTCTGAAGAAATGTCAATCTTTAATTCAACAAATTGCATTCTATAGCCAATTAGAATGTTGTTAAAAGGATCTATGATTTTGCAAAAATTGAGGAAACCTTCAAAAGCAAGACAAATTGATAAGATATTTGATGAATTTTGTTGTGTAATAACGTTTATGAAGATAGAGTCTCTGAAAAAGACAAATTGAAAACATCCTAAAAGCATTTGGGCTGAAATATTTACACATTTCGATAAGAAAAGCAGTTGAATTGCAAATCTTCTCAGTTTGGCAGATTTTTTTCCCTGAGCTCACCAGTTGTCTCAGCATCTGTAGAAAGAGCACTGGTTTTTCCTGTGGTCTATGGAGAAGAGTCAATGAAACTGTCAAAATCTTCAGATTTATTTACCATACATTGTAACTCTGAAGAGGACTGCTGGTACTTTTCTGAAAACAGGTTAAACATATTGGAACATATTTTAAACATTACAAGTGTCAGGGAAATATCTATGAGCTAGTGTTAGAGACACATTTAGCTAAGGAGCCAAACATCAGGTGTGTTCACTGAACAAGTTGTGAAAGTTCAACTGTGCCACCAAAGACAAGTCAAACAATGGTGTAGGTGAAAAGTATAAAACGTGTTAAGTGTATACGTTCGATAGTAAATGTAGATACTCAGTAAGCATCAATCCATGAGACATGCCGACAGGTTTAGATAAGAGTGTGGAGCAGGGGAATGGCAGTAAAACCAAGAGGAGCCATGTCCATGGGACACTGGATGTTTATGAGGCCTTGGGTGTCCTCGAGAGCTTAAGTAGTTCACTCATTGGTGACACCTCTCTGGGCCAGTGTTTTCTATCCAAGAAACAGAGACAAAATCCATACCTGCTCCTCAGGTGAAGCAGAGTCACACGTGGCCAGGCTTAACTCATCCTCCCTTCTTTTCCTCTGTCTGCCGAGCTGTTTCTCATCCCCAATTCTGATTTTTGTAGCTCCTACCATTGTCTGCAAGAGTGACAACGTGTGAGACAACACACCTGTGCTCCAGCATTCAGGAGTGTGAGCCTTCCACCCTGTTGCTTCTCTCAGGACAAGATCTCATGTGAGCCTCCCTGGGATATACCAGGACTCAGGGGCAAGGGAAAGAAGAAAGAAGGAAAAGGAACCCTGAAAAACTGACTGATTCTTCAAAAGAGGCCAATTTTACCAGGACAAGACTAAGATGTAATTTGGAAATGATGAAGGTAACGTCAAGAAAATTAGTAATTTACTCTATCGAGAAGGTATAGGAGCTCATGAGAAAGTTGTGCTACTGAATGTAAGTTCATGTGCCCGACACACAGTGAGGCCAAACACTACTGAAACGTTGGAGTTTGGAGCAGAGAATTTATTGCAGGGTCACGCAAGGAGAATGGGTGGCTCATACCCCCCCAAAACCCTAAACTCTCTAAAGGGTTTCAGCAAAACATTTTTGAAGTCCAGGTAAGGGAGGGGTGTGGTTGATCATTACAAAGTTCTTGGTGTTGGAATCCTTTGTTCTTGCAGCTGTCTAGGTAGGTCAGGACACCATGTCTCTGTAAACTTTATTCTCTGTTCCACAACTTTTTTGGCTCTATGTGAATGGAAACGTGTTGTCCCTTAAAAGTCAGAGCCTTGAGAATGGGCTATCCTGTGTATTTCAGGCTATAGGCAACATTCTTAACTGGAAGCAAAAGCAATAGAATACAAACGTTAAGGTAAAAGAAACAGAACCAATATGGAATCAGATTTGTTCTTCCCTCTTACAGTTGAACTTAGTTGCAAAATCATATTCTATATTTCTGCACATTGATGTTCTGAGAGTGAATTCAAACCTTATTCTGCATGCATGTAAATCAAAATTATTAAGGCATTTTCATGGTGGCAGGATTTTGGTTAACTTTTATTTAGTATTTGATACATTTACTGTATACAATTTATCTACAATGTACATTTATGAAATTTGGAGTTATCAAAGTAAATGCTACTTTTAAAAATAAAAGTTCACTAAAAACCTTGATCCAGTGTGGTATATCAAGCCCATTGGAAAGAGCATACATGGTCCTTTTTACAGGAACTTGAGAGATTTCCTGAGTCAAAATCATCAAGTCATGATTTGATCCATCTGGGTGACTCTTTCTGTCTTTGCCTCCTGTGTCCTAGCTTCTGTATGTTTTGTTTGTTGTTTCTGCTTGGTGACCTATTTGATTGAAAGTCCTTTAGAAAAGGTCTGATTGAAAGTCTCAGTAACATACAGGACTTGGATAGCAGATGACAGAGTCAGCAACCAAATATATAATGATGAGCTGGAATCAACATCAGGCAAGGGAAGAGAGCCAGGGTGTGGCCGAGGTCCAGACTGAATGTGCCTCCTGGATGCTCTGGTGGACACTTAAAAGCTGGTCCAAAGTTTGTTTGGTTTTCTCCTAGGTTATTCCTGAGAAGTGAGTGTTTTGCCTGTGTATTAGTCGGCACTCCTCTTATAGTTATGCTTCTTAAGCTACAATGGCACCCATCCCCACTTCATTCTGTGTAATCAAGTGGGAAATCACAGCCCAACAATTTGTCAGTGGCTTTTGTGCCTTTTGTGTTTGTATCTTAACATTTGCTGGATCCAGGTGAATAGATGATTTTGGTCCTTTCAAAAGAAATAACAATGTCAACTTCACACTTGTTTTATGATGGAAAATCTTTGCCATCATAGTTTTCACATGAAAGATATATTTGTCACTTCCCAAATGTCAAGTCTGATAGAATGGGGATATAAATGATATATTTCTTTGTAGCCATCAACCCTCTAAGGTTATGATATGATGTGACATACCTATTTGTCATGATAAAGTAAACACTTTTACTGATGTCCTGAATTTTTGATGTTTTCAAATACTGAATATAGTCTGAGTTTTTCCTGGGTTCTACAAATTTTGCAGCATGTATCATTTCAGGACTCATGTACAGTTAATTAAATAGCTATTAGTAATATACCTGCATTAAATATTTCATTAGAGAAGCAAGATTTATCAAATCTTTATACTTTAAATAAAAATAATCTTTCAAAACCAATGAAAAGAAAGAGATGTAATCTAATTGAGAGAACCCAAAATGGTAGCTGTAGCTTCTTTTTAAAAAGATAGCTAGTAAAAAACTTTTGTTTCTGTATAATAAATCAACTGCATATAAAACATGGTTCCATTTCTTTAAATAAACAAAAGCATTAATTAGTTGAACATTAAATGCTCATAAAATTAAAATAGGAAATATTCAAATATTATGACTGTATCAGTGGATTGTCATGAAATGAATATTTGAAAGAAATTCAATGCATGACAACCTTTGTTTATTTTTCCTATGTTTTCTATCCACATTTTACTCTACTCTTTAAAAAATAAAGACATTATCATTAGTCACCACTGGATCACTTCCTACTTTTCAATTGTTGCTAAAGATAAGAACTTTATTTTCATGATATAAAAAAGTCATATCAGGAGGATGAGAATATTCATACTTTAGCTTTCTCTTTATCTATGGCACTTGAATTTAAAACTGTTTCTGCAAATTGTCCCACATACACACTGGTTAATAAGCAGATATTCCTTTTGGACATCATTTTTACTAGAATTTTAAATAAAGCTTTACTTAAAACATATAAAAATGGAATCATGTTTTATCTGTTGGCCCCTGTGGCTTAACACCACTGCTAAAAACGGCCACATTTCCTGCCCAACATATAGTACCTGATGACAAGCTCATGGAATCTCTTCTGCAGAAAAACTCTGCAAAGTTGGGAATGTAAACTGGTACATCTACTACGGTAAATAGTATGCAGGTTATTAAAAATATTAAAAATAGATGTACCATATAATCCAGCCATCCTACTTCTGGGTATATAGTCAAAGAAATTGAAATCAGGAGCTTGAAGGCAGATCAGGTTCATTGCAGCATTATTCATAATAACCAATATATGGAAACAATCTAAGTGTCCACCTATGGATGAATGGACAAAGTAAATGTAGAATATACGTACAGCAGAATATTATACAACCTTAAAAAAGAAGGAAATTCTTCCATTTGTGGCAACATGGACAAACTTGGAGGACAGTGTGCTGAATGAAATACGTCCCACACAGAAGGACAAGTACTACATGATTCCACTTACATGAGGAGTCTAAAATAGTCAAACTCTAAAAAGGCAGAGAGTAGAATGGTGGTTTCTGGGGGCTGGGAGGGGAGAATGGGGATTAATTAGCCAAATCTTGCAAAATTTCAATTATATAAGATTAATAAATCCTAGAGATCTACTGTGCAGCATGGAGATTGTAGTTAACAATATCGTATTGTTTACTTAAAATTTTCCTGGAAGGGTAGATTTTATGTTAAATATTCTTATTATAAAAAATAATAATATATAAGGAAGGAAGGAGGAAATTTTTGGAGGTGTTGGGTATGTTTATGACATAGAATGTGGTGATATTTCTACATGTGAATACTTATCTCAAAACTCATTAAGCTGTGTACATTAGATAAGTACAGCCTAACTCAATAAAGTGTTTTAAAAAACAATCTGCAATGTACCCTCTTTATACAACTGAATTTACACAAAGGTGTGAATAACTTTTGAAATCTAGTGAATCTTCTTTCTTAGGATGTAACCTGAGAGCCCTATTTTCATATCAGTGGAAAGTCCTTCAGTATGATCCACTCTTTTGTTGGGAGAGTATGTCATTAGCAAAGGCTTTTAGAGGGGGAATTTTGTCTTAAACCAAAATTGGCCTGAGAATCATATATGCATATATATAACATACAAAATATAATAAATATATTTTCTATATAAATGAAGTTAAACACAAATAAGTTATACTGTTTCATTCAAAAATATGAATATTTGAAATGCTGCCTTGTTGCAACATTGTGTCTGTTCCTTCTGCAATCTCTTATTATTCACGCTGTGAGTGGTGTTTAGTCATGAGACTGAGGTTGTGAAAAGAAACTGCTTTCTTTGAGGCCTGCTCAGTTAGGTGAACTTTTATACTAAGTCTGCTTTTCCTTTCTATGTTCCACCTCGTAAGGTTTCTTGTTTGGAGGTAAATTCAGTTCTGGTCACTGGTGTGTCCTGGCACAGAGGGGACCCTCAGTCCCTCAGTAAACACCTATGAATGAATAAAAGAGCCCTTGATTAGTGGCAAAAACAACATTAACCAATGACTAGATTTTTTTGTTTGTTTGTTTTGGGGTTTTTTGGGGGGAGATAGAAAGGAGGGTCAAAGTGTCCCTCTTGCATAGGCTGTTTCTTTTTTTTTAATTTAATTTAATTTATTTTTTTATACAGCAGGTTCTCATGTCATCTATTTTATACACATCACTGTACACATGCCAACCCCAATCTCCCAATTCATCACACCACCACCCCTACCCACCACTGCTTTCCTCCTTTGGTGTCCATACATTTGTTCTCTACATCAATGTCTCAATTTCTGCCCTGCAAACTGGTTCATCTGTACCATTTTTCTAGGTTCCACATACATGCATTAATATGCGATATTTGTTTTTCTCTTTCTGACTTACTTCACTCAGTATGACAGTCTCTAGATGCATCCATGTCTCTACTCAATTTCGTTCCTTTTTATGGTTGAACAATATTCCATTGTATATATGTACCACATCTTCTTTATCCATTTGTCTGTCAATGGGCATTTAGGTTGCTTCCATGACCTGGCTATTGTAAATAGTGCTGCAGTGAATATTGGGGTGCATGTGTCTTCTTGAATTACAGTTTTCTCTAGGTATATGGCCAGTAGTGGGATTGCTGGGTCATATGGTAATGCTATTTTTAGTTTTTTAAGGAATCGTCATACTGTTCTTGATAGTGGCTGTATCAATTTACATTCCCACCAACAGTGCAAGAGGGTTCCCTTTCCTCCACACCCTCTCCAGCATTTATTGCTTGTAGATTTTCTGATGATGCCCATTCTAACTGGTGTGAGGTGATACCTCATTGTAGTTTTGATTTGCATTTCTCTAATAATTAGTGATGTTGAGGAGCTTTTCATTTGCTTCTTTGCCATCTGTATGTCCTTTTTGGAGAAATGTCTATTTAGGTCTTCTGCTCATTTTTTTTATTGGGTTGTTTGTTTTTTTTAATATTGAGCTGCATATAATACTTTGGAAATTAATCCTTTGTCTGTTGATTAATTTGCAAATATGTTTTCCCATTCTTAGGGCTGTATTTTCATCTTATTTGTAGTTATCTTTATTTACAAAAGCTTTTACGTTTCATTAGGTCCCATTTGTTTATTTTTGTTTTTATTTCCTTTAGGAGGTGGATCAAAAAAGATCTTGCTGTGATTTATGTCAAAGAGTGTTCTTCCTATGATTTCCTCTAAGAGTTTAATAGTGTCCAGTCTTACAGTTAGGTCTCTAATCCATTTGAGTTTATTTTTGTGTATGGAGTTAGGGAGTGTTCTAATTTCATTCTTTTACATGTAGCTGTCCAGTTTTCCCAGAACCACTTATTTTTTTTAACATATTTATTGGAGTATAATTGCTTTACAATGGTGTGTTAATTTCTGCTTTATAACAAAGTGAATCAGTTATACATATACATATGCTCCCATATCTCTTCCCTCTTGTGTCTCCCTCCCTCCCACCCTCCCTATCCCACCCCTCCAGGTGGTCACAAAGCACCGAGCTGATCTCCCTGTGCTATGCAGCTGCTTCCCACTAGCTATCTACCTTACGGTGAAGAGACTGCCTTTCCTCCATTGTATATCCTTGCCTCCTTTGTCATAGATTAATTGACCATAGGTGTGTGGGTTTATCTCTGGGCTTTCTATCCTGTTCCATTGATCTATATTTCTGGTTTTGTGTCAGTACATATTGTCTTGACTACTGTAGCTTTGTAGTGTAGTCTGAGGTCAGGGAGTCTGATTCCTCCAGCTCTATTTTTTTCTCTCAAGACCACTTTGGCTATTCAGGGTCTTTTGTGTCTCCATACAGATTTTAAGATTTTTCGTTCTAGTTCTGTAAAAAATGCCATCGGTAATTTGATAGAGATTCCATTGAATCTGTAGATTGTTTCGGATAGTATAGTCATTTTCACAATATTTATTCTTCCAATCCAAGAACATGGTATATCTCTCCATCTGTTTGTATCATCTTTAATTTCTTTCATCAGTGTCTTCTAGTTTTCTGCAAACAGGTCTTTTGTCTCCCTAGGTAGGTTTATTCCTAGGTATTTTATTCTTATTGTTGCAATGGTAAACGGGAGTGTTTCCTTAATTTTCTTTCAGATTTTTCATCATTAGTGTATAGTAATGCAAGAGATATCTGTGCACTAATTTTGTATCCTGCAAATTTACCAGATTCATTGATTAGCTCTAGTAGCTTTCTGGTGGCATCTTTAGGATTCTCTATGTGCAGTACCATATTATCTGCAAACAGTGACAGTTTTACTTCTTTTTCTCCAATTTTTATTCCTTTTATTTCTTTTTCTTCTCTGATTGCCATGGCTAGGACTTCCAAAACTACGTTGAATAATAGTGGTGAGAGTGGACATCCTTGTCTTGTTCCTGATCTTAGAGGAAACGCTTTCAGTTTTTCACCATTGAGAATGATGCTTGCTGTGGGTTTGTCATATATGGCCTTTATTATGTTGAGGTAGGTTCCCTCTGTGCCCACTTTCTGGGTTTTTTTTTTATCATAAATCGGTGTTGAATTTTTTCAAAAGCTTTTCCTGCATCTATTGAGATGATAATATGGTTTTTATTCTTCAATTTGTTAATAGGGTGTATCACATTGATTGATTTGCATATATTGAAGAATCCTTGCATCCCTGGGATAAATCCCACTTGATTATGGTGTATGATCCTTTCAATGTGTTGTTGGATTCTGTGTCCTAGTATCTTGTTGAGGACATTTGCATCTATATTCATCAGTGATATTGGTCTGTAATTTTCTTTCTTTGTAATATTTTTTTCTGTTTTTGTTATCAGGGTGATTGTGGCCTCATAGAATGAGTTTGGGGGTGTTGCTTCCTCTGCAATTTTTTGGAAGAGTTTGAGAAGGATGGGTGTTAACTGTTCTCTAGATGTTTGATAGAATTCACCTGTGAAGCAATCTGGTCCTGGACTTTTGTTGTTGGAAAAATTTTAATCACAGTTTCAATTTCATTACTTGTGATTGGTCTGATCATATTTTCTTTTTCTTCCTGGTTCAGTCTTGGAAGGTTATACCTTTCTAAGTATTTGTCCATTTCTTCCAGGTTGTCCATTTTATTGTCATAGACTTGCTTTTAGTAGTCTCTTAGGATGCTTTGCATTTCTGCAGTGTCTGTTGTAACTTCTCTAACTTTATTGATTTGAGTCCTCTCCTTCTTTTTCTTGATGAGTCCGGCTAACTGTTTATCAATTTTGTTTATCTTCCTAAAGAACCAGCTTTTAGTTTTATTGATCTCTGCTATTGTTTTCTTTGTTTCTATTTCATTTATTTCTGCTCGGATCTTTATGATTTCTTTCCTTCTGCTAACTTTGGGTTTTCTTTGTTCTTCTTTCTCTAGTTCCTTTAGATGTAATGTTTGATTGTTTATTTGAGATGTTTCTTGTTTCTTGAGGTAGTTTGTATAGCTATATACTTCCCTCTTAGAACTGCTTTTGCTGCATCCCATAGGTTTTGGATCATCGTGTTTTCATTATCATTTGTCTGTAGGTATTTTTTGATTTTCTCTTTGATTTCTTCAGTGATCTCTTGGTTATTTAGTAATGTATTGTTTAGCCTCCATGTGTTTGTGTTTTTTACATTTTTTCCCCTCTAATTGATATCTAATCTCATAACATTGTTGTCAGAAAGATGCTTGATATGATTTCAATTTTCTTAAATTTACTGAGGCTTGATTTGTGACCCAAGATGTGATCTATCCTGGCGAATGTTCTGTGCACACTTGCGAAGAAAGTGTAATCTGCTGTTTTTGGATGGAATGTCCTATAAATATCAATTAAATATATCCGTTCTATTGTGTCATTTAAAGCTTGTGTTTCCTTATTAATTTTCTGTTTGGATAATCTGTCCATTGGTGTAATTGAGGTGTTAAAGTCCCCCACTATTATTGTGTTACTGTCTATTTACTCTTTTATAGCTGTTAGCAGTTGCCTTATGTATTGAGGTGCTGCTATGTTGGGTGCATATATATTTATAATTGTTATATCTTCTTTTTGGATGGATCCCTTGATCATTATGTAGTGTCCTTCCTTGTCTCTTGTAACATTCTTTATTTTAAAGTCTATTTTGTCGGATATGAGTATTGCTACTCCAGCTTTCTTTTGATTTCCATTTTCATGGAATATCTTTTTCCATTCCCTCACTTTCAGTCTGAATGTGTCCCTAGGTCTAAAGTGGGTCTCTTGAAGACAGCATATATATGTGTGTTGTTTTGTATCCATTCAGCAAGCCTGTGTCTTTTGGTTGGAGCATTTAAGCCATTCACGTTTCAGGTAATTATCGATATATATGTTCCTATTACTGTTTTCTTAATTGTTTTGGGTTTGTTTTTGTAAGTCCTTTTCTCCTCTTGTGTTTCTGACTTAGAGAAGTTCCTTTAACATTTGTTGTAGAGCTGGTTTGGTGGTGCTGAATTCTCTTAGCTTTTGCTTGTCTGTAAAGCTTTTGATTTCTCCATCAAATCTGAATGAGATCCTTGCCGGTTAGTGTAATCTTGGTTGTAGGTTCTTCCCTTTCATCACTTTAAGTATATCATGCCACTCCCTTCTGGCCTGTAGAGTTTCTGCTGAGAAATCAGCTTTTAACCTTGTGGGAGTTCCTTTGTATGTTATTTGTCACTTTTCCCTTGTTGCTTTAAATAATTTTTCTTTGTCTTTAATTTTTGCCAATTTTATTACTATGTGTCTTGGTGTGTTCTCCTTGGGTTTATCCTGTATGGGACTCTCTGCACTTCCTGGACTTGGGTGACTATTTCCTTTCTCATGTCAGGGAATTTTTGACTATAATCTCTTCAAATATTTTCTTGGGTCCTTTTTCTCTCTCTTCTCCTTCTGGGACCCCTATAATGTGAATGTTGATGTATTTAATGTTGTCCCAGAGGTCTCTTAGGCTGTCTTCATTTCTTTTCATTTTTTTAATTTATTCTGTTCTGCAGCAGTGAATTCTACCATTCTGTCTTCCAGGTCACTTATCCATTCTTCTGCCTCAGTTATTCTGCTATTGATTCCTTCTAGTGTAGTTTTCATTTCAATTATTGTGTTGTTCATCTCTGTTTGTTTGTTCTTTTATTTTTCTAGGTCTTTGTTAAACATTTCTTGCATCTTCTCCATCTTTGCCTCCATCTTTTTCTGAAGTCCTGGATTATCTTCTCTATCATTTTTCTTTTTCTGGAAGGTTTCCTATCTCCACTTCATTTAGTTGTTTTTCTGTGGTTTTATCTTGTTCCTTCATCTGGTACATAGCCCTCTGCTTCTCATCTTGTCTATCTTTCTGTGAATGTGGGTTTTGTTCCACAGGCTGCAGGATTGTAGTTCTTCTTGCTTCTGCTGTCTGCCCTCTATGACTAGAATTTTTTTATTATTATTATTGAAGTATAGTTGATTTACTATATTGTGTTAGTTTTAGGTATACAACAAAGTGATTCAGATATATATATATATATATATATGATTATTTTCCATTATATGTTATTAGAAATTATTGAATATAGTTCCCTCTGCTTTAGAATAAATCTTGCTGCTTACCTGTTTTATTTATAGTAGTTTGTATCTCTTAATCTCATACTCCTAATTTATCCCTCTCCCCCATTTCCCCTTTGGTAACCATAAGTTTGTTTTCTATTCTGTGAGTCTGTTTTGTACACAGATTCATTAGTATTATTTTTTTAGATTTCACATATAAGTGATATCGTATAATACTTGTCTTTGTCTGACTTACTTCACTTAGTATGGTAATCTCTAGGTTCATCCATGTTTGTGCAAATGTCATTATTTCATTCTTCTTGTGGCTGAGTAATATTCTATTTTATATATGTACCACATCTTCTTCATCCATTCATCTGTAGATGGGAATTTAGGTTGCTTCCATGTCTTGCCTCTTGTAAATAGTGCTGTTATGAGCATTGAGAGGCATGAATATTTTCAAATTAGAAATTTCTTTTTTCTGGATATATGCTCAGAAATGGGGTTGCTGAATCATATGGTAGTTCTATTTTTAGTTTTTTAAAGAAACCTCCATACTGTTCTCCATAGTGGATGCTCCAATTTACACTCCTACCAACAATATAGGGTGTGTAGTTTTCTCCACACCCTCTCCAGTATTTATCATTTATAGATTTTTTGATGTTGGCCATTTTGACAAGTGTGAGGTGATATCTCATTGTGGATTTGATTAGCATTTCTCTAATAATTAGCAATGTTAAGTATCTTTTCATATGCCTGCTGACCATCTGTATGTCTTCTTTGAAAAAATGTCTATTTAGGTCTTCTGCCCATTTTTTGATTGGGTTTTTTTTTTATTGAGTTGTTTTGCATATTTTGCATATTAAGCCCTTGTTGGTCCCATTTTTGGCAAATATTTTCTCCCACTTCATAGGTTGGCTCTTCATTTTGTTGATGGTTTCATTTGCTGTGCAAAAGCTTTTAAGTTTGACTAGGTTCCATTTGTTTTAGATTTTCTTTTTTTTAAGTTCTGTGTCTTACTTGCTTGGGGCATTTTTATATTAATTGCAAGTACAGACTATTACATTTCCAATAAAATAATAATGGTGTTTTATCACTCATGCACTATCAGTGGTCAGGTATTGTGCCAATTATTTTGTATACAGCATATTATTCAATCATCATCCAAACTCAAGTGATGGGGTTGTTATACCCCATACACAGGTTAGGATGTAAGGTGGCTCAGCAGGGTCACAGAACTCACTCAAGGTTGAAAGCTAGTGAGTGTCAGGATGTGCAGCCAGAATCCAGGCTCCAGCATCAGAGCCTAAACTATGAAATAGCCCTTCTCATTCCTGTTGCTGCACATCCTACAGTGATGACCTTCACAGTCACTGGAGGTGCTCAATGAATGGGTCCTTATAAAGTTTGCTAACTGGGGACATTGTGCTTTTATCTTCTCTACTTCAGGGAAGTTTTAATGTTTGTTGTACCAATTTCTGTTTTTTTCCCCACATGAATGTCTCTTGTGCTGCACTGTAATTGTGCTAGTTTTTCTATGCAGCATTTCACTAGTATTAAGTTGTTCCTGATGTTTCTATTTACAAACTCTGGCCCTTCTGTCAAACTTAAGATTTTAAAGGATTGTAAACTTTAATTATGTCTTCTTAAAGATAGTTTAGATTTACTTTTGCTTTTCCACATTTAAAATCTAATGGTAGAGTAAGTATGAAAACATTTACAATAACTGCCACCTCTGAGCAGAGTAATAAAGAAAGGTGAGATTGAACTCATAGACTGTTTATTCCCAGGGAATCTCTGAGGTTCAGTGACTGTGCAGGATAAGCATAGAACAGAATGAAGATGGTCTCTGAGCAGCTGGACACAGATGCTTTTCACTAGTGGAGGTTAATAATGGATTCATATACTTAAATAGAGTCTCTGGCAAAAGTTTGTCATCCTGGAAGCTTTTGTTATTTACCTATTTGTGAACATTCTCTGGTAACAGCATCTCTGAATTATGATTTCCATAGCAAGTGTGACAGCAGATGTTAGAAAGCATTTTTTGCTTTGAATTTTCATGTGACATATTTATACAGAGTTTATGTACAAATTTCATTCTGAAAATTAGATGGTAATTTCAATTGGGAAATATAATATATTTTTTAAAATTTCATAACACTGTTTAAAGTCATCCATAAATGAATATCTTAGAATGAGTATGATGGCTTTCTCATTTATATGATTATTATTTTACAGTTACTATTTACATTATTATAATACACAGTTGCTCAAACTTCTATTATTATACATAGTTGCTTAAACTTCCTATTCCTCCTTTTTTAATAAAAAGCTGTTTCAGCTCACAGGATTACATTCCTTTCTTCAGGACTGCCATAAAAATTACCCATATATGTATGCATAAAATATTTGGACATATATATATATATATATATATATATGTTTATACATGTAAAACCCATAGATCGATAAGTGATAGATAGATAGATAACCCACATATATATAAACCTTAAGAGATGTTTGGAAAACACAGAAGGTTTTCATCAGTAACCCAAATTTCTGAGGCATTTTTGGATAATTATAAGCAGATAAGCTTTTATTCATGGAACGGCAACCCTTTGAAACAATTTGAGATTCAATACAGGTAAAGGATGTATTTTCCTGGGAAGTAAGTGCTTGAGTTTCCCAACAACCATAAAATCACAGGAAAATTAATGGCAAGACATCAGGGCCTGACCCAGTGTCTTGTGTGCGGGAACTGAGAACATCCTTCGTACCCAGGCTTCACAAAGCTCCTTAGTGATCACTGCCTTCATAATCTTCTATCAGGGGACAGAGGTGCAGAGAGAAGGGAGCAGTGTCTCAGCTCATTTCAAGCTGCCACAACAAACACAGGTGTAGTGGAGGAAAACATATTTAAAGTCATAAATGCCTCTCGAGGATGAAGTCTCTATTCAAGTAGCCAGTTAGAGGTGACCTCAGGGTTTCTGCTGGTTCTTTATGTTTCTGACATGATGGCTAAATGGTATCTTTGTTCTGCTGGGTGCTTCGAGGGATTTAGATAAGGCAGTGTGGTCCTGAAGGTGTAAGATAATTTCTCTTGCATAACAGAAGGTGAAGTATTGGTGTGGAGGTGGTGAACCAACTAGAGAGGACAAGAAGGAGAAGTAAAAAAAAAATCAGAGATGAGAGAAACGGGCAAGGGAAGCCTGCAACACACTAAGAGATCAGTGGGGTCGGACCTGGGCTGGCACCACCAGGAAAAGCTCTGCGTTCTGGTGGCTGGAAGGGCTGTGAAGGGAGGTGAGTGTGATATCTAAGATGATTCTCTTGCTGCTGTGTAAGTTCACACGGAGTTCTGAAACTTTCAACAAAAATGTTACTTTCTCAAATGCTTAGCATGGCTGTTTATGGTGCTATGTATTGCTTGTTTCTTTTTCCATTTAATAAAATCAAGGAAAGGGGCCTAGTTTCCATACCTGAACCTTGGCTCAGGAAGCAAGACCTAAGAGATGAGGCTCCTGGGTAGTGAGGAGGTCCTTCAGCTTTAACAAATCATAAAATGTGGATCAAGCTGAGATTTTTCTAGATATTAGGTGACAAGGGTGACATTTGGGTTACCCAGAGCAGGGGAAAATGACTCAGCATAATAGTAAATCCAGGAAAGACACACTCTGTCCTTCAGGAAGCAAGCCTTTTTCTACATCCCACTAACAGCTATTCATCTTGACAGAAGCTGCCCAACCTCAAAAGTTATGAGAAAACTTAAGTGATAGAGAGAGAGGTTGTATTTAAATAATTCAGAGGACATAGGGGCCGGCTTAGAGTCAGAAGGCTTCTTACAGGCAGGTGCACTGGCTTTCCGCCCAGACCTCATGTGGTGCAGGCTGCAGACTGGAAGTGGTGGGAAACTTGCCCCACTGTCACACAGACAATGGCCTCTTGAAGCCTAAGCCCTTGGCTAGCTCCATTCAAAGGTCATGCAGTGAAGCTTTCCTGAGCCCTGTCCTTCCTCTTGCAGCTTTTGGGTTGGGGATACACCCACTGTGTTGTGTGTTTATTTAGATGCTAAGATTGGCTCCTTTGGGTCCTTTTCAACATTTTTGCTCTCTCTCTCTTCTCCTACAAGAAATCTGGGGAGAAATGTGTGTAATAAACCCAATGCTTAAAAAGAAAGTACACCGAGCACCTGCTGATTTCCTCTCACTGGCTGCCTCCCCTCCCCTCCGCCAAGATATTTAACAAATGCTCTGACCTTGAAGTGGGCTTCCTTCCCAGGTGGGCAAGTGGTAGATTCCATATACAAAGAGCTATAAGAATAAATATATGGAAGAAACTATTTAATACAAGGACTTCCCTGGTGGTCCAGTGGTTTAGACTCCACACTTCCACTGCAAGGGGTGGTGGTTTGATTCCTGGTCAGGGAACTAAGAGACCACATGCCACACGGTGTGGCCAAAAAAAGAGAAAAATACAAAAAACAAACAAAAAACCCCACATACTGGTATAGGTCATGTGTCCAAACCATACCTTAAACCTCAACAGTAAGAAATCAAACAACCCGACTGAAACATGGGCAAAAGATCTGAATATGCACCTCAACAAAGAAGATGCAGAGGTAGTATATATGAAAAGATGCTCCACATCATTTCTCATTAGGAAATCCCTGAAATATCACTACATATCTATTTAAATGACTAAAATAGGTGAGGCAACCCCTGAAATACCAATGTGGGTGACAGGAATTCTAATTAATTGCTGGCTTGAATACAGTGGTATGGTCACTTTGGAAAACAGTTTGGTGTTTGCTTACAATACTAAATATAGCCTTACCCTGCAATCTGGTAACTGCATCCCCAGACATTTACACAATTAATTGAAAAATATATGCCCACACCAAAACCCAAATGTGAGTGTTTAAAAAAGAATGTGAGTGTTTATAATAGCTTAATTCACAATGTCCAAAAGCTAGAAGTAACAGAGATGTCTTCCTACAGGTGGATGGATAAACAAAGTGTGATACATTGACATAGTGAGAGGTTACTCAGCAATAAAGGAGGAGTGAGCTGGCAAGCCACACAAAGGCATGGACAAATTACAAAAGCACATTGTTAAGTGAAATAAATCAACCTGAAGAAGTTAATTATGGTATGATTCCATTTTTGACACTTTTGGAAAAGGCAAATTATAGTAACAGCAAATAAACCGGTGGTTGCTATGGATCCAGGGCAGGGAAGTGGTTGAATAGTGAAGTGCACAGGATTTTTTTTTTTTTTTGGTAAAGAAAGCATTCTGTATCATACTTCATTGGTGGATACATGACACTGTGCATTTGTCAAAAGCCATCAAACTTCATAGCACAAAGAGTAAAGCTTAATAGGTGCACATTATTTTAAAAAGCATTTAGGAGGATGAGGAATCTCAGGATGGAATTCAGAACGTGACAAAACAATTTAACTGAATTAGAAAGGTAAGACAAAACCTCACTGAAGGGCGAGGGAAGGGAGACGTGCACCTAAGGAACTTTGGAAGTGAGTAGTGTCTGTAAGACTAAAGACAAAAGGAACTGTGTGTAAGCACTGTAGTCCAGGGGATAAAGTTATTTCCCACAAAGGTATGAGTTAACAATTCTGAAACCACTTTACATAGTGGAATTGAACAATCAGATAAATAGATGGTGGATATCTGGGGTCAGAATTCTCACTGTTAGAGTGGAAAGTTACAGAGAAGTAAGGGGAGGAGGCTAGAATAATCTATGTGGTAATGGATTAGAATTGAAGACATCAGTGTCAACTGAGGCTTAGCTTCATGTAGATACAGATGGTTACATACAGCAATATTTATAGATTTGTGTATACACTTGGGTTAACATACACACATATATTTCCTTGCTTCCTCAAGGTGGAGGGGATAGAAGCAATGACACCTTGGAAGCCTCAATCACACCCAGGACCTAAGCCATAGTTTCTAATTCCATTTTCCAATACAAGGAACCAGAGCTTCTTGGAAAAGTGGCTGACTCTAAGGCTGGGGCAAAGAATATGCAAAATGAGATTGGAGCATCCTGTAGACTAGAAAATGAAGATGTGCTCAAAACAGAAAGCAAAGCTCCACATTGATGGGAGTGTGTTACAAGGACACAAGAGTCAGCTTCAGTTTGTTCCCAGTAGCGACCAAAGTTGAAATAATTTGAACTAAAAAAATAATGTAGCATTGAGTCATAACCCAATACATAAATTAACTTCCAGGAGTACAAACTGATATTAAGAAATGATTATGTCACTAAATAATGGATAAGAATAGATACAGTTCCTGCTCAGAATTCTAAATGATTTGTGTAGAGAGATCACCCTCAATCAGATGGAGCATAACTCCCCACTCCTTCAGTGTGGGCTATGCATAGTGACTTCTTCCCAAAGAATGACTAACGGAAAGGGAGTAATAAGAGTAATTTACAGTGGAGAAACCTGACAAACCTACCTTGGCCAGGTGATCAAGGTTAAAAGCAATAGTCATGAACCAAGTTGATAGTATATAAACTTGATATGATGTCATAAAATGGCATTTTATCTCAGTGGTCTTCTTTGCCCAAATCCATAACCTCAGTCTAATCATGAGGAAAACATCAGACAATTCCTAGTAGTGGGGCATCCTACAAAACCCCTGACCAGCACTCCTCCGAACTGTCCAGGTCGGCAAAACAAGGAAAGTCTACAAAACTGCCACAGACAAGAAGACATGACACATGATGGATAAATGTAACGTGGTCCCTGCATGGGATTCCAGAGCAGAAAAAAAAGACTAAGAAATGAATATAGACTTTTATAATAATGTAATCTGCTCACTGAAGTGAGATGTTAATAGAGAAATCTGGATGTAGGGTATATGGGAACTCTTTGTCCTATCTTTGTAAATTTTCTGTAAGTGGTAGAGTATTCTAAAATTTAAAAAATTAAAATATATAAACCCATTATAATATTTTACTTAAAATTAATATTTTATCACTATATATCCTTGTGTATGCCTATACAGACAAATGATAATTTTCCTCCAAAAAAAACCCACAATGTATGAAAACATTGCCATATAAATACTTTGGCAGTAGCCCTCTTCCAGATAGTATCCTTAACTGCTCCCAACTCTGGATTCCTTTCTCCACGTCTGGATTCAATCACTTTCCCAATCACTCACCTTGCATGTTCACTGCACTGTCTCCTGCATGACTTGTGTTCCCAAATGACAGTGTGCCCTGGGCCCATGAGGGTCTTATGTCCCTCCACGTCCATTCAGTCCTTAGCTAGTGGTAAGGAAAACTTACTGGATACACATGTATTCTTTTGATTGGTCACAGGGTTTGTTTTTTTGTTTTTGTTGCTTGTTTTTTTGTTGTTGTTGTTTTTTCTCTGCAAGTGTCTTTTCCAAGGTCTTGGTCATCAGGTAGCCAGAGATGCTCCAGGCAGCGCACAGATTGCGTGTTGTAGGGACCAGTGTGTGAACAGGTTTGATACTCTCTTTGTCTTCGGAAAACTGGGTAAAGCTAGTTTATCCATAATTTCATATAAACTTCAAATCAGTGACATTCACTAGGGCACACATTTCTCCTACAGCCTGTTGGAAATAGCTTTCTTTTTTTCTCCCAATGTAATACTGAGCTCTAAATATAACCTTAACATACATTTGGAGTTGACCCTTGACATATGAATAGCTGCATTGGAGCCCAGTGGGCGTGTCTGCAGGAGTGGCAGAGAACTTTGCACTGAGACAACCTCTGCATTTTGAGGGTTTTTTTTTTGTTTTTAAATCTTTATTGGAGTATAATTGCTTTACAATGTGAACCTAGGGGCAGGACAGGAATAAAGGCTGTTTGTTTTGATGCATGTTTTTCTTTATCACACTTGAGGCTTCCAGAATGTTGCTCCTTATGGCTTTTCTCTCAGGGTTTTAAAATATCTACTGTGGCTCCACTCAAATGTAACACTTTAAAGACTAAGCACTAGCTACACTCTATACTGAAACATTCTAAATATAGGGTCTGGGTCATGTGAGAGGAATGCTGCCTTGTTTCATTTCATCATTTTTAGATGCGGTATTTACAAAGCCATGCCATAATTTTAGTTAATTGTGTGCTTCTATCAGACTAGCAGAGAAGAGCATCTACATTTCTGGAACATGTTTAGGTTAGACTATGACATGAGTGGTCATGAAACATTTTAATGGCAAAATGTCAGCATCTTACACCCTGGAAAAAGGAGAAAAGGAGTGTGAGGGAATAAGGGTATTTGATTCTAGATGTATTCAGAAAATTTTTAGAAATGATGTAAGATTTTGAGCTACAGATCCTCAAAGAATTTGCATTCCTTATTCTAAAAGAATAGCCTAGAAAATGCAACCAAATGCAGCTGCTATTGAGGATTAAAAAAAATGCTATTAACAAGTAACCCCAAGTAGTTTCATTAAGAACATAAAGGATTATATCATTTGCATGGATTTTTCTGATGCTGACTTGAAAACAAAAATGATTAGAACTATTAAAATAAAATATTGAAGTTCAAGAGCAATAATAATAAAATACTAAACTGGGGGATTAAGTCTGACAAATGACCACTTGTAGACATTTAGCCCTGATTTAAAACAATTTTTATGTTTAGCACATTTTTTCATTTAAATTGTAGTAAACGCTTAGTTCATTTTCTTGGTTTTCCAGGGAAACAATGACATTTTTGAATCTATCATTTTCCCATTCTTTCTGTAATAGTTATACATCTTATATTCATTCATATTTTATTGTCTATATATATTTCAGAATCATTTAAAATAATAATGATGTTAATAATAACCACTAGTGCTAAATTTTAAAAGTATTATCTCCAGGATTTTGCCAAAGAAAATAATAATGATTAGAGATATACATATTCCTTGTTATGAAAAGGAATTATCTTTGTGTTCCACCCTTGAAAGATTGTTATTACTTTTTTAATCAGGGAGTGTATTTCATTGAGTTGAATAACTTCTGAGGTAATGAAATATGTCTGTTAGTTTGTTGACTACAGAAATAGATTCCCAAATATAGTGTTAGCCTTGCATTCTTGGCCTAAAACCTATTTAGTCTTGGTAGATTATTTTTTAATATACCATCAAATTTAATTATCATATTTTAATTTATTTTTTTTAACAACTGTAATCCTAATTGGATTGGTTCATCATTTTCTATTTTTGTGCTTTCCTGATCAGGGATTAAAATTGAGCATTATTATATTATTAATATACTGCTCTTAGTAAAACTAAAAGCCAAAATCAAAGCCCCAAATTATATTTGCCTCATATTTTATAGGTCTTAACTTTCCCTAATATTCAGCAAATTTAGCATTGGAAAAAATGAGAGCACGTCTCCTACTTGGATCTTGGCAGTGTGAATACCTGCTTGATTCTGCAAAGACATACATCGACCACATCTTCTTTTTATTATTTTTATTTTAAAATGTACATTGAGGTCGCCGCTGCATAAAGTGCACCATAAAACATCACCAGGTGAACCTGTCATGAAAAGCAAAGCTCCTATTCTATTTCTTTCAAAATTTTTCACACTCTGCAGAGGCCACACTTTTAAATTATCTTTTTAGGTCTAAAGTATATCTCCCTATAGCTCTAAAAAATAACACTTTACCACTGTATAGGAAGTCTGTTATGTCATCTCCCTTGCCTCAGTTTTAGGACATACTTCTCTCTCCTAGAGGTGATCCCAGAGAGCTGGGTTGAGAGCTGGGGTGCAAAGGATGATCCTGGACGAAGCACCACACCACCACAGAAGTGTCATTGCTCATCTGACTCAAAGTCTGTCACAGTCATGTTAGAGAGGCTATTATGACATACTGTAGAGAGAAGATATCTCCCCATCTGCCCTCATCAACTACAAGGACCACATTACCTGAATCGGCCCAGGGCCATTGTTCCCAACACAGAGAGTATGAGTCAGCAGGTACAGGCAACACAGCAGTGTCTGTCTCAAGACATTGGCTTTCACAGTCCCCTTGGTCCCTGATGACATTCTGTGAGCATTCAGAGACGCTGAGACAAGAAGCTAGAAAGTCTCTGGTCTTTTCCGTTATTGAGACCAAAAATTCTCATTTTGCATAAGCTAGTCTGTCATGGACTTCCATGGCTTGCAACTGAAAAACTCCAAGCTCAGCAGAGACTGGAACTACTACTGGGTTTGCAAATGACAGAAAGTCATTTGGGATTGACTTCCCTGTGGTAGGACAAGGCAAAGAGGATTCTGTAAAGAGAATTAGCTGTTTAATCTTGCCTTTTGTGACAGGGGTCTACCGAGGCTGAATGTAATAGGAAAAATATCAGATTGCTGGAGTAGTTGGCTATTTGTTGCAGACTTGGACAGCGTCTTATAAGACAGAGGCAAGCTTTAAGGAAGGCTGAGCCATCTGACAGCAGTAAGAGAAACGTGTGGCATGGCTCATATTGACTACATCTGCATGTAGCCAGGCATCTAAGATAAATCTTTGGTTGTTACAGGAGCCAAGTCTTGGCCTTCAGCTGAGGTTGATGTAGGGAAATGCAGGAAAGGGGTACATGGAGGTTAGCTGAGACCCTGAGGGTAATAAATAAACTCTTTCTCCCAACATTGCCCCTCCAGCCCATCACTGACCTCTAGACCCTGCTTGGCTAGAAAACAGTAACCCCTCTTACAAATGGGCCACACTAGCCCTGGATCCTGTCTGCAGGCTTTATTTATTTATTTTTTAAAGTCTTTATTTTTATTGAATTTGTTACAGTATTGCTTCTGGGCTGTTTTGTTTTGTTTTTAATGTTTTGGTTTTCTTGGCCACGAGGCATGTGGGATCTCCCTGACTAGTGATCGAACTCTACACTGGAAGGTGAAGTCATCACCACTGGACCGCCAGGGAAGTCCTCAGTCTCTTTTGTCAACAGAAGAAAATTGAGAGCTAGGAGAATCAACAGTGCCAAGGTGTATTTTTCTCAGTAACTGAAACCAAAAGCCTGGGATCCAGATTTAATTCACTACAATTTGACTATTTGTTTGAACTTTAATTTTTCGTAAACTCTAAAGAAAACAAATGTGTTTTCAGCACATACTTACCTGAAAAACCCTATCCTTTCCAGGCACACCTGGGATTATGAATGCACAGTCCCCAGATGATTTGTGGGTCCCTCAGGTAAGCAACAGGGAGTAGCCATAAAGTGCTCCTCTGCCCCTTGAATTATCTGCTGATCTTCATTATCCTTCATCTATTGATTCGGTCTTTGTCTTTTACACAGTTAAATGTGTTCCTGCAGGTCCTGGTGTGTGTTCATCTAAATTTCAGGAGTTCTTGGTTGTTTTTCTGCTGGGTCTTTCCCCAGACTTAGAAGCTCACAGAGATCCCTGTGGGTGTGGGCATGGCTTATTTATGGCTTGGCTGTGACTTCACCAAATGTCTCAGGGGAGAGGGTTTTATACTGGAGAGACGACTCACCTTTAGCAGTTATATTTCTACCTGGATGGATCCCATTTATTTAGCCTGGAGACTTCAGGGCTCTCTTAAGTTCTATCGGGCAGATGGCTCCCACTTTCCTGTACCCTTATTCATATATGCTGAACTGTGTTTTTTGTTTGTTTTTGATGTATTATATTTTAGTTCATAAGGAAGGCTGGAAAGATCCTTCCAGGGAGAGTGAACAATTACCAAATTGAACATGAAATTTTCTAGGAGCAACGAAGTCAGTGTGTTTGCGGTTCTGAGTGTGAGACAAAACATGGTGCATGGTGAATCAGACAGGGAGAAACAGAGGTTGACCCTAGACAGTGCAGGGCCCTGTAGACTAGGATGATGATGTTGGTATCTACCTTACAACCCTGGGAAAGGCAATTCCTTATCAAAAATACCAACTAACTAGATTGTGGAGAATAAGATTATGAATCGAAAAGAATTAGACATCTAGAGGAAAATTTGTGATATTTATAATTCATGATAACTAGTGAATTGTTGTGAAGAAGGTGAGAATAAGTGGGGAAATTAGAGAATATTTAGCAGACCAAATAAAACAAGACTTCATAAAGGCTTGAATATAAAGAGTCAGGGGATAGTTTCCACGTGGATCCCCAGATTTCTAGTTTGTTTGGCTGGTGTGTCATCAACTGAGATGTGGAAGCTTGGAACAACACACTGTGCATGTAAGATTTGTGTCTGTTAGATATGTTACACTTCAAAAGTCACTGTTCAAAAGTCACTGTTAAGGAAGAAATCTGCCTATTTGGATCAAAAGCCTATTTGGATCAAATCTGCCTATTTGGATCAAAAGCAAAAACCCAAAGATATAAATTAGAAAATCCTTCCAGGGCTGAGAAAAAAGAAAACACCCATCTTCCCCCAGTAGCATGTAGATAAAAAGAACTATGTGGATTTGCAGGTCCAGATGGTCATGATAAGGTTTTTACCCATGAAATACATCTTCTTTTGTTAATAAAAAAAAACCCTTAATGTGACAACATACAAATTTTTAAAGCTCTATACTTAATTATATACTTTAAAATAGTTAAAAATATCATAAATGCTTTTGAAAGAAAAGTCAGTAGAGAAATATAATATACCACATTTTATATGACTTGAAAAATGTATCTTAAAAATGTCTCTTTCATTTGAACCACGTTAGCAGTCCTTCCTGGTGCTTTACAAGAGCGTAAGTTTGATAATTGGAAAAACATCCCGTTAGAAAGATTCCAAAGTAACCAGAAGAAGAAAGATGTATGTCTCTACTTTCTATTTTTATCAAAAATATTACAATGAGCATAATTTTGTATTTCATCCCAGCATGTGCTTTATCCCATAGATAATTTCTTGCAATAAAAATTATAAAACGTTATACATTTTAACCTTCATAATTTACTAAATTATTTTGTTTTATTTTTTTTCAACTAAGAGTGGGGGTATTTTCACATTTATTAGTAATTAATTGATCCTTTTTAAAAATAATTGAGGCAAGATTGGGATAGAAATTTCAAAAGTTTCAAAACTATGCACAGGAGAAAGCAGAGTTAGCTTCTCCTTACGTGTTCCTTGTCTTTATTTTCCTCTTTGGAAGTTACTAGTTTCTTATGTATCCTGCATAGTAGAATGCATGTAAGTACTATTTTAATGCAAATATTAATATATAATTAATGTTTTTAAATATGGCCATCTTCATGTTTTCTGGGAAAAATGTTGATAAAAATATATTTAGTGTTACATTTAACTTTAAATACTTTGAGGCTGTCCCATAAAGTCATCACATTTTTCTAATTAATTGCTATATCAAGCTATATATATTTTTTTATAATTTATTTGTCCAGGCCTATTATTTGCTATTATGATCAGTAGTGCTGGCAATAGATGGGTGTCTAGTGCATGTGAGTGCAATCAAAGCATTTGATCATTACTTTGCTTATATATTTATTAAATGTTTAATTACTTGTCTTTGGAGAGAGTTACACATTCTCTAGGTCAAAACCCAAACCTGCTGCATAGCACAGGGAGCTCAGCTAGGTGCTCTGTGATGACCTAGATGGGTGGGATGGGTAGGGGGTGGGGGTGGGAGGGAGGCCCAAGAGGGAGGAGATATATGTATATGTATAGCTGATTCACTTCATTGTACAGCAGAAACTAACACAACATTGTAAAGCAATTATACTCTAATACAAAAATAAATTTCAAAAAATGAATAAAAGAAGTAATATGCTCACCAAGATCTGCTTCTTCTTTCCATCCTAGGTATACAAGAAGTCAAGTGATCCACACTTCTTGGCATTTAACTGGGGACGTGAGCCCATTTCTGGCTATTGGAATGTGAATGCTGTTGGTGTGAATCACATCCCAGATGGAAGAATGAAAAACTTGTCAAATTTTTCAGACTATCTTTTGCTGACATGATCATGGAGAAGGCCTGCTCATGAAACAGAAAAGCCTCAAGACTAAATTGGTCTCGATGGAGAAAAACTGCCCTGAGTCATTCAGTCATTCAGATTCATGGTGGACTTGACTGAGTAGGAAAGAATGTTTTGTGTATCACTGCACTGAGATTTTTGGTGATCCTTGTTATTAGAGAATAAACTAGCCTATCCTGAATAACACTGGAAGATGACTTCCAGTTTCCAGTAGATCAATGTGCTCAGATTGTTGTGTGTTTGTGCAGACACATAGTTTTCACACTTACATGTATCTATAACCTACCTATATACTGTCTATACCAGGCTTATTCATTATATAAATGTTGTTGAAACTATTTTACCTGAATACTTAAAGTTCTTTATTCTTTACAATGCAGCATAATATTGTATTTGGATGTACCATAATTTAACCAGGCTATTTGATGAGTATTTATGGCATTTCCATAAATGTAAATGATGTAGGCATTATAAATAAGGAATAAAAATAAGTTTTATACATGCAACCTTGATTTTTATTTGTAGGATACTTTGAGATAAAATTAATGGGGTCCTAAGAATGTGTGTATTTGGAATTTTGGTCCCCAGAAGCAGGCCTTAATATTCTTTCCTTGTGTCTATTGGTATATTTATTTTTCATATAAAATTTGCAAATTATTATTAGTTTTATAAATGAGTTGTTTTATGTTATTATCAAATTATTCTTCATAGGTTGTATTCCAGATTGCACTCTGAAATGATAGATGTAAAACTGACTGCTTATATAGTAACCAACAAAGGGTGTTATCAGACTTTACAACATTGGCTAATATTGTAGGTGAAAACAGTGTATGTCAGCTACATTTAATGTTTGTTACAACTGTAATAAACAAAGCTGAGTAATGTTTAAGAGACACTCATAGTTATTATTCTGTGAATGAATGTTCTTATTCTTTCTTTTTTAATCTTTTGGCCACACTGCAGGGAATGCCTGATCCTAGTTCCCCAACCAGGATGGAACCCACGCCTACTGTGTTGGCAGTGCAGATTCTTAACCACTGAACCCCCAGGTAAGTCCCTGTTCTTAGTTTTTATTCATATTTTCTTTTGGGTTATTTTTTCTTTTCAGAAAGGTAATTATATATGACAGAAATCAGAATTTTGAACTTTTTGGAATTCAGTGTGGTATGACAAGTGTCACATGAGTCTAATTTGTTAATTTTTAATATTGGCACAAGGTTGATCCAATCCCTTTTACTAATTAAAAGCAGAAATTACCAAAATTGAGAATACTCTTCACAGATGTCATAATTTCTCTTGATGTTTCAGTAATTGCATGTTTTATTGGAATTTTTACATTCAGATGTATTTTCAAATATAATGGATTTTTCCATAGTATCTTCCTATTTTTTTAATATACATTTAATGCCTGTAGGATCTTTAATGATATTTGTATTTTGCCCCCAGTTTTGGTAATTTGTACTTTCTTTGTGATTAGTTTTACTAGAGGTCTATAGTCACTTTAACAATCTTATCAAAGGATAAATTTTTGTTACTTTGTATGTTTGTTTTATTAAAAATTTATACTTGTCTACCCATAGTTTCCTTCATCACTCATTCTTTGAGTCAATTTTATGTTCTTATTCTAATTTCTTTAATTAGATACTTAGGACATATATTTTTGAACAAATAAAATTTATTCTAAGAAAATGTTTAACTTATGGTCCATAGAACTGATATGATATTGTTTCACTATGATTCATTTAAAAATATTTTCTAACTTCCTTTATGATTTCCTTTGTGATCCATAGGTTATTTTGAAGAGTATTACTTAACTTATAAATAAAACAATTGAAGATTTTCTAAGTTATATTTATGTTATTGATTTTTATCTGAATACAACTGTGTTAGTGAAAATGTGGTATATTATTTCAATTTTGTGTATGATGAGCCAATAATATATGTAAAATATTTGTATTTGTATGCACTATAGAATAATGTATATTCTATCATTATTGGGTACAATGTATATTCTCTCAATCAGACATAATATTTTTAAATGTGTTGTTCAGATCGTAATATTTTGTCTGCTTCTTTTGGCACTGATTAAGATATATGTGCTAAAATCTCCAATATGACTGTGAATTTGTGTATTTTATTTCAAATTATTTTTTGCTTTAGTGTTTTAAAAATTAATTGTGGTAAAATATATGTAATGAAGATATACCATTTTAGCAAAATTTTAGTGTACAGTTCAGTAGAATTAAGTATATTACATTGTTAAGTACATTAAATTGCAACCATCACTACCATCCATATACAGAACTTTTTCCATATTTCAAAAGAGAAACTCTATACCCATTAATCAATAACTCCCCATTGCCTCTTCCCCCAGGACCCTGAAATCAACCTGTCTTTAACTATTTCATACGAGTGGAATCATACAGTATATGTCTTTCTTGATTGGCTTATTTCATTTGGCATAATGTTTTCAAGGTTCAACCATGTTGTAGCATGTGTCTAAATTTCTTTCCTTTGAGAAGCTGAATAATATTTTGTTGGATGTATATATCACATTTTATTTATCTATTAATAGTCACTTGGGTTGCTTCCACTTTTTGTCTATTGTGAACAATGTTGTTATAAACATGGGTGTAAAAATATCTCTTGAGACCCTAATTTCAGTTATTTTGGTTATATACCCAGAAGCTGAATTGCTGAATCATAGGGTAACTCTATGTTTTTTTTAAATTTTTTGAGGAACCACCATATTGTTTTCGATAGTGGCTGCACTATTTTACATCTAATCCACCATGCACAGAGTTCCAACTTCTCCACATCTTTGCAAACATTTGTTATTTTTTTCCTTCCTTCCTTCCTTCCCTTTTTTTTTGTCCTGTAGTCCTTACATAATTTTAAAAATAATACCCATATTAATGATGTGAAGTGTTATTTCATTGTGGTTTTGATCTGCATTTCTCTAATGATTAGTGGTTTGAGTATCTTTGCATGTGATTACTGGCCATTTGTATATACTATTTGGAGAAATGTTCTTTCAAGTCCTTTGCCCATTTTTGGATTTGTTGTTGTTGTTGAGTTTTATGAGTTTTTTATATATTCTGAATATTAATCCCTCATCAGATAAGTGACTTTCAAACATTTTTCTCCCATTCTGAGGGTGGTTTTAGGTATTTTAAATCCATTTTCATGGTTGAATGTATAATTTGAATTGTTACACCTTAGTGGTTAAGACTTCTCAAGTAAGCATTCATATAAATGCATACAATTATTATCTGATAATAAGTTAAAAGTGTTATAATTTGGTTCCAGATGTAAAAGTTTAACAATTTATTTTTTCAGGTTTTATATATCAAATAGAGGTATTTTTTTGCAGTGATAATCAAAAATATTAAATATTTACCTCCAGTTATTTTTATGTAGATTTTATATTTATTTTCTCATTGCCTGAAATTTTTCCTCAAGTAGTTTAATATTAGAACATAAATAGTATCATTTAGAAGCTCAATATTTTCTCCACATTGTTGGTGTCAGATTCATTTTTTCATTATTTTGAAAGTAAAATGATAGAATTATTCACTGAGTTTATGTGAATAGATGATAAGAACATAATGTAAGGCTCAGTTATTTTTAACTTGACAAGTCCTTCAGCAGAAAAGAATATGTTAAGAATATATTAAGAAATCATAGCTCATAATAAAATCCACTGAGGAATCATCAGAGCACTTTTCCTCTTCTTCATGATATATACAATTTGGTATCATGGGACAATGATAATGTGGGAGAGCAGAGAGGATTTAGCAAGAGAAAATTAACAAATGGAGAGGCAAAGTAGCTTATGATAGACTAAAATGCATTTTGTTAGAAAAATCATTAACTACTTCAAACTAGCTCTATAAAACTTAGATTTGGAAGCTTTTTGTCTTGTGTCTGGCATGTCATTCATTCATATCTCTTTCTCTAAATGAACATGCTTTTCCATTTAATATGTGGTATATCAGTCTATTTAGGAATTTCAATGCAAAATCTAACAATTTAATTTTGTTAATGGGAGAAAAAGAAAAGTAGAGCTGACCATGCCAGGAACAGCTGTGGTCACATGTTGTATAGCTCTGGGACTGCAAAGGGACCTGGTCTCTCTCAGTGTCCACTCCATTCACTGGTGAGAATGCCTGAATTCCCATTCTTCAACAACTCCTTGATGTCTAAGTCTCTTCATCTTCAGGTATGTACTAGTAAAATGAGCTTATGCAAGTTATAAGATTGACTTCTGGCATTATAGTGTGAGAAGCTCTGCTGATTCCCTCCCTAATGAAAATAGTAAGAACTATTTTTTTCAAATACACTAATCATTGAAAACATCTTGAAATTTTCCTAAGAGCAAGCAGCAAATAAACATCTATTCATGAAAATTTGGCAAGAAAGGTGAGTATCTGTGAAATTTGAACAAAGACCACTCTCTCCCTAGGCCCTCCCAGCTCATGAACTGGACATTCCACTCTAGGATGCTGTAGCCAAGGTCAGAGACTCCCCCTTTCACATTCCATTTGGAAGGCTGTCTTCCCAGGAAAAGCAGGACTTCAAGGCTTCTTATTCTGTCCTAGCTGCCTGTTACTGAGGCTACAGCCTGAGCAGTGCAGTTGAGAGATACGAGTTTCTTCCACACACACCCTCACTCATGGGATGTAGGCTTTACCTTGGGTGCATAGCTCTGAATATACTGATGCTCTGATAGCCTTTCCCCTGGATTATGAGGAAATAGGTCTATTCCAAGAGAGGCAAGTCAAGGGAATCTTAGGCTGCTTGCACCTCCCACCACCAAATGCTCAGCTCCTAGTACAGGGTGTCACTCTGAGAGAAGCTTGCCATTGTCCATCCTCGCAGCTCCAGAGCCCTGGTTCTGAGATATTACCTGGAAGGAGAAGCCAGCCACAAAACAGATACCTCAGGAAAAATTGAGAGGCACTCCTAGAGCATATAGCTCTAGGTGACTAGATGGGAATGTGGTGCTGCTGGACCCCAAGGAATGTCTCCTACATAAGGCCATGTCTGCAAAATCAGGAAACATGACCGACTTACCTAATAAATAGAAATAAACACAGATAATTGGCAAAATGAGGATACAGAATGAGAATACAAAATGAGGATTCATTTCATGTTTCAAATGAAGGCACAAGAAAAAATCTCAGAAAGAAAAGTAAATTAAGTGGAAATAAGCACTATACCCAATAAAGTGTTCAAAACAGTCAAGAATATGCTCAATGAACTCAGAAGAATGAAGAACATAGTGACAAGTTTGTACCAAGAGTTAGAAATATAAAGAAAGAGCTGAAGAATATGATAACTGATGTAGAATATACCCTAGAAGGAATTAACAGTAGAGTAGATGATACAGTTGAACAGCTCAGCAAATGGAAGAAAGAGTAGTGAAATCAATGAAGCTGAACAGAAAAAAGAAAACAAATGTAAATGAGGATAGTATAAGAGACCTCTGGGACAACATCACATACTAACATTCACATTATAAGGATATCAGAAGGAGAATAAATGGAAAAAGGGGCAGAGGACTTATTTGAAGACATACTAGCTGAAAACTTTCCTAACCTAAAGAAGAAAACAGACATCCAGGTTCAGGAAGCATAGAAACTCCCAAAAAAGATGAACCCAAAGAGGTCTCCACCAAGACACATTATAATTAAAATGGCAAAACTTAGAAAGAATTTTAAAAGCAGCAACAGAAAAGCAACTAGTTTACATGTAAGAGAACCTCCATATGAAAATCAGTTTATTTTTCAGCTGAAATTCTATGGGTCAGAAGGTAGGGGCACAATATATTTAAAGTGGTGAAAGGTCAAAGCCTACAACCAAGAATACACTACCAGGCAAGGTTATTGTTCATCTTTGAAGGAGAGATAAAAAGTATATCAGATAAGCAAAAGCTAAAAGAGTGTATTGTTTGCAAATATGTCTCTCATTCCATAGGTTCTTTTCATTTTGCTGATGGTTTCCTTTGCTGAGCAAAAACTTTTAAGTTTAGTTAGGTCCTATATGTTTATTTTTATTTTTATTTATTTTGTCTTGGGGGACTGATCTAAGAAAGTATTGCTATGATATATGTCAGAGAATGTTTTGCCTATGTTCTCTTCTAGGAGTTTTATGATGTCATGTCTTATATTTAAGTATTTAAGCCATTTTGAGTTTATTTTTGTGTATGGTGTGAGGGTGTGTTTTAACTTCATCGGTATGCATGTGTCTGACCAACTTTTCCAACACCATTTGCTGAAGACACTATCTTTTCTCCATTTTATATTCTTGTCTCTTTGTCATAGATTAATTGATCATAGATGTAGGGGTTTATTTCTGGACTCTCTATTCTGTTCCATTGATCCATATGTCTGTTTTGTACAAATACCTTGCTGCTTTGATTACTGTAGCTTTGTAGTATTATCTGAAATCTGGAAGGATTATGCCTCCAGCTTTGTTATTTTTCCTCAAAATCAACCAGCTATTCTGGGTCTTTTGGGGGTCCATATAAATTTTAGTATTATTTTTTTTTGTTTTGTGAACAATGTCATGGGTATTTTCATAGGGATAGCAGGAACTCTGTAGATTGCTTTGGGCATTATGGTCATTTTAACAATATTGATTCTTCCAATCCAAAAGCATGGGATATATTTATATTTATTTGAATCATTTTTAATTTCTTTCATCAATGTTTTATAATTTATAACATATAGGTCTTTCATCTCCTTGTTTAAATTTATTCCTAGTAATCTTATTTTTTGATGTACTTTTAAGTGGAATTTTTTAAACTTTCTCTTTCTGACATTTTATTGCTAATGTAAATAAATGCAACAGGTTTCTGTATATTAATCTTGTAACCTGTTACCTTGTTGAATTCATTTATTAGTTCTAAATGTATGTGTGGAGTCTTTAGGGTTCTCTATATAGAGTATCAAGTCATCTGCAAATAGTGACATAAAAGGAGAAATTGACAGAAATAGAATAATTGTATGAGAATTTAACACCTCACTGACATCAATGGACAGATCTTCTGACAGAAAACAATAAGGCAACATAGATCCTTAATGACACAATAGACCAGATGAACTTAAATGATATCTACATGAGACTACATCCAAAAAAAAACAAGCAACCCAGAATATGCATTGTTTTCAAGGCCACATGGAACATTCTCTATAATAGACCACATACTAGATCATAAAACAAGACTCAACAAATTTTAGAGGATAAACATTATTTAAAGCATCTTTCCTGACCACAATTGTATGAAACTAGAAATCAACTGCGGAAAGAAAAATGGGGAAAAATGATCACATGGAGACTAAACAACATGCTACCAAAAAAAAAAAAAAAAAGAGTTATTGATGAAATCAAAAAATAAATTAAAAAATACCTTGAGACAAGTGACAATGAAAAAATGACCTTACAAAGTCTATGAGATGCAGCAAAAGCAGTTATAAGAGGGATGTTTATAGTGATAAAGGCCTCACTCAAGAAACAAGAAAAATATCAAATAAACAACCTAACCTACCACCTAAAAAAGCATAAGAGAAAGAAGAACAAACAAAACACAAAGTCAGCAGAAGGAAGGAAATACTAAGGATCACAGAGGAAATAAACTAGATATTAAAAATATACAAAAGATCAATAAAACCAAGGGCTGTTTTTTTGAAAAAATAAACAAAATCGACAAACCTCTAGCCAAGCTTACCATATAGAAAAGACAAAGGACCCAAAGAAACAAAACAGGAAATGAAAAAGGAGAAATAACAACCAATGCTGCATAAATACAAAAAATTATAAGAGAATACTGTGAACAGTTACATGGCAACATATTGGACAACCTAGAAGAAATGGACAAGTTTCTAGAAACATATACACTGCCAAAATTGAGTCAAGAAGAAAAAGATAACTTTAAGACAGATCACTAGAACTGAAATAGAATCTGTAATTTAAAAACACCCTTTAGTCAAAAGTCCAGGACTGAATGGTTTCACTAGGGAATTCTACCAAACATACAAAGAAGAATTTATACCTATCCTTTTCAAACTCTTCCAAAAGATTGAAGAGGAGGGAACACTCCCAAAAGCATTCTATGGAGCTGCTATCTCCCTTATACTAAAACCAGAAAAGAAAATTACAGGCCAATATCTTTGATGAACATAGGTACAAAAATCTTCAACTAATTTTTAGCAGACCAAATACATAAAAATGATCATACAATATGATCAAGTTGGAGTCATTCCAATGTTGTAAGGATGTTTCAAAATTTGCAAATCCATCAGTGCAATACACCACATTAAAAAAGGGAAGGACAAAAACCACATGATCATTTCTTAGATGAAGAAAAAGCATTTGATAAAATTCAACATCCATTCATGATAAAATATTACCAAAGTGGGTATAAAGGGAACATATCTCAACATAATTAAAGTCATTACAACAAACCCACAGCCAACATAATACTCAATGGTGAAAAGATGAAAGAAAACTTTCAGGAACAAGACAAGGATGCCCAATCTTACCACTTCAATATAGTACTGGAAGTCCTAGCCACAGCAATTAAACAAGAAAAAGAAATAAATGTATCCAAATTGGAAGGGAAGAGGTAAAACTATCATTATTTTTTACTTTTTGTCACTTTTTCATTGGCCACCTAAATGCAAAAAAAAGATAATGATTTTCCCTTTTCCCCTAACTCAGGAAGGAGGAGGGGAGGAAGTGAGAGAGAGGGAGAGATAGATTTGATGTTCATCCAAAACCATCATGACTATGAAATACTAATAACAGAAAAGGCATATTTTAGTATATGAAGTTTTCATTCTTACACTTTACGTGTCCTAGTGTTAGTAATCATCTTTGAGAATCTGGTCATTTATCTTTTTAAAGAACTTATCATGAATTAGTTCTCAAACACTCCCCCAGTTCCCCAACTATGATGTCCTCTATAGATATACTCGACTACACCAAATTATTTATAATTTTCCTCCACTTGATAAAATTTCTCCCAGTGCATTCTGACCTGCCCCAATCAAGATATAATTTTCTTCAGACCTGCACACATATGTTTTTTTCATTCTGGTTGAAAAATCACTTCCATTGGCTTCCTGAAAAGGAAACAATATTTCTGAGACCTTTCATTTATGAAAATATCTTAAGTCTGCCCTGATCACTTTGTGATAGTTTGATTAGGTGTAAAAAACAAATTTGCACATCATTTTCCTAAAGAATTTGAAGACAAATTATCTGAAGTAGCTTCCTGAGCTGCACTGGGGATGTGTATTTTGATTTTAAATTTTGATTTTTGTTATGCATCTTGCTTTTGTTTCTTTTCTTCTTTCTTTGAAAGTTTCTACTTCTGAGTTCCTTCTGCTCTGAGTTTTCACAACGGTATGCCATTATCATTTATCTTAATCCCTTTGTGGTCACCCCATGGACATTTAAGATTATTTTCATTTTAATTTTTACCTCATTTTCAGTTTATTTGTTTCTTTCTTGTATTTTATCATGACCATGAATCAGTGCTTTTTATAGTTGTCATTATTCTGAAAATTCCTTCCTATAGGAGTTTATATTTTTGTCATTAGACTCTTCTGGTTATCTTCATTCCATTCATTTTATTATTTAGAAGCTCAGTTCATTTTATTATTTAGAAGGTTAACTTTCTTTAACCTTCAGAAAAGGCTGTATTTTCACAGATTTGGAATGTGCTAATAAAAGAAATCCATTTATTCTTTCTTCTTGTTGTTTTACTTCATGTGGGGATCAGATACTCTGCTCTGATATGATACAGAAACAGAAAGATGATGTACATATGCTGTGCTTAAATAAATTTTTGTCTCACGTGATTTTACTTTGTGAAACTAGCATTATTTTTTTCTTTTTAAAAAATCACAAGCAGATAGCAGTTACATAAATACTAACAATTTGTAGAGTTTGTTACTGCTGTCATGGTTTGTGCCAAGGTACACTAATCACCCACCATTGCTTTGTTAACATCAGAGAAAAAGCGAATATGCCAAACAAAGCCCTAGTATTGATATAAAAATAATTTCCATACTGTGAACTCTCTGAAGGTTCTTGGGACCCTCAGGTGTCTGAGGGTACATTTTGAGTACTACTGATATTGACCTTAAATTTCATAATCAGGGCATTCATGATGAATATATACAAATAATTTTATGACTATCATTTTTTTCTCTCAAGTGTACTTTTCACTAATTGAAGCCTGAACAAAGTTTAATTAATTTATTTCCATCTACCTTATAAATAATGTTTATTTATCTCAGATATCTTCAGTCCAAATATACAAGTTTGTTAGCTTTTACATCTTTTTAAAGATGTTTTCCTGGCTGTTTAAAGCCATGGAATGGAAACATTTACCCAGATGTCAGTGTGAGCCAGAAGTGATTGACTTTAGAAGGACAACACTGGTTCTGCACAATAGCACGTAGGAACATAGGTTCTGACATGTAAGCAAACCTTGACCAAGTGGAATAGAGCCTCAACTATATTCAGTACTCTTGAAGACGTTTTGATAGAAATACTTCTTCACAGACTTTTTTTTTCTTGTTTCAGATGTTGAACTGGAGCATGGCCATACGTCCAGAAGCAGTGGAGGCTCTATGCTCTAGTTCAATAGAAGAGTGTCCAGAGGGTCAAAGGAAAGGACACACAATCAGAGAAGCAGGCAGTTTGCAGTTTGCATCAGCTGAGATGCTTGTAGCTTAATATATTTTTAATCTATTGCCTGGCCTTTTTCTCTCACACTTGAAATAATCCAAAACCTCAGTAAATATATTTTAATATGTAAACTATAATAAGCAGAAATGGGTTTTAAAAGGCTTAATGATACTTAAATTAATTATTTAGAAGTGCAAATTTCCACATTTATCCAAGATCATCAAGCCTCCAGGAATGACTGATTGGGCTACCCTATGTGCAATGCCATTTAAATGCAATAACTTGGAAATATTCAGTGAAATATGGTCTTTTATCTTTGCAATCTATAATTAAAATGCCCATTTTATCTCAGCAATCTATGTAAATTTACATTTAGAATGAGCAAATTAAGTTCTTATTATAGCCTGGAGTAGTTATTGTTCCTTTTTATGTTTGGGCATTTTTAAGGGAAGGAGAAAGAGCATTACACGAGAAAAGCATTTGAAAAATTACCCTTATGAATTGGTAACGATATAGCAAGTATAGCTTTGTGAGATGACCTGTAGGTAGTTATGCAAAAACCATCACAATATTAGATACAAGATGGCTTGTTTAAACATGGGAAAGTCAATAGCATTATGAGTGAATATACCTTTTCAATGGTCATCATTTACACACTATAAAGGCAGCATCTGAGAAAATGTGTTAGTGCAAACTATAGACAGCTAGTCAGAAGATAAAATCAGCATAGGTTTCCAAAGTAACTCTATCTTCCTATTTAAGGATATTTTGCTCATGATAACAGCTGGGAAAACTCATTAAGTTACTGGAAATGAGCCTAGCTTTGCTTTTATTATCAGTTCTGTGATAAAGCCTCCTGGACAGCATGAAAGAACTGTTAAAGAAAGGGTTTTGCAGCACTCATTTTTTAGAGAGTTGCATATTTTTGCAATAACAAATGTAGTTGTAAAACACAAGATGTTTTTCATCCCCAAACTGATTGGGGGGAGGGTCTTGGAAAATGATTTATGTTTGGTGCAATTTGCATATTTTAGGAAGATGTTTTACATATTTATATTCTCTCTTCTGCTGGTTTCCGACTAGAGTTGTTGCCAAGTCTCTTTGCCCAGTGGTAGGACTGACTAGAGGAGGATGGGAATGGAGTGAGTGGTCCTTAAATCAGAGGTAAACCATTTTCTCCATAATGCAACAGAAAATTCATGGTGAGAGGATGGTTTTGGGAAAGGAAACATTGCTATATGCAAAATGTTATAAATTATTCTTATTGTAAAAATGAAGAAATTGAACTGAAGAGTATAATAAAATATCTATAAGAATCAATGAAGCTGGATTCAAGTTCAGTTCCCTCTGATTCTGAAGTCCACATTTTTGGCATTACTTCATATGCACCAACTTTCTTTCTCTGTCCACAAATATCCCCAAATCTCCCTGTCACCCTGCTCCCTAACTTCTCCTTACAAGAATGGAAATTTTTATCCTAGTTATTAATGTTACTAACTGCAGAGTCTTCATGTTAGAAGTGAATTATCTTAGGATTCTTTATAGGGATACAATATGCAATAAAAATATAGGAGTTTTACAGTTATTACCTAAATATGTTTTTTAATAACATATTAAAACTGCTTTTAAAAATATCTCTGTAAATTCTCTAAAATAGAGATATCATTAGGGAAACTTATCATAAATTATTCAAGAATTACTAAATTCTCACAATGTTGGAAACCATATGGAAAATGCAAAAATGAATGTGTAGAGGTTCAAAAAGCAATACAAATATCTCCCTGGCCCAAGAATGATATAATAAGGACTACAATTACAGAAAAGGCTTATTATTATTATTATTATTATTATTATTAAGAAGAGATGAGACTTCTGTTTCTAGTAAATATGAAGTAGCCTTATTTCTCCCAGATCCTCCCTGTTATAAGTAAAAATCCCTGAACATAACACAATAATCAGACGTGGGAAGATTCTGAAGGGTGGAAAAGAGAAGATGGCTGCTTAGGGCCCTCAGGACTAGAGGAGAAATACAAAGCTGTGTTCACTGGGTTATCATTTTTCCTTCCATAGATATCTAACATGGTGCCTCAGAAGACTCCTAACTGGAATTGCCAACAGGAGCAGAAAAAAAACAACGTTTTAAGGAAAGTTCATTCCCCATGGACAAAGGATTTAGAGAGAGTGGTCTAACAGAACAGATAGATTTTTGTCAATATCTACCTGATTCTATCTAAACACCAATGGAAAACTGTCGTCCACCACAACCAGGGTTTCAGCAGAGCTGAGTGAGAGCTAATTTTCACCCCAGCACCATGACCCATGGGGCAGGCAGCATCCTGAGTTCTCCCTGCAGTGATATCAGCTGGAAGGAGCAGGCTGCTGTTCATCCATTCCCCAGTCGGTGGAAGCCGGCAGTGCTCCAATCCCCTGTAAGAGCAGCATCAGCAGAGCTGAACAGAGAGGTGCTCTTCCTTTCCCTGCCCAGTGGAAGCACTTGCTCAAGTTGTGTCAATAGGGTTGACTAGGGAGCTGGTATCCCACCCACGTGTGGCAGAAACAGTCAGTGGTCTGATTACCCCACCTGTAGGGTCAGCAGAGCCCGGTGGCAGCCTTAGCTTCCAACCCCAGTGGTGAGTGGTGAGACTTTACAACACAAGGCAAAGCTCATCAACATGAGGTTCACTAACATCCCAAGTGTCCTCGGGGCTCAATGGGAGCTGCTCTTCATCCCAACCAGCAGCATGAGGAGGGGATAATCAGCACTGTCTTCTCTCCTGGCATCAGCAGGGCATTCTGAAAAGTCAGCCTCCAGCCCCACCTGGAAATCAAGGGGATGGCAGGGGTCATGGGAGGCGGGTCTGGCTGACAACACACTCCTGCTTCCCCTCTTCTCTGGTATCAGTGGGGGTCCAGGGGCTGAGCATTTTCCCCCACCCTGTAGCAATAGGAAGTCTGAGTCAGCCCTCCATGTTCCTCTCCCTGCTGTGAATGGGGCCAAGAGGGGATACTCACATCCACCCCACTCATCCACAGGAAGCAATTTGAGTCAGTGCCCCACTTTTGCTGGGGCAGTTTTGGAAGACCTAGCAGAAAGCTAAAGATAGATAAGCACCTGTCCCTCATGCTACATCTGAGCAGGAAACTGCTAAATATGAAGATTATATAGGGTCTGCATTTTATAATAATATGATATCCAAGATGTTCAGAATATAATAAAAAAAATACTTTCAGGGAGAGACAGATGGAGGGAAAAAGTAACTATTACAAAATACTCCAGAGCATTCTGTTTTTAACAAAATATGCCTTCAAGAGAAACTATTTTACAAGAGCCTAATCTGCTGGGGTTTTATCAGAGCCTAATTTACCTGGAGGAAGGGAGATACCCAACAATAGCTCCTTCTTGTCACACTTAAGGTGGGGAAAAGATTCTGTAACTAATTAGTAACTATAGCAAAGATGTAGGATACAAGGATACAAAAGTCAATCTCTTTCTAATATAACAGAAATAAAAAGGTAGAATTTGAAATCTGAAACACATTATAACTTATATTAGCACCAAAGAATGGAATGTTTAGGTATAAATCTGACAAATTATATGCAAGATTTGTATGAGAAAAAGTACAAATTCTGATGAAAGAAATCAAAGAACCAAATAAATAGAGAGATAGCCCATGTTCATAGAGAGGAAGAATCAATATTGTCAAGATATAAGTTCTTCCCAATTTCATCTGTAAGATTAAATGAAATCCCAATAAGTTATTTTGTGAAAAAATAGCAAATTGTTTATGAAATTTGTACAGAGAGGCAAAAGACCCAGAATAACCAACACAATATTAGAGGAGAAGACAAAAGTCAGAGCATTGACACTACCTACCCTCAAAACTTACTACAAAAGTGCAATAATCAAAGAATCATATTAGTGAAAAAAGACAGATGGATTAATTTAACAGAATGGAAAGCCTGGAAATAGGTCCTATCCCATAAATATAGTCTGATGATCTTTGACAAGAAAGAAAATGCATTATTAGAGAACAAAAATGGTCTTCTCAAGAAACAGTGCTGGAAAAATGAGATATCCACATGCAAAAAAAGAAAAAAAATCTAAACACAAACATTACATCTTTTACAAAAATTTACTCCAAATGGATGATAGATCTAAATATAAATGCTAAATTATAAAACATTTGGAAGATAACATAGGAGAAAACCTAACTGGCCTTGTGTTCACTGATGACTTTTTAGATATCACACCAAAGGGACAGTCCATTAAGGAAATAATTGAAAAGTTGGACTTCATTCAAATTAAAGCCATAGCCTGTTTTATACAGCTGTTCAACAAGGATTCAGATTACAGGAGACCAGGAGGGAACACCAGTATTATTAGCTGGTGCATGCTGATGCCAGGCTAAATCACGCTTTCCATTTTTCTTGTAGGATGACGTCTATGAGAAAGTTTTAAACCACAACTATTAATTCTAGGAAAATGTCACCTTGTGGCTTGTTGGTGCACACACCTTTGTGAGCTAGTTCATCAATGGAAGGTTCCTAATCCTTTAACCAGCAAGTTATCCTGAGATTTTCCTGAATTTAGAATTGAATTCACAATATTAGCCATTGTGTTATTGAAATTATCTTGTAAACATTTAGCTAATATTGGGGGCTTTCAGTTGAATAAATAAGTTGCATCTCTTACATCAAGAAAAAAAAACATTTGCAGTTGTACAAGGGATTGATTTATGATCATTTACCAATAATAATGGACATTAATTAAAAAAAAAAACAACTTCTGCTCTGTGTAAAACAATGTCAAGAAAATGAGAAGACAAGCCACAGACTAGGAAAAATATATTTGCAGAAGTACATCTGATACAATTATTTTATTTCTATATAACAGAAAACACTGTTGAAAATAACCTTCTAAAAATGATATCCTTGCCAAAGTACAAACCATGTCAATGATCTAGGAAGAAATCTATCAAACAGGATAGTATTTCTTTACATAATGGTAACAAACATCATTGGGAAATCACAAGTGCTTGATAACTAAGTGGACAAAGACACAATTATGTATTGGATACAATTTATTTTTAAAACAAATTTTTAAAGTCCTTATTGAATTTGATACAATATTGCATCTGTTTTATGTTTTTCTTTTTTTTTGGCCCTGAAGCATGTGGGATCTTAGCTCCTCCACAAGGGATTGAAACCACACCCCCTGCATTGGAAGGCGAAGTCTTAACCACTGACCTCCAAGGAAGTCCCATGGATACAATTTATATTCTCATCATTTTGGAAGGATTGTTTGGCACTATCTGTGTAGTTGATATACACACACCCAGTGAGTCAGTAATTCCACTTCTAGGTATGTATCCAATAGAAATGCATGCAGCATATGTGTATCCAAATGCAGGGACATAAATGCTCATAGTGGCATTATAATAGCCCCATATTGGAAATACCCTAAGGCATTTCCGAAGTTGAGTGGATACATAATGTTAGTAATAATGCTACAAGAATACAGTATATAGCTGTAAAAATAAATGAATCAGAGTTATATATACAAAGACAAAAATAAATTTCACAAACATAATATTGAATACAAGTCAAACAATGTATACTCTAGTTTTCCACATATATAAAATTTAAAAAAATAAGATATGATCTAAATTTTATAAATCTAGGATAATGAGTGCCTTTGGGGAAGAGGGTGAGAATGTTATTAGGAGAGGACATAAGTAGGAGAAGTGGCATTTGCTCTATTTCTTGATTTTGTTGCTGCTTCACTATATTCATTTTGTGAGTTTTCATTTTTGTGAGCTGAACTTTTTAGTTCATGAACTTTTCAGTATGTGTTGTTATACACCAATAAAGATGTTCAAAATAAGTAGAATGAAAACCTTAGTGTTTATATACTTAATTAAACTCATAAATACATATAACAAGGTCTCTGTTTAAGCCTGCAGTGTTAAGAAATGAACATTTTTTCTCAAACTGAATAACTTGAAGAAAGAATTGCAAAACTTTTAAGATGTTGTCTAGTCTTTTCTGAAGCTGAGAGGATTCCTCAACCACTTGTGTGTTTTGAGGATGTATAAGTGAACAGATGGGAAAAATTGTTACTTTTTCATAGATTCAGGTCTTTGTACATAGGTTCTTATGTACTTAATAATTTAGAAAATGATTGAAGTTTAAAAGAATACTTGAAAGTATTAGGGCTAAGAAATATCCCGAAGTAATTTTTATTGGCTTTGACCAAAGAAAAAATAAAAAGTTATTTTATTGTAAAAAGTTTTTAGTAAGTTTAAAATGAGCAATAGCTTAAAACTATTTTCTCTGTCTTTTTATTTTCTTTTTTAAGTCTGCTGCCTGACTGGTTGTAATTTGGAATATAGTTGTACTTTTTTAAAGAGTTGTCACTCATGCGGTAAATCTCAGTATCTCTAGAATAATTTAAGAAAAAAGAAAGAGACATGTCATGCTATTGATTCTTTTACAAAAAATTAGCTCTGTCTCATCCCATAGCATTCCAGAGATGCTCAGAAAGCTGTGGTTGTAAAGTCCTGGAGAAAAGAAGATCCTCCCTTTCACTTGGTTCTTCCTTTTTACCCTGTTGTCGCTCTGTTAACTACCAATCATATGAACCAAATCCCCTTCTATTGAGAAATTTTGAAATTTAATATTTGGCTGTGGAAAACTATAAGGGACATTAAGAGGACAGAAATAAAGCAGAGTTAGTCTGCACTTTATGTAACTCTATAATTTTTCAAATATTTTTGAAAAGTTTTTAATAGAAAAATAGAAAGAAGATCCTTGTAGACAACAACCTATTTAGATAGATAGATAGATAGGTAAATAGATTACATCCTGTAACCACAAAGACTTGAATTGAAATCTCAATTCTGCCATTTTCTATTTGTCAGTTTTGGACAAGTTACATAATCTCTGTTCTCTTTCTTTTTCTAGATATATAGGTAGATAGATAGATGATCAAGATGTATGTGTATATGTATATGTGTATATATAGATATATGTATATGTGTATATACATAGTTGGGTTGACTAAATAGTAGATAAAGAAGCCTTTAAAGTTTTGATCAGTTAAGTCTAGAATACATCCAGCTGCATGAAACTGAAATTCAGATGAGGTGCCTTAATCATTTAGAGTTTTATTGTTTTTTCACATATCATTAGTAGTTTCAATGTTGCCAGTCCAGGAATAAATGTATCGTTCTTCCCCCAAGCTCTTCTACATTTTTCTTCAGCTATATACAGTAAGTTATTTTTATCTTTATGATCACACAATAATTGCTCCGTCTCTAGGCAAAAAGAAGCAACAGGGGAAAAGATTAATGGTTGCTTGATACATTATTAGACAGACCCTTTTCATCAAAATAACTAAGGTGCTTCTCAAAGCAACTAGTATACATAATCACCCGTACTCTTATTTTAACCAAGACATTACTTCCTTAAGCTAAATTGTTTAATAAGGAACAATAGAGGAATGCTTATTTTCAAACAACTGGCAGTGTTTAGCACACCTCTACCTTTAAGACAAACACAAATGCCCACTACCACCCTTCTTCCCGTAAACAGAACAAAGTCACTGTAACCCCAGCAACAACAACATTCAAGTTTAATCCAGGTGCTGCATATCGCCTGAAATACAAGGACTCTGGATGCTGGGAGAACTTTCTTTTCATTATTCTGGAATTCACCAAGGCTGTTCATAGTAGTTTATTTTTTCTCCCATCAAACATGTGGTAGGATCTTACTTCCCCACTCAAACTTAGCTATGACCAAAGACATGTGAGTGAGTGGAGCATCACTTCTGGGTTAAAGCTCTAAGAGACAGCACTGTGCACTCATTTTCCCTCTGTGCAGCAAGACAGAACTTTCAAGAAGGTGTTTCTTCCTCAGCCTAGATCTAAAAGGAGATGAGGTGGAACAGAGTTCCCAGGTGTTTGTGCTGTGTGTATAACAAAAGAAAGAAATAGTTTTTCTTCTTTTAGGCCACAGAGCCTCAGGAATTTTTTGCTACTTGATTAATTTAGAAACTGACTCTTAAAGAACTCTGTTTCTATAATAGAAGCCTAAAATGTGAAGCTCTGGATTAGTGCTCAGTTGGGAGGTGAAGAAGAAATCTCTTTTGGAGACTGGCAAGATGGGGATCCTTTCATGCAGTGAGAAACATTTGATAAAACACTTGCCTGAGATATCTTTGGAGGCAGATAATGTTCTCAACGAACTTGTAACTTTAAAAGAAGACATTGAACAAACAGAACAGACAAGGTGTGAGTTGATTACTATAAGTTGTAATTGGAGAGAAGCCATAAGAAATGAGCTCAGAGGAGAGATGGCTAGTTTGTAGGAAAGAATGAAAGAGATTAGAGCAAGTTAAAAATGTGCAGAATTACAGGACTGCATATGCCGATTATATTTTTAACTATTAACCTATGAAAAACAAACCTAAAGAGAGCTTTGAGTGGTAAAGGCTGATAAAATCATGTTTTGCAGGCGAAGATTGAGGAGCTCCATTCCCCCCAGGTCCTCCTTCTTAACGAATAAAGAGCCCTGGATATAATGCAATAAGCCATTATGGGAAGACTCTGACATGAGGGAAGAAAGGCAGATAGGCTCTCTTGGGTTCTGGGGCTTGAGAAATGACACAGTGGTGAGTTCCCTGGGTTTCCCTATTGCTTTCCATGTATCCCAGAAAGGATGCTGCAACAGCTTCCATACTGGAACTACCAAGAGGCACATATGCAAAAACTTCCATGAACACTTAGCCCACTGCCCAAAGGACTGGGAAGATTGTGGAGAAGAAGAACAGAAAAATGTTTGGCAATATCTAACTCAAACCAAGCAACAATGGAAAAAAACCCCTGCCTTTTCAGTAGTTTTTGTGAAGTCAAATGAAGAGCTGAGTTTTCATCCCAAAGCCCTGCCCCATGGAACAGTTGGCAGTCAGTGTTCTGATTCTCTCACACAGCGGTGTGTGAAGGACCCCAATAAAGAGGAACATGAACTAAAATGTGAAAGGAGAAATAAATCCACAGTTACAGTAAGAAGCTTCAGCACTCCACCCTAAACATTTAAAGGGACTTCTAGACAGAAAACAGGCAAGGATTTAGAACACTTGACAGCACAAGTCAACCAACAGGATATAAACACAAATATAAGACACTCCACCCAACCACAGAGGGCACATGTTTTTTCAAAAGTCCATGGAACATTTACCAAGATAGACCATAAAATAATTCCAAGAGGTCTACCAAAAAATTCCTAGAGCTAATAAGGCAATTTGGTAAGTTTGCAGGATATAAACTCAACACATGGAAAACAATCACAGTTCTATCTATAAATAGCAAACATATGCCAACTGAAATAAAAAGACAATACAATTTATAATTGCTTGCAAGAAAATAAAATACATAGGTATAAAACTATCATATAATGTGCATGATCTATATACTAAGAATTATAAAAAAAACAATGAAACAAGTCACAGGAGACATAAATAAATGGAGAGACATATCATTTTTATGGAGTGGAAAACTCAACATAGCAAAGGTGCCAGTCCTCTCCAAATTGCTCTATAATGTTAATGCAATTATGGTAAAAATCCCAGCAAGGTTATTATAGACATACTCTAAAATGTATATGGAAAAACACATATTCTAAAATAGATAAATCCAGTTAGATAAACAAGAATATTTTTATTCTTGGCAGAAATTTTTTAACAGAAATCACTCTACTGTAACTTAAAAGTTAATATATAGGAACAATCATCAATAGGAAGACAGTGGAACTCACCAAAAAAGATACTCCACATCCAAAGACAAAGGAGAAACCACAGTGAGATGGTAGGAAGGCCACAATCACAATAAAATCAAATCCCATAACCGCTGGGTGGGTGACTCACAAACTGGAGAGCAATTATACCACAGAACTCCATCCACTGGAGTAAAGTTTCTGAGCCTCACAATCAGGCTTCCCAACCTGGGGGTCCAGCAAGGGGAGGAGGAATTCCCAGAGAATCAACTTTGAAGGCTAGTGGAATTTGATTGCAGGAATTCAACAGGACTGGGAGAAACAGAGGCTCCACTCTTGGAGGGTATACACAAAGTAGTGTGCACATCAGGACCCAAAGGGAAGGAGCAGTGACCCCATAGGAGACTGAACCAGACCTACCTGCTGGCTTTGGAGGGTCTTTTGAAGAGGCGGGGGGAAGCTGCAGCTCACCACAGGGACAAGGACACTGACAGCAGAAGTTCTGTGAAATACTCATTGGTGTGAGCCCTCCCGGAGTCTGCCATTAGCCCCACCAAAGAGACTCTAGGCTCCAGTTCTGGGTCACCTGAGGCCAAAAAAATACAAGGGAGGGACGTCAGCCCCACCAATCAGCACACAAGTGGATTAAAGTTTTGCTGAGCTGTGCCCACCAGAGCAACACCCAGCTCTACCCACCACCTGTCCCTCCACCAGAAAGCATGCACAAGGCTTTGAGATAGCCTCATCCACTAGAGGGCAGACAGCAGAAGCAAGAAAAACTAAAATCCTGCAGCCCGTGGAAAAAAAACCCCACATTCACAGAAAGATAGACAAAATAAAAAGGCTGAGGGCTATGTACCAGATGAAGGAACAAGATAAAACCCCAGAAAAAAAAAACTAAATGAAGTGGAGATAGGCAATCTTCCAGAAAAAGAATTCAGAATAATGATAGTGAAGAGGATCCAGGACCTCGGAAAAAGAATGGAGGCAAAGATCAAGAAGATGCAAGAAATGTTTAACAAAGAACTAGAAGAATTTAAGAAAAAACACCTAGAAGAATTAAAGAACAAATGGATATGAAAATTAAATAACTGAAATTAAAACTACACTAGAAGGAATCAAATGCAGAATAACTGAGGCAGAAGAATGGGTAAGTGACCTGGAAGACAGAATGGTGGAATTCACTGCCTCGGAACAGAATAAAGAAAAAGGAATGAAAAGAAATGAAGAGAGCATAAGAGACCTCTAGGATAACATTAAATGAACCAACATTCACATTATAGGGGTCCCAGAAAGAGAAGAGAGAAAGAAAGGACCCAAGAAAATATTTGAAGACATTATAGTCAAAACTTCCCTAACATGAGAAAGGAAACAGACATCCAAGCCCAGGAAATGCAGAGAGTACCAGGCAGGATAAACCCAAGGAGAAACACGCCAAGACACACAGTAATCAAATTGAAAAAAGTTAAAGACAAAGAAAAATTATTAAAAGTAACACATGAAAAAACACAAATAACATACAAGGGAACTCCCATAAGGTTAACAGCTGATTTCTCAGCAGAAACTCTACAAGCCAGAAGGGACTGGCACGATATATTAAAGGTGATGAAAGGGAAGAACCAACAACCAAGATTACTCTAACCTGCAAGGATCTCATTCAGATTTGATGGAGAAATCAAAAGCTTTACAGACAAGCAAAAGCTAAGAGAATTCAGCATCACCAAACCAGCTCTACAACAAATGCTAAAGGAACTTCTCTAAGTTGGAAACACAAGAGGAGAAAAGGAACTACAAAAACAAACCCAACACAATTAAGGAAATGGTAATAGGAACACACATATTGATAATTACCTTACATGTGAATGGATTAAATGGTCTAAAAAAAAAAGACACAGGCTCACTGAATGGATACAAAAACAAGACCCAAATATATGCTGTCTACAAGAGACCCACTTCAGACTTAGGGACATATACAGACTGAAAGTGAGGGGAAGGAAAATTATATTCCATGCAAATGGAAATCAAAAGAAAGCTGGAGTAACAATACTCATATCAGATAAAGTAGACATTAAAATAAATAATGTTAAAAAAGTGAAGGAAGGGTTCTACATAATGATCAAAGAATCAATCCAAGAAGAAGATATAACAATTATAAATATATATGCACCCAACATAGGAAGACTTCAATACATAAGGCAAGTGCTAACAGCTTTAAAAGAGGAAATTGACAGTAACCTAATATTAGTGGGGGACTTTAACACCTCACATACACCAATGGACAGGTCATCCAAACAGAAAATTAATAAGGAAACACCAGCTTTAAATGACACCATAGAAAAGATAGATTTAATTGATATTTACAAGACATTCCATCCGAAAACAACAGAATACACTTTCTTCTCAAGTGCATATGGAACATTCTCTAGGATAGATCACATCTAGGGTCACAAATCAAGCCTCAGTAAACTTAAGAAAATTAAAACATATCAAGCATCTTTTTGACCACAACACTATGAGATTAGAAATAAATTACACAGGAAAAATGTAAAAAACACAAACACACAGGGGGTAAACAATACGATACTAAATAATGAAGAGATCACTAAAGAACTCAAAGAGGAAATCAAGAAAACCTAGAGACAAATGACAATGAAAACATGATCCAAAACCTATGCGATGCAACAAAAGCAGTTTTAAGAGGGAAGTATATAGCTATACAAGACTACCTCAAGAAACAAGAAAAATCTCACATAAAAAATCTAACCTTAATCCTAAAGGAACTAGAGAAAGAAGAACAAAAAACCCCCAAAAGTTAGCAGAAGGGAAGAAATTATGAAAATCAGATCAGAAATAAATAAAAAAGAAATGAAAGAAATGATAACAAAGGTCAATAAATCTAAAAGCTCCTTCACTGAGAAGGTAAACAAATTGACAAACCATTAGCCAGACTCATCAAGAAGAAAAGGGAGAAGACTCAGATCAACAGAATTAGAAATTAAAAAGAAGTAACAACTGAGTCTTCAGAAATACAAAGGATCATGAGAGACTACTACAAGCAACTATATGTCAATAAAATGGACAACCTGGAAGAGATGGACAAATTCTTAGAAATGCACAACCTGCCAAGACTGAATCAGGAAGAAATAGAAAATATAAACAGACGAATCACAAGCACTGAAATGAAACTGTGATTAAAGTTCTTCCAACAAACAAAAGCCCAGGACCAAATGGCTTCACAGGCGAATTCTATCAAACATTTAGAGAAGAGCTAACACCTATCCTTCCCAAACTCTTCCAAAATATTGCATAGGGAGGAACACTCTCAAACGCATTCTATAAAGCTACCATCATCCTGATACCAAAACCAGACAGAGATGTCACGAAAAAGAAAACTACAGGCCAATATCACTGATGAACATAGATGCAAGAATCCTCAACAAAATATTAGGAAACAGAATCCAATAGCACATTAAAAGGATCATACACCATGATCAATTGTGGTTTATCCCAGGAATGCAAGGATTCTTCAATATATGCAAATCAATCAATATGATACACCATATTAACAAATTGAAGGAGAAAAACCATATGATCATCTCAATAGATGCAGAAAGACTTTCAACAATATTCTACACCCATTTATGATAAAAACTCCTCAGAAAGTAGGAATAGAGGTAACTTACCTCAATATAATAAAAGCCATATATGAAAAACCCACAGACAACATTGTTCTCTATTGTGAAAAACTGAAAACATTTCCACTAAGATCAGGAACAAGACAATGTTGCCCACTCTCCCCACTATTATTCAACATAGTTTTTGAAATTTTAGCCATTCTCACGAGTATTATTCACATATTTTTGAAAAGCCTACCCACAACAATCAGAGAAGAGAAAGAAATAAAAGGTTTCAATTTGGAAAAGAAGAAGTAAAATTGTCACAGTTTGCAGATGACATGATAATATATATAGATAATCCTAAAAATGCCACCAAACAATTACTAGAGCTAATCAATGAAATTGGTAAAGTTGCAGGATACAAAATTAATGCACAGAAATCTCTTGCGTTCGTATATACTAACAATGAAAGATCAGAAAGAGAAATTAAGGAAACAATCCATTAACCATTGCAACGAAAAGAATAAAATACCTAGGAATAAACCTACATAAGTAGATAAAAGACCTGTACTCAAAAAACAATAAGACACTGATGAAAGAAATCAAAGATGACACAAACAGATGGAGATATATACCATGTTCTTGGATTGGAAAAATGAATATTTTGAAAAATCACTATACTACCCAAAACAATCTACAGATTCAATGCAATCCCTATCATAATATCAATGGCACTTTTTTTTTTTTTTTTTTTTTTGCAGTACGCGGGCCTCTCACTGTTGTGGCCTCTCCTGTTGCGGAGCACAGGCTCAGCGGCCATGGCTCACGGGCCCAGCCGCTTCGCAGCATGTGGGATCCTCCCGGACCGGGGCATGAACCTTTGTCCCCTGCATCGGCAGGCGGACTCTCAACCACTGCACCACCAGGGAAGCCCTCAATGGCACTTTTATAGAACTAGAATTTAAAAAAAATCTTAAAATATTTATGGAATCACAAAAGACTCCAAATAGCCAAAGCAATCTTGAGGGAAAAAAAAATGCATCTTGAGGAATCAGGCTCCTGGACTTCACACTATACTACAAAGCTACAGTAATGAAGACAATATTGTACTGGCCCCAAACAGAAAAAATAGATCAATGGAACTGGATAGAAAGCCCAGAGATAAACCTATGATCATATGGTCACCTTATTTTTGATAAAGGAGGCAAGAATATACAATCGACAAAGGACAGCCTCTTCAATAATGGTGCTGGGGAAACTGGACAGCTACATGTAAAAGAATGAAATGAGAACACTCCCTAACACCTTACACAAAAATAAACTCAAAATGGTTTAAAGACCTAAATGTAAGGCCAGACACTATAAAACTCTTAGAGGAAAACATAGACAGAACATTCTATGACATAAATCACAGCAAGATCCTTTTTGACTCACCTTCTAGAGAAATGGAAATAAAAACAAAAATAAACAAATGGGACCTAATGAAACTTCAAAGCTTTTACACAGCAAAGGAAACCATAAACAAGACAAAAAGACAGCCCTCAGAATGGGAGAACATATTTGCAAATGAAGCAACTGACAAAGGATTAATTACCAATTTTTACAAGCAACTCATGCAGCTCAATATCTAAAAAACAAAAAGCCCAATCCATAAATGGGCTGAAGATCTAAACAGACATTTCTCCAAAGAAGATCTACAGACTGCCAACAAACACATGAAATGATGCTCAACGTCACTAATCATTAGAGAAATGCAAATCAAAACTACAATGAGGTATCACCTCACACCAGTCAGAATGGCCATCTTCAAAAAAATCTACAAACATTAAATGCTGGAGAGGGTTTGGAGGAAAGGGAACACTCTTGTACTGTTGGTGGGAATGTAAATTGACACAGCCACTATGGAAACAGTATGGAGTTCCTTAAAAAACTAAAAATAGAACTACCATACGACCCTACAATCCCACTACTGGCCATATACTCTGAGAAAACCTTAATTCAGAAAGAGTCCTCTACCACAATGTTCACTGCAGGTCTATTTACAATAGACAGGTAATGGAAGCAACCTACATGTTCATCAACAGATGAATGGATAAAGAAGATGTGGCACATATATACAATGGAATATTACTCTGCCATAAAAGGAAATGAAATTGAGTTATTTTTAGTGAGGTGGATCGACCTAGAGACTGTCATGCAGAGTGAAGTAAGCCAGAAAGAGAAAAACAAATACCGTATGCTAACAAAAATATATGGAATCTAAAAAAAAAAAAAAGAAAGAAAGTTTCCGAAGGACCTAGGGGCAGGACAGGAATAAAGACACAGATGTAGAGAATGGACTTGAGGACATGGGGAGGGGGAAGCATAACCTGGGACGAAGTGAGAGAGTGGCCATTATGGACATAAATACATTACCAAATGTTAAAAGATAGCTAGTGGGAAGCAGCTGCATAGCACAGGGAGATCAGCCTGATGTTCTATGAGCACGTAGAGAGGTGGGATAGGGAGGATTAGAGGGAGACACAAGAGGGAGGAGATATGGGGATATATGTATAGGTATAGCTGATTGACTTTGTTATAAAGTAGAAACTAACACACCATTGTAAAGCAATTATACTCCAATAAATGTGTTAAAAAAAAAGATTCTAGGGGGGACCTTGAAGATGGCGGAAGAGTAAGACGCGGAGATCACCTTCCTCCCCACAGATACACCAGAAATACATCTACACGTGGAACAACTCCAGAACACCTACTGAACGCTGGCAGAAGACCTCAGACCTCCCAAAAGGCAAGAAATTCCCCACGTACCTGGGTAGGGCAAAAGAAAAAAAAAAAGAAAAAACAGAGACAAAAGAATAGGGACAACACCTGCACCAGTGGGAGGGAGCTGTGAAGGAGGAAAAGTTTCCACACACTAGGAAGCCCCTCCGCGGGCAGAGACTGCAGGGGGGGCGGAGGGGGGAGTTTCGGAGCCGCAGAGGAGTGCACAGCAACGGGTGCAGAGGGCAAAGCGGGGATATTCCTGCACAGAGGATCGGTGCCGACCGGCACTCACCAGCCCGAGAGGCTTGTCTGCTCACCCGCCGGGGCGGGCGGGGCTGCGAGCTGAGGCCGGAGCGCAGGGAGAGGACTGGGGTTGGCGGCTTGAACATAGCCTGAAGGGGTTAGTGCACCACGGATAGCTGGGAGGGAGTCCGGGGAAAAGTCTGCACCTGCCGAAGAGACAAGAGACTTTTTCTTCCCTCTTTGTTTCCTGGTGCGTGAGGAGAGGGGTTTAAGAACGCTGCTTAAAGGAGCTCCAGAGACGGGCGCGAGCCGCGGCTAAAAGCGCGAACCCCAAAGACGGGCGCGAGCCGCGGCTAAAAGCATGGACCTCAGAGACGGGCGGGAGACGATAAGGCTGCTGCTGCCGCCACCGAGGGGCCTGTGTGCGAGCACAGGTCACTCTCCACACCCCTCTTCCGCGGAGCCTGTGCAGCCCGCCACTGCCAGGTTCCCGGGATCCAGGGACAACTTCCCCGGGAGAACGCACAGCGGGCTTCAGGTTGGTGCAAAGTCACGCCGGCCTTTGCCGCCGCAGGCCCGCCCCGCACGCCGTGCCCCTCCCGCCGCACCCGCCTGAGTGCGCCAGAGCCCCCAATCAGCGGCTCTTTTAACCCCATCCTGTCTGAGCAAAAAACAGACGCCCTCCAGCGATCTACACGCAGTGGCAGGGCCAAATCCAAAGCTTAGCCCTGGGAGCTGTGAGAACAAAGAAGAGAAAGGGAAATCTCTCCCAGCAGCCTCAGAAGCAGCGGATTAAAGCTCCACAATCAACTTGATATACCCTGCATCTGTGGAATGCCTGAATAGACAACCAATCATCCCAAATTAAGGAGGTGGACTTTAGGAGCAAGATCTATGATTTTTTTCCCTTTTCCTCTTTTTGCGAATGTGTATGTGTATGCTTCTGTGTGAGATCTTGTCTGTATAGTCTTGCTTCCACCATTTGTCCTAGGGTTCTATCCGTCCATGGTTTTTAAAAAAAAAATTTTTTTTCTTAATAATCAATTTTAATTTTAATAACATTATTATACTTTACCTTCGTTCTTTCTTTCTTTCTTTCTTTCTTTCCTTCCTTCCTTCCCTCCTTTAGACAACGAATCATCCCAAATTGAGGAGGTGACCTCTGACAGCAAGATTTATGATTTTTCCCCCTTTACCTCTTTTAGTGAGGGTGTATGTGTATGCTTCTGTGTAAGATTTTGTCTGTATAGCTTTGCTTCCAACATTTGTCTTAAGGTTCTATCCGTCCCTTTTTTTTTTCTAAATAAGAATTTTTAATTCAATAATTTTATTATACTTTATTTTATTTTTACTGTATCTTCTTTCTTTCTGTCTTTTTTCCTTCTTTCCCTCCTTCCTTCCTTCCTCCCTCCCTCCCTCCCTTTCTTTCCTTCTTTCCTTCTTTGCTTCTTTCTTTCTTTCTTCCTTCCTTCCTTCCCTCCTTTCCTTCTTTCTTTCCTCATACTTCTACTAATTCCCTCTACTTTTTCTCCCTTTTATTCTGAGCCCTGTGGATGAAAAGCTCTTGGTGCTCCAGCCAGGAGTCAGGGCTCTGCCTCTGAGGTAGGAGAGCCAACTTCAGGACACTGGTCAACAAGAGACCTCCCAGCTCCACATAATATCAAACGGCGAAAATCTCCCAGAGACCTCCATCTTAACACCAGCACCCAGCTTCACTCAACGACCAACAAGCCACAGTGCTGGACAACCTATGCCAAACAACTAGCAAGACAGGAACACAACCCCACCCATTAGCAGAGAGGCTGCCTAAAATCATAATAAGGCCACAGACACCCCAAACACACCACCAGTCGTGAACCTGCCCACTAGAGAGACAAGATACAGCCTCATCCACCACAACACAGGCACTAGTCCCCTCCACCAGGAAACCTACACAACCCACTGAACCAACCTTAGCCACTGGGGGCAGACATCAAAAACAGCAGGAACTACGAACCTGCAGCCTGCAAAAAGGAGACCCCAAACACAGTAAGATAAGCAAAATGAGAAGACAGAAAAACACACAGCAGATAAAGGAGCAAGATAAAAATGTACCAGACCTAACAAATGAAGAGGAAATAGGCAGCTTACCTGAAAAAGAATTCAGAATAATGATAGTAAGGATGATCCGAAATCTTGGAGATAGAATGGACAATAGAATGGACAAAATGCAAGAATCAGTTAACAAGGACCTAGAAGAACTAAAGATGAAACAAGCAATGATGAACAACACAATAAATGAAATTAAAAGTACTCTAGATGGGATCAATAGCAGAATAACTGAGGCAGAAGAACGGATAAGTGACCTGGAAGATAAAATAGTGGAAAAACTACTGCAGAGCAGAATAAAGAAAAAAGAATGAAAAGAACTGAGGACAGTCTCAGAGACCTCTGGGACAACATTAAACGCACCAACATTCGAATTATAGGGGTTCCAGAAGAAGAAGAGAAAAAGAAAGGGACTGAGAAGATATTTGAAAAGATTATAGTTGAAAACTTCCCTAATATGGGAAAGGAAATAGTTAATCAAGTCCAGGAAGCACAGAGAGTCCCATACAGGATAAATCCAAGGAGAAATACGCCAAGACACATATTAATCAAACTGTCAAAAATTAAATACAAAGAAAGCATATTAAAAGCAGCAAGGGAAAAACAACAAATAACACACAAGGGAATCTCCATAAGGTTAACAGCTGATCTCTCAGCAGAAACCCTACAAGCCAGAAGGGAGTGGCAGTACATACTGAAAGTGATGAAGGAGAAAAACCTGCAGCCAAGACTACTCTACCCAGCAAGGATCTCATTCAGATTTGATGGGGAAATTAAAACCTTTACCGACAAGCAAAAGCTGAGAGAGTTCAGCACCACCAAACCAGCTTTACAACAAATGCTAAAGGATCTTCTCTAGGCAAGAAACACAAGAGAAGGAAAAGACCTATAATACCGAACCCAAAACAATTTAGAAAATGGGAATAGGAACATACATATCGATAATTACCTTAAATGTAAATGGACTAAATGCTCCCACCAAAAGACACAGATTAGCTGAATGGATACAAAAACAAGACCCATATATATGCTGTCTACAAGAGACCCACTTCAGACCTAGAGACACATACAGACTGAAAGTAAGGGGATGGAAAAAGATATTCCATGCAAATGGAAACCAAAAGAAAGCTGGAGTAGCAATTCTCATATCAGACAAAATAGACTTTAAAATAAGGACTATTAAAAGAGACAAAGAAGGACACTACATAATGATCAAGGGATCGATCCAAGAAGAAGATATAACAATTGTAAATATTTATGCACCCAACATAGGAGCACCTCAATACATAAGGCAAATACTAACAGCCATAAAACGGGAAATCGACAGTAATACATTCATAGTAGGGGATTTAAACACTCCACTTTCACCTATGGACAGATCATCCAAAATGAAAATAAATAAGGAAACACAAGCTTTAAATGATACATTAAACAAGATGGACTTAATTGATATTTATAGGACACTCCATCCAAAAACAACAGAATACACATTTTTCTCAAGTGCTCATGGAACATTCTCCAGGATAGATCATATCTTGGGCCACAAATCAAGCCTTGGTAAATTTAAGAAAATTGAAATTGTATCAAGTATCTTTTCTGACCACAATGCCATGAGACTAGATATCAATTACAGGAAAAGATCTGTAAAAAATACAAACACATGGAGGCTAAACAATACACTACTTAATAATGAAGTGATCACTGAAGAAATCAAAGAGGAAATCAAATAATACCTAGAAACAAATGACAATGGAGACACAACGACCCAAAACTTGTGGGATGCAGCAAAAGCAGTTCTAAGGGGGAAGTTTATAGCAATACAAGCCCACCTTAAGAAGCAGGAAACATCTCGAATAAACAACCTAACCTTGCACCTCAAGCAATTAGAGAAAGAAGAACAAAAAAACCCCAAAGCTAGCAGAAGGAAAGAAATCATAAAAATCAGATCAGAAATAAATGAAAAAGAAATGAAGGAAACAATAGCAAAGATCAATAAAACTAAAAGCTGGTTCTTTGAGAAGATAAACAAAATAGATAAACCACTAGCCAGACTCATCAAGAAAAAAAGGGAGAAGACTCAAATCAATAGAATTAGAAATGAAAAAGGAGAGGTAACAACTGACACTGCAGAGATAAAAGAGATCATGAGAGATTACTACAAGCAACTCTATGCCAATAAAATGGACAATCTGGAAGAAATGGACAAATTCTTAGAAATGCACAACCTGCCAAGACTGAATCAGGAAGAAATAGAAAATATGAACAGACCAATCACAAGCACTGAAATTGAAACTGTGATTAAAAATCTTCCAACAAAGAAAAGCCCAGGACCAGATGGCTTCACAGGCGAATTCTATCAAACATTTAGAGAAGAGCTAACACCTATCCTTCTCAAACTCTTCCAAAATATAACAGAGGGAGGAACACTCCCAAACTCCTTCTACGAGCCCACCATCACCTTGATACCAAAACCAGACAAGGATGTCACAAAGAAAGAAAACTACAGGCCAATATCACTGATGAACATAGATGCAAAAATCCTCAACAAAATACTAGCAAACAGAATCCAACAGCACATTAAAAGGATCATACACCATGATCAAGTGGGGTTTATTCCAGGAATGCAAGGATTCTTCAATATACGCAAATCTATCAATGTGATAAACCATATTAACAAATTGAAGAAGAAAAACCACATGATCATCTCAATAGATGCAGAGAAAGCTTTTGACAAAATTCAACACCCATTTATGATAAAAACCCTGCAGAAAGTAGGCATAGAGGGAACTTTCCTCAACATAATAAAGGCCATATATGACAAGCCCATAGCAAACATCATCCTCAATGGTGAAAAACTGAAAGCATTTCCACTAAGATCAGAAACAAGACAAGGTTGCCCACTCTCACCACTCTTATTCAACATAGTTTTGGAAGTTTTAGCCACAGCAATCAGAGAAGAAAAGGAAATAAAAGGAATCCAAATCGGAAAAGAAGAAGTAAAGCTGTCACTGTTTGCAGATGACATGATCCTATACATAGAGAACCCTAAAGATGCTACCAGAAAACTACTAGAGATAATCAATGAATTTGGTAAAGTGGCAGGATACAAAATTAATGCACAGAAATCTCTGGCATTCCTATATACTAATGATGAAAAATCTGAAAGTGAAATCAAGAAAACACTCCCATTTACCATTGCAACAAAAAGAATAAAATATCTAGGAATAAACCTACGTAAGGAGACAAAAGACCTGTATGCAGAAAATTATAAGACACTGATGAAAGAAATTAAAGATGATATAAATAGATGGAGAGATATACTATGTTTTTGGATTGGAAGAATCAACATTGTGAAAATGACTCTACTACCCAAAGCAATCTATAGATTCAATGCAATCCCTATCAAACTACCACTGGCATTTTTCACAGAACTAGAACAAAAAATTTTGCAATTTGTATGGAAACACAAAAGACCCCGAATAGCCAAAGCAATCTTGAGAACGAAAAAAGGAACTGGAGGAATCAGGATCCCTGACTTCAGACTATACTACAAAGCTACAGTTATCAAGACGGTATGGTACTGGCACAAAAACAGAAAGATAGATCAATGGAACAGGATAGAAAGCCCAGATATAAACCCATGCACATATGGACACCTTATCTTTGATAAAGGTGGCAGGAATGTACACTGGAGAAAGGACAGCCTCTTCAATAAGTGGTGCTGGGAAAACTGGACAGGTACATGTAAAAGTATGAGATTAGATCACTCCCTAACACCATACACAAAAATAAGCTCAAAATGGATTAAAGACCTAAATATAAGGCCAGAAACTATCAAACTCTTAGAGGAAAACATAGGCAGAACACTCTATGACATAAATCACAGCAAGATCCTTTCTGACCCACCTCCTAGAGTAATGGAAATAAAAACAAAAATAAACAAATGGGACCTAATGAAACTTCAAAGCTTTTGCACAGCAAAGGAAACCATAAACAAGACCAAAAGACAACCCTCAGAATGGGAGAAAATATTTGCAAATGAAGTAACCGACAAAGGATTAATCTCCAAAATTTACAAGCAGCTCATGCAGCTCAATAACAAAAAAACAAACAACCCAATCCAAAAATGGGCAGAAGACCTAAATAGACATTTCTCCAAAGAAGATATACAGATTGCCAACAAACACATGAAAGAATCCTCAACATCATTAATCATTAGAGAAATGCAAATCAAAACTACAATGGGATATCATCACACACCAGTCAGAATGGCCATCATCAAAAAATCTAGAAACAATAACTGCTGGAGAGGGTGTGTAGAAAAGGGAACACTCTTGCACTGCTGGTGGGAATGTGAATTGGTTCAGCCACTATGGAGAACAGTATGGAGGTTCCTTAAAAAGCTACAAATAGAACTACCATATGACCCAGCAATCCCACTACTGGGCATATACCCTGAGAAAACCGAAATTCAAAAAGAGTCATGTACCAAAATGTTCATTGCAGCTCTATTTACAATAGCCTGGAGATGGAAACAACCTAAATGCCCATCATCGGATGAATGGATAAAGAAGATTTGGCACATATATACAATGGAATATTACTCAGCCATAAAAAGAAACGAAATTGGGCTTCCCTGGTGGCGCAGTGGTTGAGAGTCCGCCTGCCGATGCAGGGGACGTGGGTTCGTGCCCCGGTCTGGGAAGATCCCACATGCCGCGGAGCGGCTGGGCCTGTGAGCCATGGCCGCTGAGCCTGCGCGTCCGGAGCCTGTGCTCCACAACGGGGGAGGCCACAACAGTGAGAGGCCCGCGTACAGCAAAAAAAAAAAAAAAAAAAAAGAAACGAAATTGAGCTATTTGTAATGAGGTGGATAGACCTAGAGTCTGTCATACAGAGTGAAGTAAGTCAGAAAGAAAAAGACAAATACCGTATGCTAACACATATATATGGAATTTAAGAAAAAAAAATGTCATGAAGAACCTAGGGGTAAGGCAGGAATAAAGACGCAGACCTCCTAGAGAACGGACTTGAGGTTATGGGGAGGGGGAAGGGTGAGCTGTGACAGGGCGAGAGAGAGTCATGGACATATACACACTAACAAACGTAGTAAGGTAGATAGCTAGTTGGAAGCAGCCGCATGGCACAGGGAGATTGGCTTGGTGCTTTGTGACAGCCTGGAGGGGTGGGATAGGGAGGGTGGGAGGGAGGGAGACGCAAGAGGGAAGAGATATGGGAACATATGTATATGTATAACTGATTCACTTTGTTATAAAGCAGAAACTAACACACCATTGTAAAGCAATTATACCCCAATAAAGATGTTAAAAAAAAAAAAAATCACAACCTCAGAAAAAAACACACACACAAAAAAACAAAAAGATTCTAGGGAAGATGCATGTGGTTATCTCATGAATATGTCTATGAAAGCAAAATTAATAAAAAGAAAGTCCTTTAAAGAAAGCAATAGTGTTCTAACTATCTTTAGTTTTTGATAATTGCATGACATCAATTAGATATGGATTTTACTCATGTGAAAACACAATACTTCCCAATTATTATATTTATAATCAATAAGTATGATGTATCTAGATCTTTAATTGCAATTAACTGAGTGAAAGTATGAAGAAAAGTGTTAAGGGATGGTGAAATTTAATAAACATGAATTTTTTTAACTTGACAAGTTGGTTAAGTTCTTAAAAGCTACTTTGTAAAGATCCCTCTCCAATAAAGTTCAGAAGTTTGCAATTAAATAAAATGTTAGCAAATATCTGCCCTCTAGGATAAAGATGAGAGAATTTTGGTCATCTGTTCATTTACTTTTTCCAAATGAGCAAGCATAAATATTTTCCTTCCTCTTACTTGAAAGTAAAAGGAGAATATAAGTTGAAAATGACTTTATAATAAGAGTGGATATAAATGAGGCACTCTCTGGGCACCAGAATGAGTTCCAGAAAGATGGAAACATTTTTGTATTTGTTAAAATAGCTCAAAATAAGTATTGAACTTAGTAGTTCTTGCATTTATTTACATATGCAATATTTCATCTACTGATATAACAGCATCTTTTGAGTATGTTCCAAAAAATCACACAAGTCATGAATATCAACATATTTCCCAATCTTTTAGAATTCAGAAACTAGTGATGAGACTGATAATCAAGTAACTATAAAACCATGCTGTGTTAGTTGAGATAAGTGCCTGCATAGGAATTTCTCTAGTTGGCATGAATTTGTTCTCTTCCCTTTATTGGATCTTCCTTCTGACATTGAGGAGCTGGGAGGGAAGGGTCAGCTCAGGAGACATAGAGAATGGAGGAATAAAGTGATTAATTACCAGTTTTCTGGCCCTTTCTCTGGAACAAATGTAAATGTTAAATTTTGAATGTATATAATTATTTGTTATTCATTTATTTAGCAAATATCTATGGAGCACTTATCTTGAGAGAGATATTCCACTATTATTAACAAATTCATTCTCAAAAATCTTATTTATTTATTCCAGGTCATTATTCTTGTCCTCAAAGCATTGTATCTTGAAAGTTGATATAGAGAGGTATTGATAGGTATGGATATGCCAACAAAGTCGACAACTTAGAAGAAATGGACAAGTTTCTAGAAACATACAGCTCACCAAAACTGAATCAAAATGGAATAATTTGAACAGATTGATCACTAGAAGTGAAATGGAATGTGTGATTAAAAACAAACAAACAAAAGCCTCCTTAGAAATGAAAGTCCAGGAGCAGATGGTTTCACTGGAGAATTCTACCAAACATACAAAGAACTTACAACCAACCTTCTCAAACTCTTCCAAAAGGTTGAAAACATAAAATATCTCCCAAAGACCATCACCCTGACACCAAAACCAAAGATATTACCAAAAAAGAAAATTGCAGGCTGATATAAGTATGCATAGGGCTTTTTATGTGAACACTAATGCCATTAATCAGACAAAATTAAAATTTGAATTTTTCTGAAAGTTTTGGAAAATGCACTGTTAACATGTTAACTTTAAGAGTGCCAATGATCTTGATTAAATAGGATAAAACTAATGTTTGGTGTACACCTATTACGTTCAAACTTTCATACCCAGTGCTTTAGATTCAGTCCTCTGATAGTGGTATAGATAGCTGCATTTTAAAGATGAATGAGTTTATCTGATTTGATGTATAACTTTACTGACACACAGGAAGAAAGGGACAGAGTAAGAAACCAGACTCAGGGCTTGCTGCGTGTACATTACACTGTTTCCATTAAACCAAGGACACTGAAACTTATTCTGAAGGTCAAGTATATGTCTTGTTTTTGCTATTCGTGCACCTATCTCAACCTCCATGAGGACTCTATGTGGAAAATAGTATTTTAACAACTTTCCAGAAATCACTGCTCAAAAGCATTTACTAAACATTTGTTATATCTTAGACAGACCTCTCTTTAAACCTAGGTTTGCTGAAACCCTCGTTAAACCTGACCTTTGGCAAAAGAATATCAAAGAAAACTGATTCACAGGACCAGAGTGGACAAATCTACAGTCCTGGGTAAGCTCCATAACTCCCAGCCCCTGTATGTGTCAAATATATAAGCAAAGTTGGACAAGCAGCAAAAAAAAAAATTTAAAACAATCTCTCCAATGATAGCATCAGGTCTCTGCAAAAGAAAAAAAGATTTTTTGATCACTCTTTAGCTGACCAGAATATTTGGTAATAAAAAGATTTTAAAGTGAAGAAAAACATAAGGAAGTAAATATAAATTGTAAAATATTTACCCCCAAAAATAAATAAATAAAAGAAAGGAAAGAAGCATTATTATTATTAATTTTGACAAATCAGACACAATTGTTAAATGACCCATGATTCTTTCCATTCTTGTGATGTGATTAGGTACACAACTTTCCTTGAATTTTACCCCTTATTATTTTGAATTCATTTTCTTATCGCTTCAGCAAGTCACTCTTTGTTGAATGAATATTCTGAGTGTTCTGACATGTACCACTTAGAACTTATTTTGTGCTATCATTAGAGGAAGGCTTAAATCTTGTGGCTTGATAACCCAAATAGGCATTGATATGAGCTTTCACTGCAATTATATTTCTCTCAGTTATGAACAATGGAGCATCTGTGTACCATCTGTTCAAGAAAATTTTGAAAAGTGTGTGGACATATCCTTCCCTTGCCCATCAAGCCATATCTCTCAGGAAGAAAAACAAACAAAAATCCCCATTGAAGCTAGAGTCGTTTGTGCCCAGCACTGGTGACTGATGCCCAGTAGGGGTCCTGAGCCACTAGTGAGATTCGCTTCCTCCTCATGCCTTTGGATTTCAATTTTCTTCTGACAATTTTAATCGAATTGCATTTAGCCACAAAGCCATGTAATTAAGAAATAATTTCCTTTCAGTGAGGTCACACAGCACAGTGGAAAGGGCCCTGATTTTATAGTCTGTGGAGCCTAATTTGGAAAGTGGCCAGTTTCACACATTAGGTATGTGACCTGTGATTTAACCTACCTGTACCTCAGCCAATTCACTCAACTCAACAAATACCTAATGACAGCCAAATGTGGTCTTACCTGTGATAGATATCAGAGAATCAAAGAAGAGCGTAGAGTAGTCCCTGCTCTGAAAGGCTTCAAACATCAGTAGGAGAGGTTAGATTTTTAAACAGAGATTTGCCATGCATTGTAAAAGTTAATACTGCATAATTGTGTATAGAGAGGTTTAGCAGAATTTAGGAATGTGTCTACCCAAAAGAATGAAGAGAATTTTCACAGATTTATGACCACTTGAACTAAATGATGAAAGTGAATATTGGGTGGACTCAAGAAAGAAGGCAGTGTGAGCAGAGAAATTGTATGCTGAGACATCTTTAAGGAGATTGGTTTGGCTGGAGGATGGGGTCCTTTGGGAATGGGAGAGGGGGAGGAAGGAGACAGGGTGTGTGAGAGGGGCAGGAATGGGATGATGGAGTACTTTCCATGTCAGACTCAAGAGGGGGTGTGACATGTTGCTCTATAAGCTTTCAGGAGCCAGAGAAGACATGGGTGGGATCATGCATGAAGACATAGTGTTCTTGAACAGGAAATGGGCACATTTCCTTGAGAATAGAGAGGAGGTGAAAAGGATAACTGTAGCTGCTAGAACATCTGTTATACATGCTTAGGGATAGGAGGTTGAGCGAACTTAGACATATTGGCTCCAATTTCCTCTGTGAAAGAGATGGCATGACCATTATCCAGAGACAGAGACAGAGAGAGATGGTGGGGTGCACATAGGGTTGATTGAGAAAAGGAATTAAGGCTCAGGATGGTACGATCGGGAACAGCAAACTAGTGCTGCTCACTGTCTAAAGGCATGCAGGGCCAGCTGAGGGTGCTGATAAAGGACTGATGATGGTAATGACCTGTATAGTTTCCTCCAGCAGTGATCAGACACCAAGTTTTAAGAAGGAAGGGGCATTTTCAACGCATCCAAGGCTGCCTTGAATAGCTCCAGCTTAGTAGAAGTATTTTCTTCCTGTTAGAGTAGTTATTTCTATTTGTAGGTCTGAATAATTCTGTGCTTATTCTTGAAGTTCAGTGGACAGCTAATAGTATTAAATATTGAAATGGTTGATCAGGAAATAGATGGATGTACTTTAAATTTTAGATCAAACTATTCTTTTGTTTTAGCAGAAAAATTCTGTAGTATGCTTTAAAAAGCATATTATCTTGTATTCATTGGTTTTGTTATTTAAAAACTTAAATTTAACTTGGATTGGCCTTACATTCCATTTAAAATATTCTCTCCTTGTTTTTTCATCTTTTATTTCTCTTATTCAACAAAATTAACTCAAGTCATGAGAGTTGAGTTTCAGCTTTTGTCTAGTTTGTCTCCTAATGTTTCTAAGTTATTTCTACTCATGGTTTGCTTAATTCTCAAATTATTTTCTTACCAATATAATTTTCTTTTAAATTTTCTTAGGATGTTTTACCTTTTCATCTTTGTTTTTACCTAATTCATGTCTTTTAAAGTACTTCTAAATTGAAAAGGACTTGCTGAGACTCTTCTTTTACTTGGAACGCATTTTTTAAAGAATGGATCCATTAATTTTTGTGTGCCTGTTAATCTGCTTTAATTTTTGGCTGTAATATATGTGCATAATTAAGAAGCTGCTTCTTTTAATCTTTTTCAAACTTAATGTTGGCAGCTCCTTCTTGACATTTTATGTACTTTTATAAGCTCCTCCTCATTTTGCTGAGTCCTGTTCTACTTCCAACTGCAATTTGACAGTTAGGCACCAATTCTAGGGCCTGATATTTGTCAAGAATGGGTGGAAGTGTGGGTTTTTCCCAGCTGCTGTCTTTGCCATTTGTTAGAAAAATGGGTTTGGAATCCTCTGGTGATTTAGATAAATGTCCTGCCTCACAGTGACTTCATCTCCTTATGGAGCATCCTCTTCCTGCAAAAGGTTGCTTTGGACCTTCAGTCATTTCAATCACTTAATATAAATAAAGCTCAGTCATCTTTCTGAGTGTTTCCAAGGTTTCTTTGGGCTTTGATTTTGGATAAGCTTTCCTGATCTGCACACTTTCCCCTCAGTTTGCTTCTCTTCCCATAGAAGAAGAATAAAGATGTCTTGAGAACTGTCCCAAGAACAGTAACTGGGGACATGGGGAAAAGCTTTTGCCTGAATCTTTTGCTTGTCTCCTCAGCTAAAAATTTTCATTTTGTACCAGAGCTGCTTTTGGGCTGGAGGTTGAGGATGTTAAGAATAAATGTCATTGCTGGACTTGCCTATGAATTATGAGTTCTGTTTTGTGTTTGAGATGAAACAGGAGGGATCTCAAAGTTTGAGGAAACTCCCTTTGAGAAGAATTTTCTGTGTTAGAGTATTGTCTGTGTTCCTGGATCCTTTATTTTTTTTGAGGAGTCTGTTGTCAGTTCAATTGTGTCCCTCCAAAAAGATATGTTGAAGTCCTAACCTCCTGTACCTGTGACTATGACCTTGTTTGGAAATAGGGTCTTTGCAGATCATCAAGCAATCAAGTTAAGATGAGCTCACACTGGATTAGGGTGGCCCAGAGTCCAGTAAATGTTGTGCTCACAATGAGAGAGAGATTTGGAGAACACAGGGATAAGACAACCATGGAAAATGGAGTCCAAAATTGGAGTGATGCTACCATAAACCAAGAAACTCATGGAGCCACCAGAAACTGGGAGAAGCAAGGAAGGATTCTTCCTTAGAAGCCTTCAGAAGGAACATGGCCTTGCCAACATTTTGATTTTGGACTTCTAACCTTCAGAACTGTGAGAAAATGAATTTCTGTTGTTTTTTTCCCCTTGTTGATGATCATTGTTATAGCAGCCTTTGGAAAACAACGTGATCCAGGTGGTTTCCCAGGAGTGGGACACAACACCAATCACGTTGAAAACTTGAGCTCAGTAACATCAACACCAATGTTTCAAGTCTGACCCTGTAATTTCCTCACTATGGATGAACTTGAATAACTAATATGACTCCATTAAGGCTGTTTCTATAAAATGGAAATAACCATCCCAGGTCATAAATATTAAGAGAATGAATGTAAAGTGATGAGGACTATGCCTGATTTCCTCAAGAATGCACTACATAAAAGGCCCACAGCTTCAAATGGGATTAACAAGGCCTCACCCCCAAAATATTATGAAAATTAAATGAAATAAATGCTGAGGATACTCCCATCACATAATATTTCTGTAGATTCCCTGAATTTTAGCCTTAAAATTACAATTACAATCTCTAAAATTACAATTACAGGACTTTTCTGCATTTATTAAACAGTTATGTAATGTGTATCTACCATGTGTCAGACACAATACTCTGCACAGGTAAAGCAATAGGAGATTTAACAAACTTAGCCTCTGACCTTATGAAGTTTGCACTCTGTGGGGGTGACAGACGATAGAAATAATACAAACAAAAAAAGCACACATATTTTCATTAAAACTTGTGAAATATACTCCTCACACTCTCTTTTGTAGAGTGTCTACAAAAGAAAATAGTAGGGTCTATATTGGCAAAAGAGCTTCCTGATAATGCAGCATTTAAGCCAGTTTCTGAAAGATGAAAGGGAATGGACCTTGAGAAGGCCATGGATGAATGTTCTCCACAAGATAATGGTGTGGATGATGGCTTTGAACTGAGAGGGAAGATGCTTCCCCAAGCAGGGCACATGGCAAGAACCTAGCAGGTGAGGAGAAGTGGGCCGGTTGAGCTTATGGAGTTCATCAAAGGTCAAAGCACACAGGAAATTCTAAGGCTCAACAAAGACTTTGGATTTTATTAAATAATTATGTCTCTTGAACGATTTAAGTAGAAGCATCATGCTCAATTTATGAACCCATGTTTTTTTCAAGGGTCAACAGTATTGATTAAAAATAATTGCTGTTGCTACATTGTTTAAGTGAAGAGTAGATTTGAGGAAGAAAGGAGAGGAAATTGAGTCTTCAAGAGGCTATTGTAGCCATTCACCAAGAAATGGTGGTATATTTGGAAAATATGGTGGCAGATGGATTTAAATAAAAACAAATAAGAGATTCTCAAGATGTCAAGATGACTGGGCTCATTGAAGATTTGACTGAGAGAAAGAGAGGCTTGAAGGACTACTTCTCTGTTTGGGACTTAGATAGCTGAGTGGTTGGGGCTTTCATTTCTTAAGAATTAGGTGAGAGACGATCGGAATGAGCATGGGTTCAGAATTGAGGATGGGATGTGGAGAGTTATCTTTGGAGCATGTTATTTTGGGTTATGGAAAAGAGCATAGATGTCAAATCTGTTGAAGCTGCAAGTTTCAGTAGATGAAGAGAGAGGAGTATTTTATGCTACAGAAGGTGTGAAGAAAAGGGAACCCTCCTGCACTGATGGGAATGTAAACTGGTGCAGCCACTATGGAGAACAGTATGGAAGTTCCTTAAAAAAACTAAAAATATAGTTACGATATGATCCTGCAAATCCACTGCTGGGCATATATCTGGAGAAAACTTTAATTTGAAAAGGTACATGCACCCTATGTTCATAGCAGCACTATTTACAATAGCCAAGGTGGAAACAACCTAAATGTCCATCAACAGATGAATAGATAAAGAAGATGTGGTACCCATATACAATGGAATGTTACTCAGCCATAGAAAAGAATGAAATAATGCTATTTGCAACAACATGGATGTTACTAAAGATTATCATACTAAGCAAAGTCAGAAAGAGAAAGACAAATACCATATGACATAACTTATATGTGGAATCTAAAATATGACAAAAATGAACTTATCTATGAAATAGAAACAGACTCACAGAAATTGAGAACAGACTTGTGGTTGTAAAGGGGGAGGGGTGTGAAGGAGGGAAAGACTAGGAGTTTGGGATTAGCAGATGTAAACTATTATATATAGAAAGGATAAACAACAAGGTCCTACTGTATAGCACAGGGAACTATATTTAATATCCTGTGATAAACCATAATGGAAAAGAATATGAAAAAGAATATATATATATATATATATATATATATATATATATATATATATATATATATATATATATATATGAATCACTTTGCTGTGCACCAGAAACTAATGCTACATTGTAAATCAACTTTGCTGCAATAAAAAATAAAGTCAGGGATGAAGACCCTGGAAGATGAGAGAGGAGTATTTTAAACCTGGCAACATGGAGGTTGTTGGTGATATGGAAAAAGGAGTTTTGGTAAAGTGGGGAGAGAGAAGTTATAGGCACATTCACTCTATACACATCCATCAAGCTGGACACCTGTGAATCTATACTTTTCTGTATGTATATGTAATACTTGAATACATGTCATAAGAATTAGGAATGAAACTGGGGGAGAAAATCTACAGGCTGCTCAGTGTGCTACCTTCAGAATGCTGGGCTGATGTGGACACCACCACTCAGAGCTCTATCCCAAAGCAAAGCTCCAACACACCACTCTAGGCTGACATTTGGTGGGTGATGGGACTCTGAGAGCCAGAAAGGCCCCTTTATGTTTCTGGGAAAGCAGCAAACCCCATCAGGCAAAACATTTAAAGCTGCAAAAGCTCCAGAGTGCTGACATCCATCAATCCCCTCACCCAGAGGGGCCCTGGGAAGCAGCAGGAAGGGGTGCCCATATCCAGGATGGTCTACTTGGGGAATATTCATCCCTGTTCTAGGCTTGAGGTACGAGGGAGGCATACCCCAAAGACAGTAACAAATATAAGGTGATGAGGTGTTAGAGGCACAGGCATGCCCTCACCCAGCTTCAGGGAATCCGGGGACTGAGGTGTCAGGTAGAGGGCTGACTCTTAGTGCAGTAAAGATTGAGTCAACATGGACAAAAATATATTATCTCGAAGCAGTGGTGGATAGCAGGAGAACCCTACCCCAAGTTCTCAAAGATATAAACCTGTGGAAGGCAAACAATATAATATATATATACATATATATATATATATATATATATATATATATATATATATAAAGGGAAATATATAGGAGAATATAATCAAATTTCTGTAAAGTCAACGAGATAGTAAGAATTTCCAATAAACAGGTCAGGACTGAAGGGAATTTTGCTCATTACTTTAAAAATAAAATATATATATATATACACATACACATATACATACACTATATATTATAGTATACATATATAACATACATTTATATATTATAATACATATTATTTATAATATATTGTTATATAATATATTATTATATATATTACATAACAATAGAAATGCCTGGCAAATTTTGGATTGCCATATCAGTGTCTGGAACTTGAGGGGAGTCAAAAAAAAACTGAACCCAGATATCAGAAGACAATAAATGGCTTTTAACCAATAATTAATGCAATAACCTTTGGATGAAGTTTCACCTGCAAAATTAATTCAACGTAGGTTTAAATATGAGTTTTGACATTAAAAAGAATTGAAGTTCAAAGACCATTAATAACAACTAAAATAACTGACAGTGTCTTCAGGAAGGAAGTAGTTAATGAAGCATCACAGAAGCCAACAATACGCCTGATATTAATTAACTTTTTAATTATATGATGAAAGGAATAGGCTTCAAGTAAATGCAATTTCCTGTTGATGGTTAATGAAAGATGGTGACAACATTAGTAAAGATGGAAAATACAAACTGACCGAAAGAAATGAGTTAAAATAGGCACATTTTACAAAGAAATAGTAGCTTTTGTGAAGGGCAAAATTAGGAAAAGAATATAACCTAATATATTGGGATTTGAAAAGTCAGTGCAATTATTTATGATATGTGTATATATCAAGCTAGGAGAAAAGGCATGCAATTGAATTTGTTATCAGATGACAAAACTGAACTAACTCAGACTAAGTTGAGGGTCCCAGTGTAATTTGAATGTCAGGTAATGCTTATATATATATATTTAGGTATCAACTTAACTATTTAAGGCTGTAAAAACTTAGATTAGCCAAGTGCTGACTTCTATCAGTTTTTATAAAAAACATGGAGCAGAGAAGGAGTTGGAGGTGGTGCTGGCCTCTGGTTCTACAGTGGAACACTTGTATGGAGAAGTCACGGCTCAGTGTTATGCAAACAGAAGCCTGGAGGAAAATATTCCATGGCTCTACCCGCAGATGGCCATGTGCCGGTGAACAGAGGAAACCCTATATCTTTCCTATATTTCTGAGTACAAATTCCATCCAAAGACTTCTCACATTTTCTTTGCCACCAGCCTGGGCCAGACCACTGTTTTCTTCTTGTCTGGGTGATTGCAAGAGCCGCATAACTGGTATCCCAGTTTCCACCCTTACCTTGAACACTATTCTCCCGGGGACCGGAATGATCTTTTGAAAACCGAAAGAGCATGCCATCCCCCTGTGCAACATTCTCCTACAGACTCACACCTCATGCAGAGCAAAGCCACGGAGACTGACCTGTTCCCACCCTCTTGTTTCTCCACTCCCCCTCATCTTTATTCTCATACGTCAGCCAGGAACATTTCCCACCTCAAGGCTCTTTGCATTGCCTCTTATACCTTCTGAAGCATCCTTCTTACAGCCAGTTACACTGAATTCCACATGTGTGTAGTCTTTGATGAAATGTCATACTCTGAGTCTGGCTGTTCTGATGCTCTATTTACAATTACAGTACTCCTCGGCACTCTTAATTCCAATTCCCTATGTAAATGTCTCCATACAAAAAAGGTCTGCTAGTACTTTTTTATTGAAGTATAGTTGATTTACAATACAATATTATATTAATTTCAAGTGTACAACATAGTGATTCAATATTTTTATAGATTATACTCCATTTAAAGTTATTATAAAATATTGGCTATATTCCCTGTTCTATACAATAGATCCTTGTAGCTTATTTATTTGTACCTCTTAATCCTCTACTCCTATTTTGCCCCTCCCCACTCTCTCTTCACTCTGGTAACCACTTGTTTGTTCTTAGTAACTATGAATCCGTTTATTTTTTGTTATATTCATTTGTTTTACTTTTTAGATTCCACACATATGTGAAGACACACAGTTTTTGTCTTTGTCTGACTTACTTCACTAAGTATAATACCTTCCAGGCCCATCCATGTTGTTGAAAATGACAATATTTCATTATTTTTTATGGCTAAGTAATATTCCATTACACACACACACACACACACACACACACACACACACACACACAGAGTTTGCTTCCATATCTTGGCTATTATAAATAATGCTGCTATGAAAATTAGGGTGCATAGTGGAATTGCTGGATCATATGGTAGTTCTATTTTTAATTTTTGAGGAATCTCTGTACTGTTTTCTATAGTGGCTGCACCAATGTACATTCCCACCAACACTTCACAAGTATTCCCTTTTCTCCACACCCTCACCAACACTGATTTTGCTTGCTATGTGTCTCTAGCACTTAAAATGACATCTGGCACAAACAGATACTTAATAAATACTTTTCAATGAATAAATAAATGCAGAAGAGAGAGGATAAAATTGTTGGAATGATGTCATCAAGTAGCAAGAGGAATGGTGATGTTTCACAGCGGGATGCCTAATTTTAGGTAAGAACAAGGGAAAGAAGGAGGGGGTGAAGTATGTGCATATAGTCCATGGTTTTATTACCCAATTTGTTCAAGATGTTGATGTAAAAGTGGTACTTATTTATTCGGCCCCTAGAAGACCCTCCCAATATTTGGGACATGCTCTGGCAACATCAAGAAATAAAATAGAATATAAAGTGTGAAAATAATACATGGGCCTGTTGAGACTTTGCTGTGCTCAGGCCGTTGGGTCTTTGACTCAGTGCCTGAGTGGGACATTTTACCACGGATCGTTGTGTGCAGGGGCAAATCGAGGCCTGGGTTCACTGCTTTAGCCTAGGCAGGAGACCGCATGCCTTAAGACACGTGGGTGAATGACCTTGATTGATGGCTACAGCTTTGCCCAAAGACAGGCGATTGTTTTTTAGTTGTAAATAACATATTCAAGCAAGAGTGTGTAAGGGGTGAGCTTCAGGCCTTGTTGGAAGTTGGAGTTAGAGGCCTCTGCAGAGACATAGGTCAAGAGGGCCTTAGTTAATGTAAGCCTGTGGGCGACTTCCACAAATGCTAGCTTTGCAGGCAACACCATGGCAGCACTTGGGTCTCTGTGAGCTGTGACTACTGGCAACTGAGCAGGATGAGGCCTTGACCACACTGGGTCTACAGATGTAGAGACCTCAGAATTCAAGCTACTAAACTTCCCATGCAGAGGCAGCCTTACTCAGGCAGGCTTGTCACAGGTGAAGGTTAGGCCGTAGACAAAGGGTATTTTCTTCTAGCAGCCTCATCCATATTAAGAAGAAGAAAAATTTATCCTGTTTTCAAACTCAAAGGCACCAAGTAAAGTCTTCTGTGCACTTATTACTTCTCAGCCTAGGTAAGCAGCTGAAGACCAGCCAACTCAAACTCCATCTGGTGGTTACACCAAAGAGGGAAATATGAGGGGTTAAATGGGATCCCTGTGACCTGTCCACGGGCCCAAATGGTACCCCCTACTTAGACCGCATGGTCCCCAGTTATTTCTGGATTGCTTAATCACATGGGGTGATGGGGAGAGACAGTCCTTAGTAGGCAGGTATCCTAGCCCTAGACTATTCCATGGCAATCCCCTAGACAAATTTATAGCAAGAGTCCCATGACACAGCACTCTTGTCCCAAAGGAAGTCTTCATGCTTTGTTAATAATTCAGAAAAAAAACTGCCTTGAAGTAGAGGTGACTGTTAGCTGGTCTTGAAGATATTAGAGAAAGAGGCAACTCAAACAAAACCTGCTGTCACTTTGCATATTTATCAATATTCAGATAAAACATTGAGACCAACGTCTCTGCTGTAGAAAGGAGATGGCAGGTAGGCATGTCAGCCTCCCAGGGAGAGTAAGTTCTGAGGCCAGCATTAACCACTTGCTGAGTCTTTGCTGCACAGCCTCTCAGATTCCTGCAGCTTTGTATCAAAAAGTACTGTTAGGTAAGGAAGTACCAGAAGGTGTTCTGTTGAATCTACCAGATTCGAAACATAATTTAATATCAATTCAATCTTCCTCTGGTAATTAATATAAATGAACATATCCTTCCACTCAAAATGGACTGCTGAATTTGTCACCCCAAACCCTGCCTGCTGAGCAAATTTACCACTGGATAGGGTTGAAAGTCTGTGGCAGGTGCTGGCCTAGTTGCTGTCTGCAGCACTGGGGACCCAGCTCCAGACCAGCTCGTCCTCTGTTGACAGCTGCAGGGCCTCCCCAGGAGGCCACAGGGGGGACACACATGAAGACCAAAGCCATGGAAGCAGGTACCCAGAGTCTAAACAACCTCCTCGTGCAGCAGGACTTTCTATATGCCTTTAACAATTTTTATATGGTATGTGGCTATGAAATTCCTATTATACAGCTTGTTGTTTCAAGTCACATCAATTTCCTTATGACAGCTTGGGTTCTGAAATGTTTTGGCATTCCACGGTCAGTCTCTATTATGGCCTGAGTAACAAGGTAAAAGCTGCTTTTTAATGAGAGAACGTCTGTCAGCAGAGAAAGCCAGAGCCTTACTCCAAAAAGCCTTGTTGTCTGCACTTTCTTTCTCCTTCTGGCATTTTTCAGAGACCCCTACACAGTACTTCTGCCCGCCCCAGACACCACTAATCCTCTCAGTGCTTCTGGGTCCTCAGGCCCAAGTGCCAGGGCATTTTCCAGCCCCCTGGGCTTGCTGTGGAGAGCTTTCATGCCTCTGCTCTTTCCCAGTCAAAACTGCCAGGCTTGAGGCTTACCAGGTAAAATGGGCCAGAACAGCACATCCCAAACCCCACCAAGGGCTGTGTGTCTTTATATTTTGCAGAGGGTACCTGTGCATCTTTATATTTTGACTCTCATTTGATTAGAGTCAATATCCTAACACTCCCCTGCCTACAGTATCTCCACAGACCTTACTAGTATGGCAGGTTCTGAACGTTCACAGGCCTTATTTCTCACCTCTTATTAAAGTATCTGAGTGCTTATTACTTCCTATTCTCTGGGTCAATACTATCAAAGTAATGAACCAGTAAGAAATTATATAGGACGTCAACAAGCTGATCAAGATCCCTCTGGCCCATAGTTTGGCAAGAGCAAGAGAGGGGACACTGACTTGAAACAAGACAATAAAGATGTTCTGCTGCCTATGCCATTGCAAATTGTCTCTGAATTCCCCTGTTAAGAATTTCCAGGACAATAGCTATGTCTAGTGTCAGAGGCTAAGTTGATTTTCTACAGGAAATGGGGATGTGGTAGAATTAGTCTTCAGTGTAACAATAATTCCTGGAAATTCCCCAGGGATGTAGTCATGCTCCGGGTTCATATGTGGATGTGCAGAGGGTTCATCTGAGGGGCTTCCATTTGACTTTTCTTACCACAACAACCTTTACTCCATGGAACTGAGAAAAAAAACACACTGTGGACCCACGGTCCAACTGGAACCCATTCTTAGACAGAAGAGGTCAAGGCCCTATTCTAACCAATGAACCATTGTGTCCTTGCAGGTATCTGGAAGTCAGCATAAGTTGATGTGAAGCAGAACTTTAATAGATTGACAATTACTTTTACTTCAAGAGGTATTATTATCATTTGTTAGGGAACAATTGACCAAAACCACTTGCCCTGGCCAGGCACAATAATAATGTTTGCATAAGTTATAGCACAACAGGAGGTCCCGATAAGAAACACGGAACTAACAAGCTACAACCCGTCCAGTTGGAGGAATTCAGGAGGGGCCAAAAGGAAGAAGGAGACACCAGCCCATAATATGTCCTGCCAACGTCCCAGAGACCTTCACGCTGGAATCCATCTTGGCTGAGAGATGCACGTACCACCAGGAAGGACCCTGAGTCAGACAAAATATGGACACGAGCAAAATGATTGGCCAGAGATCACCCGAAACTAACCCCATCACCATAAAGCCTAAGACTGTGAGCCACATGGAAGAGCAGTCCTCCTGGGTTCCCTTACCCTTCTGTTCTCTGCCCGCACACTCTTTCCCAATAAAGTCTTTTACTTTGTCAGTACATGTGTCTCCTCAGACAATTCAGTTACAAGAGCCTACTCTAAGGCCCTGGAAGGGGTCCCCTTCCAGTAAAAATTTTGCTGTTGTCACAGATCTAGGGTTGCCAGATAAAATACAGGATGACCAGTTACATTTCAATTTCAGATAAACACAAAGTTTTTAGTTAAGTGTTGCATGAAACATACTTATATTTAAAAGTGTGTTGTTTATCTGAAATTCAAATTTTACTGGACACCCTGTGTTCTTTTCCTTTAAATCTGAAAACCCTGAACAAACCTCTGTTGTGAAAACTCTGATTAACAATGTGGATTATTTTGGTAAATTTTCCTACCTTGTCTCTGATGGTTCAGTGTGGACCCTGGGCCTTCACTGTCCTGGGCTCTTAATATGGCCATCATGATCATGGAATCAAATCCCTTTGCAGGATGCAGAGGAGTTCTTTCTGTCTGAGGCCTCCATGACACACAGTGTGTGACTCTGTGCTGATATATTTGCTTGGGGCTCTTGTGTGTACTGTTGACCTAAAGCAAAGAGACTGACAGTAATTCTTCCAGCAAAAGTAGCTTTATTTGAGATAAGAAAGAATTGCAATTCAGGGTCTGCAGCACCATAAGGAGAGAAGAACACTTTTTTTTTTTTTTTTTTGCGGTACACGGACCTCTCACTGTTGTAGCCTCTCCCATTGCCGAGCACAGGCTCCACAGGCTCCAGGGCCATGGCTCATGGGCCCAGCCACTCCGCGGCATGTGGGATCTTTCCGGACCGGGGCACGAACCCGTGTCCCCTGCATCGGCAGGCGGACTCTCAACCACTGCGCCACCAGGGAAGCCCGAGAACTCTTTTAAAGAGGGGAGGAGGGAGGTGGGAGGGCTGTGGTCAATAGAGTCCACTGGAAGAAGTGAGAGTCCCAAGTAGAGAGGCTTCTCACTGGCTGGGTTGTGACTCTCTCTCGTTGGCCATGCTCTTGCCAGGCAGTAAGACGAGTCTCTTTGCTTCCTGCTGGGCTCTGCTGTCATCATGGTGCATGAGAGATTTCCCTTCTGACCCCCGACTCCATTTCAACTAATGTTTCTGTTTATTAATTTGTACAGTGCCTACCTACAATTTCTAGTGAGTTCACACAGTATGAGGCCACCCTTAGCAATGGAGGCTGGGAACTGGTATCTAAATATTCCATCTTTTCAACCCTTGAGTGTAAAACTTCTGTATCCCCGTGAGATGAAGCCTCAGTTCTCAATGGTGACAATTGTGTCATGCACGTCTGTGTGGCTTTCCCTCATTCCATGCTTCAGTCTCCCCTCTCCCCTTCTCTTGCCTTTGGGCGGGTGTTATTCCTGAAATGAACTGTCTGCACAAAAGCCCTGGTCGCAGGCTCTGCTTTTTGAGTAAAGACAAAACCTTGGTGAAAACACCTTACAAGCCGCTCATAGCCTTGTTCCCCTGCTACATCCACCTGTGACTTCTTCAAAGCCATTTGGAGATGAAGGACTTCTTCTAAGTTGTCATGAGAGCCTTTGGGTTTTCCTCAAGCTGCCCCAGGTGCCTGTTCAGAATTTTCCATTTCTCTTTTTCTCTATGTATGCTGCCTTTTTTCTCCCCAGCAACTAAATATCACAGTTATTTGAGCTACTGTCACCTTGACCTCCACCTGCTTTTCAACTCATGCTATTACAGTGATAATTAGAATGAAATATGCTCATCACATGGCATAAATCACCCACTTTGCATCCTCCCACACAGAGATTATGCTTCATTTTGTATGTTTTCCTTATATAAGCCTTTTATTATACATGATTATATATATGTGCAATCCAATCTCAGAATTTTATTTCCAGTGTCCATATCCTGGGCTCCAATCTAATACCAATAATTATATTTGTGAGAGGTTCGATAAAAAACAGACAGTACATGTAAAACACAATAATTCCAGGAGGCTTTGCATGTATAGTGAATTCTTGCAAAGGCTGGAATATAGTGGAACACAAGTGGTCATGAAACAACATAGAACTGGTAGTGGCCAAGCCGTCATGGTACCTGAACCCAAAGACATGATGGGATGGAGTGGTTACTGGAACCAGCGGGAAAGACAGTGTTCTCGTTAATTTTATATGTAACTTGTCCAGGCCATGGTGCCCAGTTTTTGTTCCCACACCAGTCTAGATGTCATTGCAAAGGTGTCCTTTCGCTGAGGTTAACATTTAAATCAGTAAACTGTGAGTAAAACAGATGACCCTCTATAATGTGAATAAGCTTCTTCCAATCAGTAAAGTCTTAAGTGAAAAGATGGCCATCCTGTGAGGAGGAAGGGAATCTGTCTCCAGATGGCCTTCAGATATGAGGATGCAACATCAGTGCTTCATTGGGTGTCCAGCTGGCCCACCGCCCTGCAGATCTTAGACTCACCAGCCTCCACATCATGTGAGCCAGTTCCTTAAAATCTTTCTCTCTCTTCTCTCATTCATAGATATAAAGGATACAGATATAGATATAGTACATATAGATATGCATACAGTACATTCCTATTGTTCTGGTCTCTGGAGAACCTGACAAAAGCAATCATGTTCACTTCATCAGCTCATGAAGAAGAGCAGTGACCTTCAGTGAAGTGGCTCAGCATGCCTGAGCTGACCATTCAGGGAGGAAGTCTAGGGAATAAATACCCACACTATCTCTATTGCCTCTTTGAATTCCTCCTAGGGCTCCTCATTGGCTAAACCCAATTAAAAAAAAATCTGACTCAATCTTTTCGGCTCAGTCCCCCAGGGTGAACAGTGGGGAGAAAGGGAAGAAGGGACCAGCAGGGGTGCATCTATGACAGCAGCATCATCACTTCTTTTCCATTCTGCACTTGCTTTAACCCTGTGTTTCCTGGAAGAGAGCAGCATCCCTGCAGTAGGAGTCCTCTTCTCCTTTGTGCCTGAATATGCTTATGTCGCAAAGCTGAAACATCAGCACAGCTGTTACAATACTTATGGTGATATTTTGTACTCCCTGGTCAATAAGCCTGGCTTATTTCTCAATATATTCACAACTTTCATAGAAAAATGGGTCCTATTAATAATAATAGCAAGATATTGGTCATTCCATTACTCTATCAAAAAGTTATTTATTTAATTATTCAACAACTCTACATGTTTGCATTCTTCCCATTTGACTGATGATAACTTGAGGTGCAGTGATGATTTCCCTTGAATATTTATTAGAATCCATTACTTTCTAATTCTAAAGCCAGTTTTTCCAGGATACAACACTCCCTCAATTTAGAACACAAAAGCAAATGTTACAGCAAGGAAATAAAATAAAGTGTATTTAGAAATTACATCATTTATTGAGATTTCTAAATTGAATCAAATACATTCTACTATGTTCCTTTAAATAAAAGCTTCCAACAAATGTGACCTGTATTTTACATAGAGATGATAGTAATAACACTCTGATGAGCTGTGAGTTTAAGACAGAATTGGGTCTATGTTGATGCTGTGTCCACATTAAATTTAAATTCCAGTGGAAGACTCTTGATCCATTTATTATCTTCACATACCATTTTTTAGAAGGAAAACACTGATTAACATTCCAAGGAAGCATGAAAACCAAAGTGATGTGCTGAAGTCAGTGCAAAGTGACAAAACAGGAAAATGATTTTACTTGGGGGCCTGACATTTTTTACATAAATTGCTCTCCATCTGATACTTCCTTCATTTGGGGTCAATAAAGCATGCTGATTTTCCTGAAGCAAAGTAATTGCACAGGACCAAGACACATCCTGGATTTCTGATTATTTCTTTAAACTGATTTCCCTGATCATCTGAATGCTTTGGCTAAGTCCCCAAGAGGTGAGTGGCAGAGACCAGATGGCAACACCATGAGATAATCAAGGGACACAAATCTTGGGAAGGAGTCCACGGGAATGAGGTCAGAAACAGGACAAATTCCAAACTACAGGGTACTGGGGTGCCATTATCCCAAATTATATTTAGGTCCCTGCTTCAGAGAAGATCTCTGAATGTTGAGGTCTTTCATAAAAACATTCAATCTGTTTATTTGCCCTTATAGCTTCCATGAAACAAGGAAGAACCAGGCATATATGTCTGCTTCCTTGGAGAGATGAGTGTGAGACCACGATGAGAAATAAGAGGTTGTCTAAGCTCCTAAATCTCTCTCCTCAGTGCCCATATGGAGTCCTGAGTTTGCTGTTTCAAATACCTAAAATATGGGACCCTTCGAATGAAAAGAATCATGGGAAGGTGAATGCAGGGGCTCTTTCCAAGACATTCTCACTCCTCTCCCCTCCTCCAGAAAAAAATAAAAGGGAGCATGAGTCCTGATATGATGAACAGGGAGAGCTCTTTAATTTTTAATATGTAATTTAATGCCTTGTTAGGATCCAAAAATATAATTTAGCTGATGAGACCTAGAATTCAAACTGCCTTACAAAAACAAATCATCAATCACAGAATAGCAGGACAGGAAATTGATTAATCACTCTGTTGTTGAAAACAGCAAACAAGCTCCTTCAAAAAAAGTCCCTAAAGTTCCAATGAAACAAAAAGTGTGATTCATGCATTATGTTCACTCATTCAATTTTAAGAAAGGAAAGGACTGACTGCCTTCTAGACAAATGAAGAAGCTTGAGAAGACAGTAGAAGCAAAATGCAAAGACCCTTCAAAGGATGGATTTCATTATTTTCTGGTCAATCTAAATGCTGGCCATGACTAGAGAAACCTTTCTCAGTGAAGTGGGGAGAAAGTCTAAGATCACTAACGCCACTGCTTACACCTTTGGCTTCCAAGGTGAGTATAACTGAAAAGAATGTACCAGGCATGACCCCATCTTTCTTCCAGGTGAGGGACTCATTGTGCGTCTTGATGTCCATTGTTTGATGTTCTTGTCATTATTACTTGATCTTATTTCTTATTTCTCAAATGCCACATGAGTTGTTCAAAATATCTTGTTATAAGTCTTCTTTGATTTTAATTACAACATTGAAAAAAGAGTAGGGGCCACCCTTTAAAACTGCATAACTTTTTCTAGAAGCAGCTTCTGTGGGAATACACCATTGCCATTTGGCCAGTTATATTCAGGCCTTTGGAGTTTGGGGTTTTATAACTCAAGATGGTTATCTACTTTTTCTGGACCCAGCTGCTTGCAGCTGTTTTCTAGAATACTGGCATTCAAGGATGAACAAGGCAAGTCAGAACATTAGTGATATTGATAAAACTACCTCGATAAAGTGAACTATCTTTTAAAAAGTCCTGCTGCATTAACAATATCATAAGTTAAGCGGTCACACGGCTAGCATTGCTGTTGCTAGTAATCTATAGTGACAGTTGACTAACAGCCTCACACCAAGCCCCTTGTTTAACGATGGAGGATGGATTCCCAGGATGCAGCCCATGAATCCTCTCTGTGTCAGTTGTCACATGTTTTTAAAATAATGCTGCATTTAATCAACTGAAACTGACACCAGCAAGTAAAGAGAGTTGCAACCTCCCAATCATAAGATGGATCAGAGCAGAAAGAGAGGTTTCTCAGCAGCATGCCAGGATGCATGGCATCAAAGAACAATTGTGAAGAACAAAGAACATAGGGTGCTGGGAGATGGGGGAAGCTGCTGACGTACAGCAGGGGTGATACTTACATTATAAACAGCGTCTATTGGGACCTTCATTGCAGCCTCGCCTTTCATCTGGGGAAGCCGAGTCACAAAGTAGGTGGTGAGTTACAGTGGTGTTCATTCCTTTGCACGTGTCCCTCCTGGAGGAGGGTCTCTGCACTTTTCATTATGCAGCCTGATCTTGTTTTTTCTCATTATATTGTTTCTGTGAGATTTACTGCTATTTCGCTTGTCGGCCCTGGATCCTGTTATTCAAGTGCAGAAGAAATGAGAATGATTTCCTTCCATACCCTTAACTCAAGGTCTTGGTGCATTTGTTTAGGCTACAGTATGTAATCAGCTAAATATTCTCTCCTGAAATGGAGAAACAACCTGAATTTTAACCCATTTGTCAAGTGTCATGGATTTTTAAAAGCCTATATTTAGTGTGCAAGCCTGCTAACCTTCTCACCAGAATATGACAGTGGAGAGAAGCAAATGTGATATAGAAAACCCTGAGAGAGTGCCAGAAAGTGTCCAGAAGTTTCCTAAATGTGGAGGGAAACAATTCAGGGTTTGCACTCATTTTAATGTCATTACAAGGCATTACAGCTGTTGAGATGCATTTAAGACGAGCATCTGATGGGGTGAAAGGTCACACTGCTGTGTTTCTCCCCTTCGCCTGACAGAAAGCATAACTTTCAAGAAGAACACTCGTCCTACAGAGAGCAGATGGGATTCGGGTAACTGAGACCTCCTGAAGTGACGTCAAGGGCAGCTATCAGCAAAAGCACATTAGTGTTGATAGTAACCGGCTCCTGCTTCACCATTTCTTGCCCAGAAAAATACAGTTGCCTCCTTTCTTTTTATGTTTTGCCTTCAAACAAAAGTTCCTAGATTTCCCTCCTTCTGTTGTAATGACTTGCAGTTCCTCATTACCTTGAGGAGAAGAGTAAACATGTTTCCCAGCTCAATATTTTATTTAGAGGTTACTATTAATTTAACACATTATTTTTATTTAACTCTTGAAATTACCTTGAAAGATAATAGGTAACTTATTACTCTTTCCCACATAAAAAACCTATGTTCAGGGATATATAGTATTTTACATAACTCTGGACGTATAGTTGATAAATAATATGTGCTTTTTAAATTGTGTGTGTTACAGGAGGAAGATGGCAGAAGAGTAAGTCACGGAGATTACCTTCCTCCCCACAGAAACATCAGAAATACATCTACATGTGGAGCAACTCCTACAGAACACTGACCGAACGCTGGCAGAAGACCTCAGACCTCCCAAAAGGCAAGAAACTCCCCACATACCTGGGTAGAGCAAAAGAAAAAAGAATAAACAGAGATAAAAGCATAGGGACGGGACCTGAACCAGTGGGAGGGAGACATGAAGGAGGAAAGGTTTCCACACACTAGGAAGCCCCTTCGTGGGTGGAGACTGTGGGTGGTGGAAGGGGAAAGCTTCAGAGCCACAGAAGAGAGCACAGCAACAGGGGTGAGGAGGGAAAAGCGGAGAGATTCCCGCACAGAGGATCGGTGCCAACTGGCACTCACCAGCCCGAGAGTCTTGTCTGCTCACCCGCTGGGGCGGGCGGGGCTGGGAGCTGAGGCTCGGGCTTCGGTCGGAGCGCAGGGAGAGGACTGGGGTTGGCGGCCTGAACACAGCCTGCAGGGGGTTAGTGCACCACAGCTAGCCGGGAGGGAGTCCGGGGAAAAGTCTGAACCTGCCGAAGCGGCAAGAGACTTTTTCTTCCCTCTTTGTTTCCCGGTGTACGAGGAGAGGGGATTAAGAGCGCTGCTTAAAGAAGCTCCAGAGATGGGCACGAGCCGTGGCTAACAGCGCGGACCACAGAGACGGGCATGGGATGCTAAGGATGCTGCTGCCGCCACCAAGAAGCCTGTGTGCGAGCACAGGTCACTCTCCACACTGCCCTTCCGGGGAGCCTGTGCAGCCCACCACTGCCAGGGTCCCGGGATCCAGGAACAAATTCCCCGGGAGGACACACGACACACCTCAGGCTGGTGCAACGTCACGGCGGCCTCTGCCACCGCAGGCTTGCCCCGCATCCATGCCCTTCCCTCCCCCTGCCTGAGTGACCCAGAGCCCCCTAATCAGCGTCTACTTTAACCCCATCCTGTCTGAGCGGGAACAGACACCCTCAGGCGACCTACACGCAGAGGCGAGTCCAAATCCAAAGCTGAAACCCGGGAGGTCTGCTAACTAAGAAGAGAAAGGGAAATCTCTCCCAGCAGCCTCAGGAGCAGTGGATTAAATCTCCACAATAAACTTGATATACATACATCTGTGGAATACCTGAATAGACAATGAATCATCCCAAATTGAGGAGGTGGACTTTGAGATTTATTATTTTTCCCCTTTTCCTCTTTTTGTGAGGGTGTATGTGTATTCTTCTGTGTGACATTTTGTCTGTATAGCTTTGCATTCACAATTTGTGCTAGGGTTCTGACCATCCGTTTTCCTTCTTTTTTTTTACTTAAAATTTTTTTTCTTAATAATTAATTTTTATTTTAATAACTTTATTTTATCTTACTTTATTTTGTTTTATGCTCTTTCTTTCTATCTTTTCTCCATTTTATTCTGAGCTGTGTGGATGAAAGGCTCTTGGTGCTCCAGCCAGGAGTCAGTGCTGTGCCTCTTAGATGGGAGAGCCAACTTCAGGATATTGGTCCACAAGAGACCTCCCAGCTCCACATAATATCAAATGATGAAAATCTCCCAGAGATCTCCATCTCAACAACAACACCCAGCTTCACTCAACAACCAGCAAGCTACAGTGCTGGACACCCTATGCCAAACAAATAGCAAGACAGGAACACAACCCCATCCATTAACAGAGAGGCTGCCTAAAATCATAATAAGGTTACAGACACCCCAAAACACACCATGAGACATGGACCTACCAAAGAGAAAGACAAGATCCAGCCTCATACACCACAACACAGGGACTAGTCCCCTCCACCAGGAAACCTACACAACCCACTGAACAAACCTTAGCCACTGGGGCCAGACACCAAAAACAATGGGAACTACGAACTTGCAGCCTGCAAAAAGGAGACCCCCAAAAAAGTAAGATAAGCAAAATGAAAAGACAGAAAAGCACACAGCAGATGAAGGAACAAGATAAAAACCCACCAGACCTAATAAATGAAGAGGAAATAGGCAGTCTACCTGAAAAGGAATTCAGAATGATGATAGTAAAGATGATCCAAAATCTTGGAAATAGAATAGAGAAAATGCAAGAAACATTTAACAAGGACCTAGAAGAACTAAAGAGGAAACAAGCAATGATGAACAACACAATAAATGAAATTAAAAATACTCTAGAAGAGATCAATAGCAGAATAACTGAGGCAGAACGGATAAGTGACATGGAAGATAAAATAGTGGAAATAACCACTGCAGAGCAGAATAAAGAAAAAGAATGAAAAGAACTGAGGACAGTCTCAGAGACCTCTGGGACAATATTAAATGCACCAACATTCCAAATATAGGGGTTCCAGAAGAAGAAGAGAAAAAGAAAGGGACTGAGAAAATATTTGAAGAGATTATAGTTGAAAACTTCCCTAATATAGGAAAGGAAATAGTTAATCAAGTCCAGGAAGCACAGAGAGTCCCATACAGGATACATCCAAGGAGAGACACATCAAGACACATATGAATCAAACTATCAAAAATTAAATAAAAGAAAACATATTAAAAGAAGCAAGGGAAAAACAACAAATAACACACGAGGTAATCCCCATAAGGGTAACAGCTGATCTTTCAGCAGAAACTCTGCAACCCAGAAGGGAGTGATAGGACATATTTAAAGTGATGAAGGAGAAAAACTTGCAACCAAGATTACACTACACAGCAAGGATCTCATTCAGATTCGATGGAGAAATTAAAACCTTTACAGACAAGCGAAAGCTGAAAGAGTTCAGCAGTACCAAACCAGCTTTACAACAAATGCTAAAGGAACTTCTTTAGGGAAGAAACACAAGAGAAAGAAAAGACCTACAATAACAAACCCAAAACAATTAAGAAAATGGGAATAGGAACATACATATCGATAATTACCTTAAATTTAAATGGACAAAATGCTCCCACCAAAAGACACAGATTGGCTGAATGGATACAAAAACAAGACCCATATATATGCTGTCTACAACAGACCCACTTCAGACCTAGAGACACATACAGACTGAAAGTAAGGGGATGGAAAAAGATATTCCATGCAAATGGAAACCAAAAGAAAGTTGGAGTAGCAATTCTCATATCAGACAAAATAGACTTTAAAATAAAGATTATTAGAAGAGACAAAGAAGGACACTACATAATGATCAAGGGATCGATCCAAGAAGAGGATATAACAATTGTAAATATTTATGCACCCAACATAGGAGCACCTCAATACATAAGGCAAGTACTAACAGCCATAAAAGGGGAAATTGACAGTAACACATTCATAGTAGTGGACTTTAACGCCCCACTTTTACCAATGGACAGATCATTCAAATGAAAATAAATAAGGAAACACAAGGTTTAAATGATACATTAAACAAGATGTACTTAACTGATATTTATAGGACATTCCATAAAAAAAAACAACAGAATACACATTTTTCTCAAGTGCTCATGGATCATTCTCCAGGATAGATCATATCTTGGGTCACAAATCTAGCCTTGGTAAAGTTAAGAAAATTGAAATCATATCAAGTATCTTTTCCGAGCACACCACCATGAGACTAGATATCAACTACAGGAAAAGATCTGCAAAAAATACAAACACGTGGAGGCTAAACAATACACTACTTCATAACGAAGTGATCACTGAGGAAATCAAAGAGGAAATAAAAAATTACCTTGAAACAAATGACAATGGAGACACAATGAGCCAAAACCTATGGGATGCAGCAAAAGCAGTTCTAAGAGGGAAGTTTATAACAATAAAATCCTACCTTATGAAACAGGAAACATCTCGAATAAACAACCTAACTTTGCACCTAAAACAATTAGATAAAGAAGAACAAAAAAACCCAAAGTTAGCAGAAGGAAAGAAATCATAAAAATCAGATCAGAAATAAATGAAAAAAAATGAAGCAAATGATAGCAAAGATCAATAAAACTAAAAGCTGGTTCTTTAAGAAGATAAACAAAATTGATAAACCATTAGCCAGACTCATCAAGAAAAAAAGGGAGAAGACTCAAATCAATAGAATTAGAAATGAAAAAGGAGAGGTAACAACTGACACTGTAGAAATAAAAGAGATCATGAGAGATTACTACAAGCAACTCTATGCCAATAAAATGGACAATCTGGAAGAAATGGACAAATTTTTAGAAATGCACAACATGCCGAGACTGAACCAGGAAGAAATAGAAAATATGAATAGACCAATCACAAGCACTGAAATTAAAATTGTGATTAAAAATCTTCCAACAAACAAAAGCTCAGGACCAGATGGCTTCACAGGCGAATTCTATCAAACATTTAAAGAAGAGCTAACACCTATCCTTCTCAAACTCTTCCAAAATATAGCAGAGTGAGGAACAATCCCAAACTCATTCTATGAGACCACCATCACCCTGATACCAAAACCAGACCAGGATGTCACAAAGAAAGAAAACTACATACCAATTTCACTGATGAACATAGATGCAAAAATCCTCAACAAAGTACTAGAAAACAGAATCCAACAGCACATTAAAAGGATCATACACCAGCAAGTGGGGTTTACTCCAGCAATGCAGGGATTCTTCAATATACGCAAATCCATCAATGTTATGCACCATATTAATAAACTGAAGGAGAAAAACCATATGATCATCTCAATAGATGCAGAGAAAGCTTTTGACAAAATTCAGCACTCATTTATGATAGAAAGCCTGCAGAGAGTAGGCATAGAGGGAACTTTCCTCAACATAATAAAGGCCATATATGACAAACCCACAGCCAACATCATCCTCAATGGTGAAAAACTGAAACCATTTCCACTAAGATTAGGAACAAGACAAGGTTGCCCACTCTCACCACTCTTATTCAACATAGTTTTTGAAGTTTTAGCCACAGGAATCAGAGAATAAAAGGAAATAAAAGAATTCCAAATCGGAAAAGAAATAGTAAAGTTGTCACTGTTTGCAGATGACATGATACTATACACAGAGAATCCTAAAGATGCTACTATAAAACTACTAGAGCTAATCAATGCATTTGGTGAAGTAGCAGGATACAAAATTAATGCACAGAAATCTCTGGCATTCCTATACACTAATGATGAAAAATCTGAAAGTGAAATCAGGAAAACACTCCCATTTACCACTGCAACAAAAAGAATAAAATATCTAGGAATAAAACTACCTAAGGCAACAAAAGACCTGTATGCAGAAAATTATAAGACACTGATGAAATAAATTTAAGATGACACAAGTAGATGTAGAGATATACCATGTTCTTGGATTGGAAGAATCAATGTTGTGAAAACGACTCTACTACCCAGAGCAATCTACAGATTCAGTGCAATCCCTATCAAACTACCATTGGTATTTTTCACAGAACTAGAACCAAAAATTTCACAATTTGTATGCAAACACAAAAGAACCCGAATAGCCAATGCAATCTTGAGAATGAAAAATGGAGCTTGAGGAATCAGGATCCCTGACTTCAGACTATACTACAAAGCTACAGTAATCAAGACAGTATGGTACTGGCACAAAAACAGAAATATGGATCAATGGAACAGGATAGAAAGTCCAGAGATAAACCCATGCACATATGGTCACCTTATCTTTGATAAAGGTGGCAGGAATGTATAGTGGAGAAAAGACAGCCTCTTCAATAAGTGGTGCTGGGAAAACTGGACAGCTACATGTAAAAGTATGAGATCAGATCACTCCCTAACACCATACACAAAAATAAGCTCCAAATGGATTAAATACCTAAATGTAAGGTCAGAAACTATCAAACTCTTAGAGGAAAACATAGGCAGAACACTCTATGTCATAACTCACAGCAAGATCCTTTTTGACCCATTTCCTAGAGAAATGGAAATAAAAACAAAAATAAACAATTGGGACCTAATGAAACTTCAAAGCTTTTGCACAACAAAGGAAACCATAAATAAAGACCAAAAGACAACCCTCAGAGTGGGAGAAAATATTTGAAAATGAAGCAACTGACAAAGAATTAATCTCCAAAATGTGTAAGCAGCTCATGCAGCTCAGTAACAAAAGAACAAACAACCCAATCCAAAAATGGGCAGAAGATCTAAATAGACATTTCTCCAAAGAAGATATACAGACTGCCAAAAAACCTATGCAAGGATGCTCGTCATGGGCTTCCCTGGTGGCGCAGTGGTTGAGAGTCCGCCTGCCGATGCAGGGGACACGGGTTCGTGCCCCGGTCCGGGAAGATCCCACATGCCGCGGAGCGGCTGGGCTCGTGAGCCATGGCCGCTGAGCCTGCGCGTCCGGAGCCTGTGCTCCGCAACGGGAGAGGCCACAACAGTGAGAGGCCCACGTACCACCAAAAAAAAAAAAAAAAACAAAAGAATGCTCGTCATTAATCATTAGAGAAATGCAAATCAAAACTACAGTGAGATATCATCTCACACCAGTCCGAATGGCCATCATTAAAATATCTAGAAAAAAATAAATGCTGGAGATGGTGTGGAGAAAAGGGAACACTCTTGCACTGTTGGTGAGAATGTGAATTGGTACAGCAACTATGGAGAATAGTATGGAGGTTCCTTAAAAATCTACAAATAGAACTACCCCATGACCCAGCAATCCCATTACTGGGCATATACCCTGAGAAAACCATAATTCAAAAAGAGGCATGTACCAAAATGTTCATTGCAGTTCTGTTTACAATAGCCCAGAGATGGAAACAACCTATGTGTCCATCATTGGATGAATGGATAAAGAAGATGTGGCACATATATACAATGGAATATTACTCAGCCATAAAAAGAAACGAAATTGAGCTATTTGTCATGAGGTGGATGGACCTAGAGTCTGTCGTACAGAGTGAAGTAAGTCAGAAAGAGACAAACAAATACCGTATGATAACACATATATATGGAATTTAAGGAAAAAAAATGTCATGAAGAACGTAGGGGTAAGACAGGAATAAAGACACAGACCTACTAGAGACTGGACTTGAGGATATGGGGAGGGGGAATGGTAAGCTGTGACAAAGCGAGAGAGTGACATGGACATATATACAATACCAAACGTAAAATAGATATCTAGTGGGAAGCAGCCGCATAGCACAGGGAGATCAGCTCAGTGCTTTGTGACCACCTAGAGGGGTGGGATAGGGAGGGAGGGAGGGAGGGAGACACAAGAGGGAAGAGATATGGCGACATATGTATATGTATAACTGATTCACTTTGTTATAAAGCAGAAACTAACACACCATTGTAAAGCAATTATACTACAATAAAGATGTAAAAAAAATAAATAAGTCATATATATGTGTGTGTGTGTGTGTGTGTGTGTGTGTGTGTGTATATATATATATATATATATATATATATATATATATACAGTTAATTTTATGGTATAAAGGGCTACCTAGAAAAATAAGCCTGATAAAAAATGAAGAAGGTGGGGAGGTAAAGTTTCACTAATAAAGCTCATTTATGGAAAGGCCTGGTGGAGGTGAGGGAAGTGTTACTGCCAGGGGGATATGAGAGTGAGTTCAGGGTTCTGAGATGGGAGCATGACTCGTGTTTGGAAGGAGAAGCAAGGAGGTTATCTTGGCTGAACTTGAGCTTAGCGAGGCACTGGGAAGGGAGGTTAGACCACGAGGTCGTACAGCATTTGTAGGGCTTTGGTAATTACCCTGAGTATGATAGAAAGCCATTGAGGAGTTGTGGTCTTCAAATGGATGTGATACAACTAGTTTTAAAGGATTACACTTAGTGCCATTTGAAAATAGACAGTAAAATTACATGGGTAAAATCAGAGACCATTTAGCAGTTGACCCCAACAATCTGGTACAGGATGATGGTGACTTACACCAGGTGGAAGCAATGGCAGTGATAACTGATCAGCTTCTGGATATATTTTGAAGGTAGAACAGAAGGTATTTTATTAGTACGAATAAATGGAGTATGTGAGAGACATAGGGAACTAAAGATGGCTCTTATGGGCAAGACTCCATGACTGGAATATGGTATTGCTATCAAGTGAGATAGGGACCATGAAAAGAGAAGGGATTTGGGGGTAGGGGGAAGAGCAGATGTTTAGATTGAGACATGGTGAGTTCGAGGTACTTGTCACCATCTGAATGGAAGTATCAAGGAAGCAGGTGGGTAAACAAGACCAGAGTTCAAAGGCAAGATCAGCGCTTCAAACAGCATCATCGGCACATAATTAGATGCATACAAAGCCTAAGCATGTAGTCCAGGGATTGAACTCTTGGGTATTCCAACTCCTGGGAGACCCTGGGAGATGTGCAGATGCAAATAGTAAGTGGAAAAGTAACATGTCTTCAGCTAGGAAGAATCCCAGCAGAGCAGAGTGTCTTAGAAGAAAAATAGGAGGGATATTCCAGAAGGATGGAGTGAACCGCTGTGATAACCCTACTGACACTCAGTGGAGGGATATGAGGACCAGTCACTGGGTCCTCGGTTTGACAATGTGGAGGTCACTGGGGATATTGCCGAGAGGACCCTTTAGTTTGATTATCTAATTGATAATACTGAAAACAAACCGGAAAACCAAATTAAATCAAACAAAAATAAAGCAAAAACAAAAAGCAAAAGGTCTACAAATAATGAATATAATCGAGTATATATGAAAATTGAAGGTATTACAGCTTTATATTTCATAACAAAGGAGTTAGCTAACAGAAGCTGCATCCAGGAAGGATTTCCATTTGTCCAAGTTGGTGCTCTCATCTTCTGTGTGTGGTTCCTTGCTTCCTTCTTTATGGTACTTTCACTCAGCTTTCCTAATCTCACCAAAGGCCAGTTCTGACTCCATTTAAAGACTGTAGTTTGTAGGGTGCACTCAGTGATCAAGGAGTTGCTAATGTTTTCCCACTGTCACAGCACTATTGTATAAAAATGTATTCATCGAGACAGCTCTAGAAAAACATGCCCTGTTCTTGCTCCTGTTGTCCCCTCCAGGGAGAACCCCACATCTCACACAAGGTGCACCAGCCTCTCTTATTGGGAAAGTGGGTTACAATCCAGCCCAGAATTCTGGTACATTGTTTTCTCTATACTTCTAACAGAAGTATCTTGTCATGACCTTGAACAGAAGTGAATCAAAATTACCTTTGTTTTTTTACAGCTTTCTCTCGGAACCCATCATTAAGGGGGCATAGTGTATAGTGTGGTGGACAGCATGCCTCCTGGTCATTCTTACCTCCAGGTATTCATACCTGTGTGTCCCTCTCCTGCAGAGAATAGAGTTGACCTGAGAAAGCCATAGGATATAGCAAAAATGACAATGCTTGATACCAAGATGTATTAGTTGCCCATTGTTGCATAACAAATCTCCCTAAAATACACATTTATTATCTCCTAGTTTCTATGGGTCTGGACTCAGGAGGGGTTATCCAAGACCTATGGCTCTGGCTCTCTTAAGAGGCTGTAATCACCTTAAGGCTTGATTAAGGGTGGGTTTATTTCCAAGCCCACCCCAGTGTTTCTTGACAGTATTCAGCTCTTCATCAGCTGTTTGTCTAAGGGCCTCAGTCTCTCCCTCTCTGTTGGCCAGAGGCTGCCCTTAGTTCCTAGTCCTGTGATCCACTCCACAGGGAGGCTCAGAGCACGGCAGCCTGCTCTATCCAAACAGGCAAGTGGGAAAGAGAAGGAGACGGAGAAAGAAGATAGATAGATAGATAGATAGATAGATAGATAGATAGATAGATAAGCAAAGGATGTACTTGAGCAAGACAAAAGTCAGGGTATTTTATAACCTAACCTCAGAAGTGACATCACAACACTCTTACCATATCCTATTCACTAAAGCAAGTTGCAAGGTCCAACCCACGCATAGGAGAATGGATTGCAGTTGGTATAAATACTAGCATTGGGGATCACAGGAGCCATTGTGGAAGCTGAGTACCACCTGATTAGGTCATAGAGAACATTGCAGCTTCCAGCTTTCTCCCTAGGAGAGCATCACATAGCTCCATGGAGATGTCCATGTGGCAAGGGGCAAATTGCTGCATGAACTTGCCAGGCATGGAAATGCAGTACCTTAGAGGTAGCCCTTCAGGCTCAGTCAAACCTTCAGATGACTACTGGCCCAGGCAACATCTACACTGAAACCTTCCGAGAGACACTGAGTCAGAACCAACCAGTTAAACTGATTCCCACAGAATCGGAGTGAGTAACTTGGAGATCATTTGCTGTGTGGTGATTGATAACTAACACATGAAAACATTTGTAATTTTTCCTCAAGGGGCCTCTCCATAGACCTTTCTGAGAGTGTCTGGATCAGAAATGCTTCCAGAAATAATCCACCAACCAGATCTTTAAATATCATTGAGGGCCCTTCTTGCTCCATGTGAAAAATTATGGAAAGAGCTGATTTAAGTTGTCATCATTACAAGCAACTGAGATTTGAGAACTGATTTTTTCAACTTAATTGAACTTTTTAACAATAAATGTTATGTAATTTAGAATCTTGTAAAAAATCAAACATTTTCTAGAAAATATCTAGCACTTTTTGCTAAAGTTGCACCAGTTATGTTTTGAAGTTAATTGACTGAAATCTGACAGCATGTCAGAAATTTTGCTCAGTTTTAAGTTGGGGTATTGTGGAAAAAAAGCAGAACTTTAGTGTGCTGGTTTTTAGGGACTGGAAAAAAAGCAGAACCAGTGTGCTGGTTTTTAGGGACTGGAAAAACCCTGGATCATTCATTTGCTAAGGAGCTTACTTAATTAGCAGGTCACCAGAACAGGATAGGAGTGAATCTCAACATTAAAATTCAAAGGTGTCTCCAACTGCTCATCCTTTAAGAAATGATTTTCATTTTCATGCATGTTAGTGACCCCCTGGAGAGAGTGACAAAGGTGATCTGGGGTCTGGAACCTTCCTGAGGACCCCTCGCTCACTCCAAGTGCCCTGAGGTTCAATGCAATACACCTTGGGACCTCTGCTTGCCCACTGCCTTTCCCCTAAACATAGACATACAATTCCCACTCACCAATCCGTGAGACACACACACAGGCTCACACGTGCACACATGCACACACAAACATACAAAGAGAATGAAGTCCTGTCTGGTCCTTTCAGCCTGCTTTGGTGATTTTTATTTACACACCATATTATAGCCTTTGCTTATTCCATTTAGAGAACATACATATATCTTAACCTCACGGTACCAACAGACAGCTCTTCTTTCTTGAATGTCCCATTTATTTTATCATCTAACATCAAATATCTCCCTAAGGCATATACACACATTTTGGTGATTTCATCAGAAGAAAATAAAAGTTAGTAATATTGACCCTCATAGTCAAATCCCCCTTATTCCCTAAAGTGGGGGAATAACTTTCTCACCTTTATTCACCTCAAGTTCGAGTTCTGCACTGAATTCCTAGTTGGACTCTCCATAGCCATAACATTTCTGAAGATCTTCAGGGAAGTCAAGTGGTATAAAAATACTTCAGTAGCTGGCTCTCCAGTCTCTGATTTAACTTGCACTTAAATTTAGCTTCTTAAGTGTCTTCTTAAGGAAAAGCAGTTTAGCAGGAGGTGAGTAAAATTGAAGTGCCTATCCTCATTGGAATGTAAGATCATCTAGTCTCCATTTCTTTCCCTAAATCCTTCTTTTCCTTTCTCATGGGTCTTAATACTTTTTTAATCTGGATCCCCAAGGAAATCAGAGCAGACTTGGCCAGATGCCATATTCTCTTCTATGATAGATTTTGCTTTGATATTCATCACCATATTATAAATGAGAAAATAAAGCATTTTTTGAACATGAAATCTATGCCTAGCTTATGCAACGCACCAGGTTGAATAACAGGCTTTATCCTGAGGGTCATTACAATCTGTTGGGAAGGTAAAAAATATCATCATCGTCATTGCTAACATTTGTTAGCTGGACACTCTTTTAAGTGCTTTGCTTATAATAACTTACTTAATCATTACAAAAATCTGAGGAAGCAGACAGTATTATTATCCTCTTCTACAGATGTGGAGACTGAGGCATAAGAGGTTAAGTACCTTATCCAAACCAAGCTAGCTGGGGTCAGAACTGTGACAAGAATCCATGGGGTCTGGCTGCAGAACCCTGACTCTTAGCCATTATACTAAACTGCTTCTCCAAGAGCATTGAGGACTGTGCAATATCTCCACTGATCCTGAAAACAAGATTTTAGGGAAAGGCACACCAGTGTTCACTTGCCCATGCACAGTTGGGGAGGGATGAGGATTAATACTCTCCACTAAATCTTTCTTTCCTAAACCTTCCCAGTAGCCAGTGGAGAGCAGGTCCTTGCTGTTATCTGAATTTTTCCCCTCTGCATGGCTTTGCTGAGGCCCTTCACAGGCAGCTCCCTCCCCCCAACCCGTGGACCCACCTATGGCTGCAGCACACATAACTGCTCCACCTTCATGCATCTTCTCCACCCCACTCACAGGTGAGCACTGTCTCTTTTTTCCCTTGCAGCAAATCTTTCTAACATCATCCAGATCAATTTGCCTTGAACCAATAGGTATTTTGACATAAGACAGGGCTGTATAGAAGACATTAAAATCAGGGTGGCTACTTTTAAGTTTAATCATCTATTTAATAGAACACTTTCCTAGGGTCATGGAAACTGTCAGTGACATTAAAAACTGTTTAACTGTTTAAGGGCCATTAATCTGGAAGGATATGCACACTGGATTTCAGAGACAGACTAAATTAAGTTAGAGTTCCATTGTAAAGGATATGTAAGATAATAAAATTAAGGCAAAAATGAAGAAGCATGTACTAATACCTACAAAAATAAGGAAGAATAGTTGGTCTGTAGGGATTGGCAAAATGAATACAGACAGAAAAAGATCATGTGTAGAATCTTTTAATTTCAAGCAAACATCTGCAAAATATCAATGTTCCTGGGACCTCACAAGCTTAGCTCTGAGGGAAAGCTGATGCATTTATGGACTTCCATAGTTCCATATTGAATCTCACTTTTAGTGTCTTTCTTTGCAGAGAGCTTTGTACCAAACTGTTTTACAACCATTTCTCTGGATAGATTCTTGTTCCATGGGGACAGGTTCCCATGTCTTCCCCACGGCCAGAGAGGTGAGGTGCATGGCAGGAGGGATGCATGTCATCTTCATATCTCTTCCCAGCTCTTATTTTCCACCTTGGAAGTTGAGTAGCAGACTGAATATTTGCAAATATGCTTCAACTCTTAATAGGGAAAGAATGAACAAGTGAAAAATTTAGGACAAGACGAGGGAGAAGAAATAAAGGAGCAAATGGAAAGGGTCTGTTCCTCAGATAAAATCGCAGCAAGGCTGAGAGACCCTGTTTAGAGACAAACAGCTATTAGTGAGTTTACACAGAGAAGATCTCACACACCTTACAGTATAATTTCCATATTGGCACTTAAGGCTAGTACACGGTCAGGCGAGGATAAGCTATGTCTTGAAGAGTAGGAAAAAACAGAGGCATAAAAGACCAGATAGGAAATGATTATGTTACAAAACATTGTCAGATACTCATGTTGCCTTCTACGTTTGAGGAAGGATTCCAACTCCCATCTCCCAATATTCTGGAAATTAGGCAAACCCAGTGTAATCTGGAGAGGTTGGAAAGCTTCTGCTCTATCCCTAAGAATAGGTTTACAACTACTCTGGAGAAATGCAAATTCAAAATACAAATTCAATTTAATCTTAGAAAAATAAAATTAGATTTTCTAAACCTAAATTGTCAACAGAATTTTACAATTACTCTGTGCAGAAACACACAAAGAAGAAACTAAATAGGACTGTTAGTTCCACAGTCCAAAGTTAACCACTGTTATCATATTCTTTCCAGTTTAACTTCCTCAGACATATATTTTATATGCTAACAATGAAACCAAACAAAGGAACAAAGTAACAGCACTGATTCTTAGTCATCTCAGTGGAGCCTAACTCACCCTTATGCAAATATTTGGCTACAGTGCACGCTCCAAAATGTGAGGAAAGAACAAAGAAGGTTGAGTTAACTGGATTTTCTAGCACAGATTTGAGAGTAAAAGAGATATATCAAACAACAACAAAAATGAAAGAAGTGTGGTTTCATTAAGGATCTTAAATGATAGGAAATTCCCACTGTCAGGGATTTTTCAAGGAAATTTCAGGGAGTTCATATGTGGTACACAATTTTAACTGGGTTTAACTTTTGCTTCACTCCATCCTCTCTAATACATAACATAATCTATGAAAGTTTGTTTCTTGTGTGATAACTTGTGTTCATTTAGCTTTGGGGAACTCTCTTCCAGAAAAGATTTGATCAAAGCTCAGAGAGAGAAAAGCTGTGCAGGATCAGGCAATGGTGAAAAACACACCCAGTGAATAGTGGCTGTTGCTGGCCCACTTAGCATCTAATATTCTCTCTCTCTCTCTCTCTATTTTTTTTTGGCAAGGAAACCCCAATTTGTCCTTTAATGCATACCCCAAACACAATCATCTCAGCTAGGTGTTGACTCCAGTTGGGCTGAGGATATTCTCACCAATCCTAGTAATTGTTAGGTCAGAGTGGACATTTGACTCAATTTTGACCAGTTGGAAGTGAGGAGAGGTTTTCTGGAAGCTTCTTAAAGTGTTCTTCAATCACAGTTGCCAGTGAAATGGTGTCAACTTCCCTCTCCTCCCGGACATCAAAAGGGAAAAGTGTCTGTCTCCCCAGTGGCTCCTGGCATACATTTTCCATCGGTGAAGACCAGACTTAGCCTAAATCTACCTGTAGACAGCAGAGGAGGACATGGCAAACACCTGCTTCTCTACTGTCATCCTTGAGCTGCACACCTGTCCACCTGGAGCTTCCCAACCACTGGACCAGCACTGCTGCATTAATCTTCAATGTGTACTGGGAATTACATGCCAAGATGGCATTTAGTCTCTTTGCTTCTATGTTCATGAATGGGCTGATCAGCACTCTTTTACCTGGTATCTCTGCTTGACAGATGTTACTTGTGAAATATTTTGAGTGTGGCACTTTTAGAGTTAAGTTGTGGGCATGTTTTATACATTTCCATGGTTATTGGTATAATTGGGTTTATTCATTTTGATGCTAATTTAATGAAATTAATTGCCCAGAAAGTTGTCAATTTTATAATTTATTGGCAAATACCTCTGCATAAAAATCTATTAATTTTAACTCTGTCAATATATTTGGTTATATTCTTTTTCTCATTTGATGTTTTCTATATTTGCTTATATTTCTGATTAGATTTATTTAATGTTTACCTACTTTATCTTATTTTTAAAGATTAGCCTCTGGTTTTAATTTTAAATTTTCATGTGCATTGTTTTCTAAAAGAAGTTGTCCTTTTTGTCTCCTTTATTTCTCCTTCTCTCCTTTAGTGTTTCACTTTAGTTTTTTTTTTTTTAACATTGTCCTTTGAATAATTTACTTCATTTACTTATTATTTTATTTATTCTTAAAAAATATCTAAGATTTTAGATTTTTTACTGGTTTACTTTTGGCACTTTTCAATGTCATTACTTTTCAATACTATTTATTTTAACCAAGAAGAGGGGGTATAAGCCCAGAAACATGGACCCCATTAGCACCTAGATCTTATGGTCTCAGCTACTTTCTATCCCATATTCACACTCTGATGCAAATTACATTCTCTGACTTCTACCTTCCCCAGCACTGTTGCATTGTGATGAAACTTGGTCTTGGAAAAAATGAAGGAAAATGATTCTATTGGAGAAGATAATCTTATCAAATAAAATTGGTCTCATTCATGAATTATTTCTGCAGGCTTCAAATGGGTACAGACATTGCTTCTCTGCAGTGCAGAGAGACAGAAGCTGGGGGGAATGGTTGACTTAAAAAAATTTTTTTGCTCTCTGTCTGGTCTGACTATTGTATCTTAGGTACTTAGCCTCACTTTAATTCATGGAAATTATTTTTGTATTTTTATGGGCTATGTGAAATAACTTCTGCCATAACATTGCAGCATCTTTTTTACAATAGCCAAGATACGGCAGCAACCTAAATGTCAATTGATTAATGAATGGATAAAAAAGATGTGATATATGTATATATGAGTAATATATGGAATATTATTCAGCTATAAAAAAGAATGAAATCTTGCCATTTGGGATAACATGAATGGACCTAGAGGGTATTATGCTAAGGGAAATAAGTCACAGAGAAAGAAAAATAACATATGATTTTACCTTCATGTGGAACGTAAAAAGCAAAACAAATGAACAGATGTAAAAAAAACAGAATCAGTCTCAGATACAGAGAAGAAACAAGTGGTGAGGGGAGGAGCATGGGGAGGATGAGTGAAATAGGTGGGGGAGAGATTAAGAGGTACAAACATTCAGTTACAAAATAAATGAGCTCATGGGGATGAAATGGACAGCATGGGGAATATAGTCAATAATATTGTAATAACTTTGTATGGTGAAAGATGATAACTAGACTTATAGTAGTGATCATATAGTCATGCATAGAAGTATAATGAATCAGTCTGTTGTAGACTAGGACTAACATAGCAATGTAGGCCAATTATACTTCAATAATAATATTAAAAATAATCATACAGCAGCCTGATATAAATTACAAGATTGCTTAAGAACTCAGGCACACTTTCTTCCCTCACCTATTAGACTATATTTCAGACTGCAGTATTTTGATTGGGAAGATGCTTGCATTATTGCTTTCCTCTGTTTCTTCCTTTTTACATGAGTTACAATATCTATAATATAAACACAAGACATTTGGGTCTTTGATGGTAAACTTGAGATGTTGCAAGTTATACAATGTGCATAAAAACCATCCCACATTTAGTGGGTTAAAGCGACAATAATGTTTTGTTTTATGAATGAATCTGCAACTTGGCCAGAACACAATGGCTATAGCTCATTTCTGCTCCAGGTGGCACCACTGGTGCAGCTTGAAGGCTGGGAGTGACTCAGTGGTTGGGATGGAATCATTTGGAGTTTCACTCACTACCTGGCAGTTGATGCTGGCTGTCAGCTGGGACGCCAGTGGGGTTATCAGCCAGAGCACTTACATGCGGGCTTTTTGTGTGGTTTCTTACTTTCTTCACAGCATGGTGGTTGGGTTCCAAGAGCAAGTGTCTCAGGAGGACCAGTTTGGAATGTATTCCCTTTTATGACCCGGCCTTGAAAGTCACAAAGCAATGCTTTGGCTGTAGTTATAGACTCACTCTGATTCCTCTGGAGGGGAAGAGTGTCAACATCATAAAGTGAGAGGAGTATGTGGGAAGGGATATATCATCACAGTCATTTTATAAAAATACAATTTGCCACAAGAACCAAAGCATAGGAGACAAGGCTGTTGGGATCAGATAGGCTAAGAAACCTCTTAGATCAAAAGTCAACCCTTATAAGGTAAATATTTTTCTTCCCTTAAAAATTTACCACCAGCACTGGAACCGCCACCTATGTTTGATATAATGGTGTGAGGTGCTGGGATAGAACTGGAACAGACTTGGGTAATCTCTGTAATTTTAGAGCTTGTAAAATCTTTGGTAAGCACATGTCCTGATTTCCATAGTGGGAGATAGGCAATATGCAAATTAAATTCCCCTAAAATTCAACTAGTGAATGGTTGCTCTGTTCATTCCAATCACTTCCAAGGTGATGGGGGCTATGTTCACTAGCATGCTATGTTAGTTATCTACTGATGCATAAAAGTTACCCTAAAATGCAGCAGCTAAAAAAGAAACAAAAAACCAAAGGTTTATTACTTACAAATCCTAGAAAATACACAGCATAACAGAGGTCACATGGGAGGAAAGAGAGAGAGAGTGCACAGACCTGGGGCTCTGCATTAATTAGGGTCCAAGTGTGGGATGGCTAGGGTTTCAGAGGTTCACTCTTTATTGGAGAATTTAAAACATAAGAGTAGGGGCTTCCCTGGTGGCACAGTGGTTAAGAATCCACCTGCCAATGCAGGGGACATGGGTTTGAGCCCTGGTCCAGGAAGATCCCACATGCTGCGGAGCCCATGCACCACAACTACAGAGCCTGTGCTCTAGAGCCCATGAGCCACAACCACTGAAAATGCATGCCACAACTACTGAAGCCTGTGTGCCTAGAGCCCATGCTCTGCAACAAGAAAAGCCACCACAGTGAGAAGCCTGGGCACCACAACAAAGAGTAGCCCCCACTTAATGCAACTAAAGAAAGCCCATGTGCAGCAATGAAGACACAATTCAACCAAAAAACTAAATAAAAATAAATAAATAAATTTCTAAAAAAGAAAAACAACATAAGAGTAGGAGGGAAGAGTGGAGTTGCTAAAGGTATCAACCATCCAGGTCACTAAGGCTTTCTAAAAGAGGTCCTTCATGGCTGGGATGGCCAGGCTCCTTACCTTGTTGTTTAGGGAGTAGCTGTGTCATATAGCTGGCAATATGTTTATTCAAGATGGGTGTCATTGAAATAGGTACCTTGGCAACCAAAAGCTTAATACCAAAAACTTTTTTTTTTAACCACAAACTTTTTTATAGTGGAAAAACTTACAGGTTTAGTAGAAAATCTACAATGCAGAAGCTCTACAATTACCTAAGTCTTTTGAGACCTAGTTTTTTAAAAAAAGGCCAAAACATGTGTTTATTTGTTTAGTTTTTTTCTCTGGGAGATGGATCAAAAAATATCTTGCTGTGACTTATATCAAAGAGTGTTCTGTCTGTGTTTTCCTCTAAGAGTTTTATAGTGTCTGGCCTTACCTTTAGGTCTTTAATCAATTTTGAGTTTGTGTATGGTGTTAAGGAGTGTTCTAATTTCATTCTTTTACCTGTAGCTTTCCAGTTTTCCCAGCACAAATTATTGAAGGGACTGTCTTTTCTTCTTTGTATATTCTTGCCACCTTTGTTGTAGATTAATTGACCACAGGTGCATGGGTTTATTTCTGGGCTTTCTATCCTGTTCCATTGATCTATATTTCTGTCCTTGTGCAGGTACCATGCTGTTTTGATTACTGTAGCTTTGTATTATAGTCTGAAGTAAGGGAGCCTGATTCCTCCAGCTCTGCTTTTCTTTATCAGGATTGTTTTGGCTATTCAGGGGCTTTTATGTTTCCACACAAATTTAAAAATTTTTGTTCTATTTCTGTGAAAAATGCCATTGGTAATTTGTTAGGATGACATTGAATGTGCAGATTGCCTTGGGTAGCATAGTCATTTTGACAATATTAATTCTTCCAATCCAAGAATGTGGTATATCTTTTCATCTGTATGTGTCATCTTCGATTTCTTTCATCAGTGTCTTACAGTTTTCAGAGTACAGGTCTTTTGTCTCCTTAGGTAGGTTTATTGCTATGTATTTCATTCTTTTTTTTAACAATGGTAAATGGGAGTGTTTCCTGAATTTCTTTTTCAGATTTTTTGTCATTAGTGTATAGGAATGCAAGATATTTCTGTGCATTGATTTTGTGTCCTGCTACTATTCCAAATTCATTGATTAGCTCTAGTAGTTTTCTGGTAGCATCTTTAAGATTCTCTATGTACAGTATCATGTCATCTGCAAATAGTGACAGTTTTATTTCTTCTTTTCTGATTTGGATTCCTTGTATTTTTTTTCTTCTCTGATTGCCATGGCTGAGACTTCCAATACTATGTTTAATAAAAGTAGTGAGAGTAGACAACGTTGTCTGCTTCCTGATCTTGGAGGGAATGCCTTCAGCTTTTCACCATTGAAAGTGACGTTAGCTGTGGATTTGTCATATATGGCCTTTATTATGTTGAGGTTGCACACTTTCTGGAGAGTTTTTATCATAAATGGGTGCTTTTGCACAGCAAGGGAAACCATAAAAAAAAAATACCAAAAAGACAAGCCACAGAATGGGAGAAACTATTTGCAAATGAAATGACTGACAAGGGATGAATATCCAAAATATACAACCAGCTCATGCAGCTCAATATCAAAAAAACAACCTAATCAAAAATGGACAGGAGATCTAAATAGATATTTTTCCAAAGAAGACATACAGTTGGTCAAAAAGCACATGAAAAGATGCTCAACATCACTAATTATCAGAGAAATGCAAATCAAAACCATAATTAAGTATCCTCACACTGGTCAGAATGGCCATCATAAAACGTCTACAAATAATAAATGTTGGTGAGGGTGTGGAGAAAAAGGAACCCTCTTACATTGTTAGTGGGAAGGTAAATTGGTACAGCCATTGTGGAAAACAGTATGGAGGTTCCTTAAAAACTAAAAATAGGACTACCTTAAGATCCAACAATCTCACTCATGGGCATATCAGGAGAAAAACATAATTCGAAAAGAAACATGCTCTCCAATGTTCACTGCAGCACTATTTACAGTAGCCAACACATAGAACCAACCTAAGTGTCCATCGACAGATGAATGGATAAAGAAGATGTGGAAGAGAGAGGAGAGCATAGCAACAGGGGTGCAGAAGGCAAAGTGGAGAGAATCCCACACAGAGGATTGGTGCTGACCAGCACTCACCAGCCCGAGAGGCTTGTCTGTTCACCCACTGGGGCAGGTGGGGGCTGGAAGCTGAGGTTCGAGCTTCGGAGGTCAAACCCCAGGGAGAGGACTGGAATTTGCTTCATGGAGACAGCCTGAAGGTGGCTAGTGTTCAACAGATAGCCAGTAGGGAGTCCAGGAAAAAGTCTGGACCTGCCAGAGAAGCAAGAGACTATTGTTTTGGGGTGCACAAGGAGAGGGCCTTCTTGTTCCATGTGCCCACAGATGGCAGAGCACTGCCTAAGCAAACTCCAGAGATGAGCACAAGCTGCGGCTATCATCTCAAAACTCAGAGGCGGGAATGGACCAATATTGCTGTTGCCACTGCCAACAAATGTCCTGTATGCAAATGCAGGTCACTAACCACACTCTCCAAGGAGCCTGTGCAGCATGCCACTGCCAGGGTCCTGTGATCCAAGGCCAAATTCCCTGGGAGATCACAAGGCACTCCTCAGGCTGGTGCAACTACATGCCAGCCCCTGCTGCTGCAGGCACTGCCCACATCCCAATTATGACTACTGTACTCCTCCCTCTCCCCAGTCTGAGTGAGCAAGAGAGTCCTAATCAGCCACTACTTTAATCCCCTCTTGTCTGGGTGGCCTACACACAGAGGCAGAGCCAAAACCAAAGCTGAACCCCAGGTGCTGTATGAACAAAGAAGACAAAGGGAAATCTCTCTGTGCAGCCTCAGGAACAGTGGACTAAATCCCCTCAATTGGCTTGGTAAAACCTGCATCTGGAATACCTGAATAGACAAGGAGTGTTCCCAAAATTGAGGCAGTGGACTTAGGGGGCAACTGTGGATGTGAGTTTGATTTGCTTTTGTTTTTATGTTTATATTAGTTTAGTTTTTAGAGTTTCTTTTCATTTGTGGGTTGTTTATTTGTTTGGTTGCTCTCTTCCTTTTATATTTTTTTTTGTTTTTGTGAGTGTGTGTGTGTATGTTTCTTTGTGTGATTTTGTCTGTTTAATTTTGCTTTTACCATTTGTTTTGAGGTTCTGTATGTTCAATTTGTTTTTGTTTTTTATATTTTTTCTTCCTTTTTTTCTGTGCCATGCAGGCAGCAGGGTCTTGGTGCTCCAGCTGGGGTTGGCCCTGAGCCTCTGAGGTGGGGGAGCCAAGTCCAAGATGTCAGACCACTAGACAACTCCTGATCCCATGTAATATTAATCAGAGAGAGCTTTCCTAGAGATCACCAACTCAACATTAATACCCAGCTCCTCCCAAAGGCCAGCAAGCTCCAGTGCTTGATGCCCTATACCAAACAACTAGCAAGACAGGAACACATCCCACCCATTAGCATAACAGCTGCCTAAAGTAATACTAAGTTCACAGACACCCAAAACACACCACAGGATGCTGTCCTACCCACCAGAGGGAAAATATCCAGCCCCACCCACCAGACACAGGCAGCAGAGCCCCCACTAGGAAGCCTACAGAAGCCACTGAACCAACCTCACCAACTGGTGGCAGACACCAGAAATAAGAGGAACTATGAACATGCAGCCTGCAAAAAGGAGACCCCAAACACAGTAAGTTAAGCAAAATAAGAAGACAGAGAAATATGCAGCAGATGAGGGAGCAAGATAAAAACCCACCAGACCAAACAAATGAAGAGGAAATAGGCAGTCTACCTGAAAAAGAATTCAGAGTAATGATAGTAAAGATGATCCAAATCTCAGAAATAAAATGGAGAAAATGCAAGAAAAGTTTAACAAGGACTTAGAAGAGCTAATAAGCAAAGAAACAATGATGGACAACAAAATAAATGAAATTAAAAATACTTTAGAAGGAATAAATAGCAGAATAACTGAAGCAGAAGAAGGAATAAGTGACCAGGAAGATAGAGTAGTGGAAATAACTGTGGCAGAGCAGAATAAAGAAAAAAGAATGAAAAGAATTGAAAACAGTCTCAGAGACCTCTGGGACAACATTAAGTGCATCAATATACGAATTATAGAGGTCCCAGAAGAAGAAGAGAAAAATAAAGTGTCTGAGGAAATATTTGAAGAAATTATAGTAGAAAATATCCCTAACATGGGAAAGGAAATAGTCAATCAAGTCCAGGAAGTAGAGAGAGTCCCATACAGGATAAACACAAGGAGAAACATGCCAAGACACATATTAATCAAACTATCAAAAATTAAATACAAACAAAAAATATTAAAAGCAACAAGGGAAAAGCAACAAATAACATACAAGGGAATCCCCATAAGGTTAACAGCTGATGTTTCAGCAGAAACTCTGAAGCCAGAAAGGAGTGGCAGGACATATTTAAAGTGATGTAAGGGAAAAGTCTACAACCAAGATTACTCTACCCAGAAAGGATTTCATTCATATTCAACTGAAAAATTAAAACCTTTACAGAAAATCAAAAGTTAAAAGAATTCAGCACCACCAAACCAGCTTTACAAAAAATATTAATGGAACTTCTCTAGGTGGGAAACAAGAGAAGGAAAAGACATTCAAAAAAAAAAAAACCAAAACAATTAAGAAAACGATAATAGGAGCAAATATATTGATAATTACCTTAAATTTAAATGGATTAAATTATCCAACCAAAAGTTATAGACTGGTTGAATGGTTTTAAAAAACAAGACCCTTATATATGCTGGCTACAAGAGACCCACTTCAGGCCTAGAGAAACATACAGACTGAAAGTGAAGGGATGGAAAAAGATATTCCATGGAAATGAAAATCAAAAGAAAGATGGAGTAGCAATACTCATATCAGACAAAATAGACTTTAAAATAAAGACTATCACAAGAGACAAAGAAGGACACTACATAATGATCAAGGGGTAAATCCAAGAAGAAGATATAACAATTGTAAATATTTATGTGTCCAATATAGGTGTACCTCAATACATAAGGAAATGCTAACAGCCATAAGAGGGGAAATCAACAGTACCACAATAATAGTAGGGGTCTTTAACACTTCAGTTACACCAATGAAAAGATCATCCAAAATGAAAATAAATAAGGAAACACAAGTTTTAAATGACAATAGATTGGATGGACTTAATTGATATTTATAGGCCATTCCATCCAAAAACAACAGAATACACTTTCTTCTCAAGTGCACATGTAATATTTTCCAGGATAAATCATATCTTCAGTCAGAATTCAAGCCTCAGTAAATTCAAGAAAATTGAAATAGTATCAAGTATCTTTTCTGATGACAACGGTATGAGACTAGACATCAATTACAGGAAAAAAAAACTGTAAAAAATACAAACACATGGAGGCTAAACAATACACTAATATATAACCAAGACATCACTGAAGAAACCAAGGAGAAAATAAAAAAAAAACCTAGAAGTAAATGACAATGAAAACACGATGACCCAAAACCTATGGGATTCAGCAAAAACAGTTCTAAAAGGGAAGTTTATAACAATACTGTCCTATTCAAGAATCATGAAATATCTCCAATAAACAACCTAACTTTTCACCTAAAGCAATTACAGAAAGAAGAACCAAAAAAACCCAAAAGTTGGCAGAAAGAAAGAAATCATAAAGATCAGATCAGAAAAGAATGAAAAAGAAATGAAGTAAACAACAACAAAGATCAATAAAACTAAAAGCTGGTTCTTTGAGAAGATAAACAAAATTGATAAACCATTAGCCAGACTTATCAAGAAAAACAGTGAGAAGACTCAAATCAATACAATCAGAAATGAAAAAGGAGAAGTAACAACTGATACTGCAGAAATACAAAGGATCATGAGAGAGTACTACAAGCAACTCTATGCCAATAAAATGGACAACCTGGAAGAAATGGACAAATTCTTAGAAAAGCACAACCTTCCGAGGCTGAACCAAGGAGAAGTAGAAAATATGAACAGACTTATCATAAGCACTCAAATTGAAAGTGTGATTAAAAATCTCCCAACAAACAAATGTGCAGGACAAGATGGCTTCACAGGAGAATTCTGTCAAACAGTTAGAGAAGAGCTAACACCTATCCTTCTCAAACTCTTCCAAAATATAGCAGAGGGAGAAACACTCTCAAATTCACTCTGGAGCCCACCATAACTCTGACACCAAAAGCAGACAAAGATGTCACAAAAAAGAAAACTACAGCCAATATCACTGATGAATATAGATTCAAAAATCCTCAACAAAATACTAGTAAACAGAATCCAACAGTACATTAGAAGGATCATACACCATGATCAAGTGGGGTTTATCCCAGGAATGCAAGGATTCTTCAATATATGCAAATCAATCAATGTGATACACCATATTAACAAATTGAAGGAGAAAAACCATACGATCATCTCAATAGATGTAGAAAATGGTTTTGAGAAAACCAACACTCATCTTATGATAAGAACTCTCGAGAAAGTGGGCATACAGGGAAATTACCTCAACATAATAAAGGCCATAAATGATGAACCCACAGCCAACATCACTCTCAATGGTGAAAAACTGAAACAATTTCCTCTAAGATCAGGAAGAAGACAAGGGTGCCCACTCTCACCACTATTATTCAACATAGTTTTGGAAGTTTTAGCCACAGCAATCAGAGACGAAAAAGGAATAAAAGGAATCCAAATCAGAAAAGAGGAAGCAAAACTGTCACTGTTTACAGATGACATGATACTATACATAGAGAATCCTAAATATAGTACTGGAAAACTACTAGAGCTAATCAGTGAATTTTGTAGAGTTGCAGGACACAAAATTAATGCACAGAAATCTTTTCCATTCTTATACACCAATGATGAAAAATCTGAAAAAGAAATTAAGGATTCATTTCCATTTACCATTGAAACAAAAAGAATAAAATACCTAAGAATAAACCTACTTAAGGAGACAAAGACCTGTACTCTGAAAACTATAAGGCACTGATGAAAGAAATCAAAGATGATACAAACAGATGGAGAAATATACAGCGTTATTGGATTGGAAGAAGCAACATTGTGAAAATGACTATACTACCCAAAGCAATCTACAAATTCAATGAAATCCCTATCTAATTATCAGTGGCATTTTTCACAGAACTAGAACAAAAAAATTTACAATTTGCATGGAAACACAAAATACCCCAAATGGCCAAAGTAATTTTGAGAAAGAAAAATGGAGCTGGAGGAATCAGGCTCCCTGACTTCAGACTATACTACAAAGATACAGTAAGCAAGACAGTATAGTACTGGTACAAAAACAGAAATATAGATCAATGGAATAGTAAAGAAAGCCCAGAGGTAAACCCACACACATATGGTCACCTTATCTTTGGCAAAAGAGGCAAGAATATACAATGGAGGGAAGACAGTGTCTTCAAAAAGTGGTGCTGGGAAAACTGGACAGCTACATGTAAAAGAATGAAATTAGAACACTATCTAACACCATACACAAAAATAAACTCAAAATGGATTAAAGACCTAAATGTAAGGCCAGACACTATCAAACTCTTAGAGGAAAAGATAGGCAGAACACTCTATGACATAAATCACAGCAAGATCCTTTTTGACCCAACTCCTAGAGAAATGGAAATCAAAACAAAAATAAACAAATGGGACCTAATGAAACTTAAAAGCTTTTGCACAGCAAAGGAAACCATAAACAAGACAAAAAGACAACCCTCAGAATGGAAGAAAATTTGCAAATGAAGCAACTGACAAAGGATTAATCTCCAAAATATACAAGCAGCTCATGCAGCTCAATTGCAAAGAAACAAACAACTCAATCCAAAAATGGGGGAAGACCTAAGTAGACATTTCTCCAAGGAAGATATACAGATTGCCAAGAGACACATGAAAAAATGCTCAACCTCATTAATCATTAGAGAAATGCAAATCAATACCACAATGAAATATTTCATCACACCAGTCAGAATGGCCATCACCAAAAAATCTACAAACAATAAATGCTGGAGAGGATGTGGAGAAAAGGGAACCCTCTTGCACTGTTGGTGGGAATGTAAATTGATACTGCCACTATGGAGAACAGTACAGAGGTTCCTTAAAAATTTAAAAACAGAACTACCATATGATCCAGCAATCCCACTACTGGGCATATGTTCTGAGAAAACCATAATTCAAGAAGAGTCATGTACCACAATGTTCATTGCAGCACTATTTACAACAGCCAGAACATGGAACTAACCTAAGTGCCCATCATCAGATGAATGGCTTAAGATGTGGCACATATATACAATGGAATATTACTCAGCCATAAAATGAAACTTAATTGAGTTATTTGTAGTGAGGTGGCTGGACCTAGAGTTTGTCATACAGAGTGAAGTAAGTCAGAAAGAGAAAAACAAATACCATATGCTAACACATATATATATGGAATCTAAAATACATTATATATATATATATATATATATATATATATATATATATATATATATGGTTCTGATGAACCTAGGCTCAGGACAGATATAAAGATGCAGAAGTAGACAATGGACTTAAGGAAATGGGAGGAGGGAGGAAGGGGAAGCTGGGATGAAGTGAGAGAGTAGCATTGACATATATACTTTAGCAAATGTAAAATAGATAGCTAGTGTGAAGCAGCTGAATAGCACAGGGAGATCAGCTTGGTGTTTTTGACCACCTAGTGTGGTGGGATAGCCAGGGTGTGGGGAGATGCAAGAGGAAGGGGATATGGGGATATATGTATACATATAGCTGATTCACTTTGTTATACAGCAGAAACTAACACAACACTGTAAAGCAATTATACTCCAATAAAGATGTTAAAAAAAAAAGTTGTGGTGCATGTATACAATGGAATATTACTCAGTCATAAAAAAAAAGAAATATTGCCATTTACAGCATCATGGGTGGACATAGAGATTATCATACTAAGTGAAATAAGTCAGACAGAGAAAGACAAATATCATATGATATCACATGTTAAATCTAATTAAAAAATGCCACAAACAAAATTATTTACAAAATAGAAACAGACTTACAGATATCGAAAACAAACTTATAGTTACCAAAGGGGAAATATTGAGGGGAGGGATAAATCAGGAGCTTGGGATAAACATAAACACAATACAGTACTATATATAAGATAGATAACCAACAAGGACCTACTGTATAGCACAGGGAATTCTACTCAGTTTTCTTTGATAACCTATATGAGAAAAGAATCTGAAAAAGAATTAATATATGTATGTGTATATATGTATATATATATATATATAAATGATCATTTTGTTGTACATCTAAAACTAACAGAACATTGTAAATCAATTATCCTCCATTAAAAGTTTTAAAATGTGACCAAAACAATTCTCCCGTCTTTGCTTTGCAGCTTCTGCCATCAGCAGACGGCAGCCAGTGAACCTGAGCTGGACAGTGATGTTGTATTAATCTGTTCATACCACCTTGAGAAATACTATAGACTGGGTGACTTAAACAACATTTATTTCTCATAGTTTTGGAAGCTGGATTTCCAAGATCATATTTATGATATTACATGATATTATATGTAGTATGTGTATATACATACACATACTACATATTTTTTTTTCACATTTGAACTTCACAATATTCTAAAACAGGTAAAATATTCCTGTTTTGCTGGTGAAAGAACACAACAGAAGATCTACCCAGTGAGGAAGTGAGATCTCACTTTATTATTTCCCAAGAAAGCATGCTAGATATTATTCTTACATAACTGTAGTTAATTGAATATATGTTATTCAACTCACTGACTGTAAACTTGTGAACAGGGTTCATTTATTATTAATGTACATTGTTTTCCTTTTAAATTTCCTGTAATGCATTTGTCATGAAATAAAATGCATGATTGCTCTTCAGCTAGACAGATGTTTCTAAAATTTAGGTAAGTTTAAAATTTGCAATTCTGTCTAATTTTCTTCATTAGGAAAAGAGTATGTTACTGTTGACAATAAGAAGTAGATTTCAGCACTTTCTATTTGTGTATTCTGCATGCATGAATGCTGAAATAGTGTTATCTTGCTTTAATTTGATTTTTCCTTATAGAAGAGGCACCAGATTATTTACACTATATCTGTGATATTCTCTATCTAAATGGATTTAAACTCTACACAATCCCTGAATACTTACTCTCTTTTTTATAGAGGACATTCAGTTGTCTCCAATCAAACTCATATATTGAAATGTTAAGTAGATGTTATTTGATTGCTGTATCTGAAGGTTTTTCCTGTCTGTAGCCAAATATAACAAAGTCCAACTTAGTTGATTTCTTTTAAGATCAAAGATATTCTCATCTCTAACATTTCAAGAATTTCACTAGCTCTGTCAGCCTATTCCTGCAGAATGTCTTCACATCAATATGTTACAGAACAAAGCTTGGGCCCCCTTGACCGCTTGCAATAAAACCAATCTACTGACCCAAGGTTGTGCTGAAGGAAAGTGGAACATTTATTGCAGGTGCCAAGCAAGGAGTCCAGGGCAGTTTGTGCTCAAAAACCTGAACTCCCTGATGGCTTTCTGGGGAAAGTTTTTAAATACAGGCTGAGGGAGGTGGGTTGTGGGGTGTGTGATCAGCTCATGGAAATTCTTCTGATTGTTTGCTGGTAATGTAATCAGGAGTCAGCATCATTAACCACTTGGTTCTGACCAGTCTGGGGTCTATGCGCTTGTGGTCAGCATTCAGTTAACTTTTTCCACCTGGTGGTGGTTTCAGTATCCACACAACAGCTCAAAGGACATGGCTCAGAATATTACGCATAGCCCTTGAAGGGTAACTAAAGGTCTTTAACTTTGTTTAATGGCTAAACAATTATCATTTTGTCTTATTTGACTATTTTCCTTTCTTTCTGCATTTTCTCATTTTTCTGGATAAATTTGGAACTTGGATAAAACCTAGAAGGCTAAAGTTTTTCTACAGACAAGAGGCAGGCAGAAAACATGGGGTGGGGGGCTTCCCTGGTGGCGCAGTGTTGGGAGTCTGCCTGCCGATGCAGGGGACATGGGTTCGTGTCCCGGTCCAGGAAGATCCCACATGCCATGGAGTGACTGCGCCCGTGAGCCATGGCCGCTAAGCCTGCGCGTCCGGAGCCTGTGCTCCACAATGGGAGAGGCCACAACAGTGAGAGGCCCGCGTTCCATAAAAAAAAAACAAAAACAAACAAAAAAAGAAGACATGGGGTGGGGGGTTCTGTTATGGGGAGGCCCCATAGAGTCCTGCTTGGTTACAAACACACCATAATACTTGTCCTTAATTTACATAAGAGCCCCCAAGCACAGGACACGTTTAAGTAGAAAGAAAGATAGAGTCACACCAGTGATGTAGTCCATGTCCATGTGAGAAATGCAAAATTGTTCCCTATGTCAAATGAAATCTCTCCTACTGTTTGCATTTCCTGAACTTCTTTCTTCTACTATCAATATAGTGATGCTTGGTTTTATAATAATGACCTTTGTGGATATCCAACGGGATGAAGTAAAGACAGACCAGTCTGGTGTACAGGATCAGTGGAGGTCCTTTTGTTTATTCCTCCTGTATCAGCAAACTGGCTGTCAATTGTGCTGTTACAAGCCCAGTCCAAAAGAGTGAACCTTCATGCCACCAAATCCCTATCCATATTACCTTACCCTCCTTACCCTACCCCTGAATATATCTCCTTAATAGTCTATGCTCTATAATGAACAGAAGCACCATTATCAAGAAAGGCAGCACATATATGTCCACAAACATAAATGTCACTCCCGAGTCAGGGATGTTTGTTCTCAAGGCTCCTGTGTGGTTTTCTTGTGACCTTGGTTTTCTGTGCTACTTAGTTCCACCCATTACTCACTTGAAAATCAGCTTGTGGGACAGGTCCTCCTGAGGTCCTCATAGCAGGCACATAGCTTAGAGATACGAGTTTTCGAACATGTACTTCCTTTTTTTTAAGTTTTTAAAAAATATTTATTTATTTATTTATTTATTCATTTATTTTTGGCTGCATTGGGTCTTCATTGCTGCGCAGGTTTTCTCTAGTTGCAGCGAGTAGGGGATACTGTTCATTGTGGTGCACGAGCTTCTCAATGTGGTGGCTTCTCTTGTTGGGGAGCATGGACTCTAGGTGAGTGGGCTTCCGTAGTTGTAGTACACAGGCTCAGTAGTTGTGGCTTGTGGGCTCTATAGCGCAGGCTCAGTAGTTGTGGTGCACAGGCTTAGTTGCTCCGTGGCATGTGGGATCTTCCTGGCCCAGAGCTCGAACCCGTGTCCCCTGCATTGGCAGGTGGATTCTTAACCACTGCACCACTAAGGAAGTCCATCTAACATGTACTCTCCTCATCAGCATGTTAGCAATACGAAGACAGCATGGATCACAAAAACTAAATATGAAGATGAAAAAAAATGTTAAATCTATCTCTATCTACTTATATCTTGGCCCACTGTTCCCTATTTTACAGAAAATGATTTCTGAGACATATTCATTAATGGCATACAGACTCACATACACATACACATGGACACACAAATGAGTACCACAATGTATAAACTCTTGAAAACTGTCTCATATTTCCTTTGCATGGTGCTTTACTTTCTTGAATCTTGTCAAAACAAAACAAAACAAAAAAACCTCCAGTGAAGAAACTAGTTTAATTCCCTACAATCTAATTTACTTTCTAAAACTAACATGTGCACTGATGAGGGAAAAGATTTTATGTCTGCATATCTATAAAGTTGTTCAGATAAAAGGCAGTGCAGAATGTCACCTGGAATGTTGTACTGAATAAAGGCATTATCTACGAGTGAAAAAGAGAGGAATGTGCCATCCCCTTCAGGAAGGCATCTCAGTGTCCATCCAAATTACCTCTCTGGGTATTCAAATGGGGTCTGATTTGGTTTTCAATTCTTTTGAATATTTCCTTTTCTAAGCTTCCTGTAAATGATCAATTGATCTTGATTTCTCAGGGCTTTATAGAGCTGTAGGACTTTTCTGCCAAATGCAAACTCCCCCAAGAAGAGATTACTTCACCTGTTCATGAGTCATGAGTAGACAAGCCCTTTGTCAGAGGCATTCCAAGGTACTCTCACCCAGACAGGAAACTGGTCAGGGGTTCAGAGCACACACTAAAACAAAGGAAATCTGGAGTTCCAAGTGCTGCTTTAGGGAGCCTCCCTTCTGGCAGCCTGGTCTGGTGGGCATGAGGGCAAGCTGTGGGCAAAAGCCTGCCTCAACCACAAGTTCATGAACACCAAGTACAGGACTCGGCTGCTTCATGATTTTTCCAAAAGCAAGCTCTGCTCAGGCGCCCACAGGGGAGGGGCTGAGTCTCTTGTTGGTACTTCTTATTTATTGTGTCCCTCTGCTCATGTGCTCTGGATAAATATAGGATTTTTGTTGCATGGGCTATTGATCCTTTCAAGCATCATAATTTCTCCCCAAGAAAAGAAACAAATCTGAGAAAATAAACTAAGCTTTACTTTCTATTTATAACCTAAAAAAATAAAAGCCTATATATTTTAGAAGCAGGGGAGCACAGTATACCTTACTATAAAATACTTGGAAAGTTATTTTTGTTTTTGTGTTAAAACATATCTTAACTCTTACAACAAAACTCTAATTAGATTCGTAAGATTTTGAAAACTTCCCTGTTTACACTTTCTATTACATGAAATGTATGGATAAATGTTTTTCTTAAAAGATGAGATTGCAAATCTACATCTTCTCAAAGTGCCATCATTGTCAAAGCCATAAGATAACATTATTTCAACAGTACAACATGGCATTTGGTATTTTCCTGGATATTGGACAGCATGTAGAAAGCATATGCTTAGTAGTAAAAGACTACACATTTTCACCTATATCAAGTTGGGGATTTTGACAAATGTTTTCACTATTATTATTTTAAAAATACTTTGAAATATTTTTTACTTGTAAAAAATGATATATTACTGCAGCGAGCTGTTATGGCTTCCCAAGATCCATTTGGGAATGCAAACCATTATTGGTGTCCTGTGGATGACCATATTTTAACATGTATTAGTGTAAATATGCTATTGATGAAGCTATCTGTCCCATGCCTGTAAAATGTCATACAAAATAATGAAACATATGGCAGTGGGTCCCATGCCTCATTTCAGTGAGTCGTCTAAGGCCATATCTCAGGTCATTGTAATTAAGTCACATAATTTGACTTTGTGCTGGAAATGTGAGGAAGGGTAGGAAAACAGAATACAAATTAAAAATCAGGTGTTGATATTTTTAAAATCCAAGTTAGATACTGTATTTATATAAGTTCTTGTAATGATCACATCCCAGTGAGATGAGGCTCTATTATTTAAGCACCGTGGAAGAATGTGTTGTAAAACTTGAGGGTTGCCTTTCATTTATTATGATATGATCATAATAATCTAAATTAATGAAAATCATTTCTTTATAAATTCCATCAATTAACCATGAAAAAGACAACATGGCTACCAGTACCTTTGTGATTAAATAAATCATAGTAATTTTTTTAGCTCTTCTGTTTCTTTTCTGTTTTCTTCCTCCCCCCCCGTCCACCTTTTGCTCTTTCTCTCTGTCTGTTTTTTTTTTTTTTTTTAGTTTAAACTCAATTTTTAGATTCCTTTTGGAGTACAATTGGATCTTCATGTTCCTGAGTTGCAAAAATTCTCTCTACGCATTTTTCCCTCTGTCACCATGTTTTTCTGCTGCATCCCCAATTCAATCCTGGCTGCCACTGTCAGGCAGACAGAAAGCCCAAGGACACTTTTTCTTACATCTGTAGAGAAACCTGAGCTGCAAACATGGAGCAGCAGGCTGTTCAGGTCTGTGAGATAGATGTACCAGCCCACCTGTTTCTCACATCCTGATTTTTATGCTACACACTTTTGTCACCAAATGCTATGATATCGGGAGAGTATAATTTTCATATGTATATCTCTTAAGCTTATTGTAACCAAGATTCATATACTATGCTACTTTGTTTCCCTTCTAAGCCCAGCAAAATAATGGGTACAGAAAAGGTACGTAAATAGTTGCTGAATTAATAAATAGGGGAAGTCTTTACCTGATCAAAATGCCCTGCTGGAAGTTTGATTTCATACACCTAAAACATCTCTGATCATTCAGCATGATTACTTTAGCTTCCTCTGTTATGTCATTATTAATTCAGACTCTAGGTAAGTTGTGAATCATCACAAATATCTGGAAAGCAAAGGATAATTTACAAGACTACTATTTTTCACCTGTACTTATTTACTATTCTAGTAAAATACAACTAAATCCAAGTATATTATGGTTGAACATGCCTAAAAACTGCACAGAGAAAATAGAGTGTATCTAGTCCAATTATTACTTTGATAACATATAATCCTGTAATATTTCCTATTTTATGTTCAAAAGAGCTAAACTTACCTTGCTCAAAATCAGAATAATCTCAACCTTGTAAAAATATTTCTAAAAAAACGCTTTACATAACTTAAAAAAAGATAGTTGCACAAGACATATGGAGCCATAGATATTAAAATAAAACAATTTTTAAACCTTTTAAAAGAATGTTAACCTTTTTTAAACTAGGTCTAGAGCAATTTATTTTGCTTTGTAGGAACAAGGGTACAAAGTAGCCAAAGTCATGAAGCTAAACATGTGTTTACCTGATATGAGTCTAGTTTAAGAGTGTATGGTCTTTGTCTCTAAAGAGACACAGGGTTACTTATCCCAAATAAGTGATTCTCCACAAAAGGTAACTGGCAAACTGACAAACAGGGTTGTAGAGTCTGCCCAAGATTCCATTAGGAGATTGATCTTGCCCATGCCACAGGCCCACATTTACTGGCAAGTTGCTTTATTTTCACCCAAATCATAGAATAAGGATAGATTTTTAATACAGAGAAGCATGGCTCTGCAAAAGTCCCACTGCTGTCTCATTAGCAAAAGCTTTCAAATTGGTGTCATTATGACTTGGCTTTCCCACCTGTGCCTAGGAACATGCACTACCTCTTTTCCAGAACATTAAGGGTAACAGCTTCTGCAGAGTGCAGAGCTCAGGGCTGCTCTGGTGTTGCTGATGTGATTAGTATTCTGAACGTCTGGCTTCCATGCAGCAGACAGATCTGCAGCCCTCATACTGTCAGTGCTCACCTGAGTGAGCCAGAGCCCCCGAATCAGCTGCTCCTTTAACCCAATCCTGTCTGAGCAAAGAACAACGCCCTCAGGCCACATAAATGCAGAGGCGGGGCCAGATCCCAAACTGAACCACGGGAGCTCTACGAGCAAAGAAGAGAAAGGGAAATCTCTCCCAGCAGCCTCAGGAGCAGCGGATTAAATCTCCACAATCTACCTGATGTACCCTGCATATGTGTAATACCTGAATAGAAAATTAATCATCCCAAATTGAGGAGGTGGACTTTGGGAGCAACGATATATATATATTTTTCTCATTTCTCTTTTTGTGACTGTGTATGTGTATCCTTCTGTGTGTGATTTTGTCTTTATAACTTTGCTTTTACCATTTGTCCTAGGGTTCTGTCCAAACTTTTTTTTTTTTATTATTACTTTAAAAAATTTGTTTCTACCAAAAAAAATTTTTTTCATAATAACTATTTTTTATTTTAATAACTTTATTTTATTTTATATTATTTTATCTTCTTTCTCTCTTTCTTTCTCTCTCTCTTTCTTTCTCTCTCTCTTTCTTTCTCTCTCTCTCTTTCTTTCTTTCTTTCTTTCTTTCTTTCTTTCTTTCTTTCTTTCTTTCTTTTTCTCCCTTTTATTCTGAGCCGTGTTGATGACAGGTTCTTGGTGCTCTAGCAAGGCATCAGGGCTGTGTCTCTAAGGTGGAAGAGCCAAGTTCATGACACTGGTCCACAAGAGACCTCCCAGCTCCATGTAATATCAAACAGCAAAAATCTCCCAGAGATCTCCATCTCAACACCAAGACTCAGCTCTACTCAATGACCAGCAAGCAACAGTGATGGACACCCTATGCAAAGCAACTAGCAAGACAGGAACACAACCACATCCATTAGTAGAGAGGCTGCCTAAAATAATAATAAGGCCACAGACACCCCAAAACTCACCACCAGACCTGGACCTGCCCACCAGAAAGACAAGATTCAACCTCATCCACCAGAACACAGACACTAGTGCCCTCCACCAGGAAACCTTCACAACTCACTGAACCAACCTTAGCCACTGGGGACAGACATCAAAAACAGAAAGAACTATGAACCTGCAGGCTGTGAAAAGGAGACCCCAAACACAGTAAGTTAAGTAAAATGAGAAGACAGAGAAACACACAGCAGATGAAGGAGAAAGCAAAAATCCACCAGACCTAAATGAATGAAGAGGAAATAGGCAGTCTACCTGAAGAAGAATTCAGAATAATAGGAAAGATGATCCAAAATGTTGGAAATAGAATGGAGAAAATACAAGAAATGTTTAACAAGTGCCTAGAACAACTAAAGAGCAAACAGTGATGAACAACATAATAAATGAAATTAAAAATTCTCTAGAAGGGATCAATAGCAGAATAACTGAGGCAGAAGAATGGATAAGTGACCTGGAGGATAAAATAGTGGAAATAACTACTGCAGAGCAGAATAAAGTAAAAAGAATGAAAAGAACTGAGGACAGTCTCAGGGATCTCTGGGACAACATTAAACACACCAACATGTGAATTTTAATGGTTCCAGAAGAAGAAGAGGAAAAGAAAGGGACTGAGAAAATATTTGAAGGATTATAGTTGAAAACTTCCCTAATTTGGGAAAGGAAATAGTGAATCAATTCTAGGAATCAAAGAGAGTTCCATACAGGATAAATCCAAGGAGAAACATGCCAAGACACATTAATCAAACTATCAAAAATTAAATACAAAGAAAAAAATATTAAAGGCAGCAAGGGAAAAACAACAAATAACACACAAGGGAATCCCCATAAGGTTAACAGCTGATCTTTCATTAGAAACTCTGCAAGCCAGAAGGGAATGGCAGGACATATTTAAACTGATGAAGGAGAAAAACCTATAACCCAGATTATTCTACCCAGCAAGGATCTCATTCAGATTTGATGGAGAAATTAAAACCTTTACAGACAAGCAAAAGCTAAGAGAATTCAGCACCACCAAACCAACTTTACAACAAATGCTAAAGGAATTTCTCTAGGCAGGAAACACAAGAGAAGGAAAAGACCTACAATAACAAACCCACGAAATTTAAGAAAATGATAATACGAACATACTTATCAATAATTATCTTAAATGTAAAAGGATTAAATGCTCCAACCAAAAGACATAGATTGGATGAATGGATACAAAAACAAGACCCTTATATATGCTGTCGACAGCATACCCACTTCAGACCTAGGGACACATACAGACAGAAAGTGAGGGGTTGGAAAAAGATTTTCCATGCAAATGAAAATCAAAAGAAAGCTAGAGTAGCAATTCCCATATCAGACAAAATAGACTTTAAAACAAAGACTACTACAGGAGACAAAGAAGGACACTACATAATGATCAAGGGATCAATCTAAGAAGAAGATATAACAATTGTAAATATTTATGCACCCAACAAAGGAGCACCTCAATACATAAGTCAAATACTAACAGCCATAAAAGGGGAAATCAACAGTAACACAATCACAGTAGGGGATTTTTACACCCCATTTTCACCAATGGACAGGTCATCCAAAATGGATGTAAATGCGGAAAGACAAGCTTTAAATGATACATTAAACAAGATGGACTTGATTGATATTTATGGGACATTCCATCCAAAAACAACAGAATAAACATTCTTAACAAGTGCTCATGGAACATTCTCCAGGATAGATCATATCTTGGGTCACAAATCAAGCCTTGGTAAATTTAAGAAAATTGAAATCATATCAAGAATCTTTTCTGACAACAATGCTATGAGACTAGATATCAATTACAGGAAAAAACTCTGTAAAAAATACAAACTCATGGAGGCTAAACAACACACTACTTAATAACCAAGAGATCACTGAACAAATCAAAGAGGAAATCAAAAAATTCCTAGAAACAAATGACATAGAGAACACAATGACCTAATACCTATTGGATGCAGCAAAAGCAGTTCTAAGAGGGAAGTCTACAGCAATACAATCCTACCTGAAGAAAGAACAAACATCTCAAATAAAGAACCTAAACTTACACCTAAGGCAATTATAAAAAGAAGAACAAAAATCCCAAAAGTTAAAAGAAGGAAAGATATTGTAAAGATCAAATCAGAAATAAATGAAAAAGAAATGAAGGAAATGATAGCAAAGATTAATAAAACCAAAAGCTGGTTCTTTGAGAAGATAAACAAAATTGATAAACCATTAGCCAGACTTATCAAGAAACACAGTGAGAAGACTCAAATCAATAGAATCAAAAATGAAAAAGTAGAAATAACAACTGATACTGCAGAAATACAAAGGATCATGAGAGAGTACTACAAGCAGCTCTATGCCAATAAAATGGACAACCTGGAAGAAATGGACAAATTCTTAGAAAAACACAATCTTCCAAGACTGAACCAAGGAGAAATAGAAAATATAAACAGACAAATCACAAGCACTCAAATTGAAAGTGTGATTAAAAATCTTCCAATAAAGAAAAGCACAGGACAAGATGGCTTCACAGGAGAATTCTGTCAAACAGTTAGAGAAGAGTTAACACCTAACCATCTGAAATTCTTCCAAAATACAGCAGAGGGAGGAACACTCCCAAACTCATTCTACAAGGCCACCATCACCCTGATACCAAAACCAGACAAAGATGGCAAAAAGAAATAAAACTACAGGCCAATATCACTGATGAACATAGATGCAAAAATCCTCAACAAAATACTAGCAAACAGAATCCAACAACACATTAAGGGATCATACACTGTGATCAAGTGGGGTTTATCCCACGAATGCAAGGATTCTTCACTATATGCAAATCAATCAATGTGATACACGATATTAACAAATTGAAGGAGAAAAACCATATGATCATCTCAATAGGTGCAGAGAAAGCTTTCTACAAAATTTAATGCCTATTTATGATAAAAATCCTCCAGAATGTAAGCATAGAGGAACTTTCCTCAACATAATAAAGGCCATATATGACAAACCCACAGCAAACATTGTCCTCAATGGTGAAAAACTGAAACCATTTCCACTGAGAATAGGAGCAAGACAAGGTTGCCCACTCTAACCACTATTATTCAACATAGTTTTGGAAGTTTTAGCCACAGCAATAAGAGAAGAAAATGAAATAAAAGGAATCCACCTCAGAAAAGAAGAATTAAAGCTGTCACTGTTTGCCGAAGACATGATGCTATACATTGAGATTCCTACAGATGCTACGAGAAAACTACTAGAGATAATCAATGAATTTGGTAAAGTAGCAGGATACAAAATTAACGCACAGAAATCTCTGGCATTCCTCTGCACTAATGATGAAAAATATGAATGTGAAATTAAGCAAACACTCCCATTTACCATTGCAACAAAAAGAATAAAATATCTAGGAATAAATCTACCAAAGGAGACAAAAGACCTGTATGCAGAAAATTATAAGACACTGATGAAAGAATTTAAAGATGATATAAATAGATGGAGAGATATACCATGTTCTTGGATTGGAAGAATAAACATTGTGAAAAAATCTCTACTACCCAAAGCAGTCTACAGATTCAATGCAATCCCTATCAAACTACCACTGGCATTTTTCACAGAAGTAGAAGAAAAAAATTCACAATTTGTATGGAAACACAAAAGACTCTAAGTAGCCAAAGCAATCTTGAGAAAGAAAAAATGGAGCTGGAGGAATCAGGCTCCCTGACTTCAGACTATACTACAAAGCTACAGTAAGCAAGACAGTATGGTACTGGCACAAAAACAGAAATAAAGATCAATGGAACAGGAAAGAAAGCCCAGAGGTAAACCCACACACATACAGTTACCTTATCTTTGATAAAGGACGCAAGAATATACAGTGGAGAAAAGACACCTATTCAGTAAGTGGTGCTTGGAAAACAGGACAGCTACATGTAAAGGAATGAAATTAGAACACTCCCTAACACCATACACAAAAATAAACTCAAAATGGATTAAAGACCTAAATGTAAGGCCAGACACTATCAAACTCTTAGAGGAAAACATAGAAAGAACACTCTATGACATAAATCACAGCATGATCCTTTTTGACCCACCACCTAGAGAAATGGAAATAAAACCAAAAATTAACAAATGGGAGCTAGTGAAACTTAAAAGCTTTTGCACAGCAAAGGAAGCCATAAACAAGATTAAAAGACAACCCTCAGAATGGGAGAACATATTTGCAAATGAAGCAACTGACAAAGGATTAATCTCCAAAATATACAAGTAGCTCATGCAGCTCAATATCAAAAAACAAACCACCCAATCCAAAAATGGGCAGAAGACATAAATAGGCATTTCTCAAAAGAAGATATACAGATTGCCAAAAAACACATGAAAGCGTGCTCAACATCACTAATCATTAGAGAAATGCAAGTCAAAACTACAATGAGGTATCATTTCACACCAGTCAGAATGGCCATCATAAAAAAATCTATAAACAATAAATGCTGGAGAGGGTGTGGAGAAAAGGGAACCCTCCTGAACTCTTGGTGGGAATGTAAATTAATACAGCCCCTATGGAGAACAGTATGGAGGTTCCTTAAAAAAGTTAAAATAAAACTACCATCACAAACCCAATACTGAGCATATACCCTGAGAAAACTGTAATTCAAAAAGAGTTATGTAGCAAAATGTTCATTGCAGCTCTATTTACAATAGCCAGGATATGGAAGCAACTTAAGTGTCCATCAACAGACGAATGGATAGAGAAGATGTGGCATGTATATACAATGGAATGTTACTCAGCCATAAAAATAAACAAAATTGAGTTATTTGTATTGAGGTGGCTGGACCTAGAGTTTGTCATACAGAGTGAAGTAAGTTCAGAAAGAGAAAAACAAATACCATATGCTAACACATATATATGGAATCTAAAAAAAAAAAAAATGGTCATGAAGAACCTAGGGGCAAGACAGGAATAAAGACACAGACCTACTAGAGAATGGACTTGAGGATATGGGGAGGGGGAAGGGTAAGCTGGAACAAAGTGAGAGAGTGGCATGGACATATATACACTATCAAACGAAAAATAGATAGCTAGTGGGAAGCAGCCACATAGCACAGGGAGATCAGCTCTGTGCTTTGTGACCACCTAGAGGGGTGGGATATGGACAGTGGGAGGGAGGGAGACACAAGAGGGAAGAGATATGGCGACATATGTATATGTAGAACTGATTCACTTTGTTATAAAGCAGAAACTAACACACCATTGTAAAGCAATTATACTCCAATAAAGTCGTTAAATTTAAAGAAAAAAAAGAAATTACAATTTAATGTTATTTTTGTGGATATGGACATTCATACAATTGTTCTGATGTTCCTGAAAGTGTTTCAACAGGAGCAGGTCTTCTGGACTGGTGGAATATGACACTTCCTCACACGGGATGTTTGCTGCCTTTACCATGAGAGATACAAAATAAGAGGTTGCCTCAAGTTTTAGTCTCAGATGCCTGGTAAAATAGAAGGCATCTGTAATTTCTAAATATAAAGCTATATTAAAATGTAACAAATATTTTATATAAAAATTCAGGTCTTTCTAATTATATCTGAGGAGTTATTTCATTCAGTAAGGAAAATGGGCAACACTATGCTATACATTCATTCATTCATTCAAAATGTATATTATATGATTACATTGTGCTGATTCATGTAATGTACATGCTGGGGACACAGCAGCAAAATACTCTGCTATGATCCATACACACATGAAGTCTCAAAACGTGTAGAAAATTCCAATGATAATAAGTAAAATGAGATTCAAAAGGAAAAGGCCATGATGATGAAACTTGCCATAATTGTGCACTCTGAGAAGCTGGCAGGTTTTACCAGTCAGGACAGACAGGATACAGGTGTTGCTACAGTAACAAATAGTTCCCACTTCCTAGCTAATTAACATAACAGGAGGTTAATGTTCACTCTCTGTGTTCATCCAGCAGGAGGCTCTGTCCCTAATCACCCAAGGACACAGGCTCAGATGGAGATGAGAAATATTCAGGGTCTCATACCAGCTATTACATTCTCTAGCTTGGTGAAAACACACTTGTCTTCACAAGCCTCTGGCCAGAGTTGGTCCTAGAGCCCCACCAGCCACGAGGGACCAGCAACAGTCTTCAGGCATAGACTGGAGACAAAAGCTAGGTGTCAGGGAGTTGCAGCAATGATGCCATGGAGACCCTGATCTACATCATCCCACATGAATTTCCTTGTAACTCACAGTGTTTTTTACCCCTGAGTTCATACATTATTCAAAATCTCCTAGAAATGGAAAACATGTCCCCTGAGCCAAGTTGGCACTTATTTTTTATCCCTAAACCATTTTTTTTTCTTTTTTTTCTTCACTGTATATCCAGTGCCTGGCATTCAGTGTATATTTACTAAATGGATTAACATTTGGCACACACTTTGTGCCTGGAAATGATGGAATTCAGTGCTTCCATGAACATTTCTTAACACTTTAGTAAAATATGTACCAAACAATTTTGAAACAAGTTTCCATATGTGGTTTTCCTTAAATATCTATAATGAACGCAAGTATATTATGAAATTTAATTTAAAATGGAGTAGTGCTATATAATATAGGGGTTTAAGGAAGAAGTTTAGTAGTCAAGTAGTTTATTTATTTTTAATCCTACTTCCCCCATTGATTTTAGCAACATTTTTTAATCTTTCTGGGCCTCAAATTCCTATACCTGTGTAATGGTGACAACAACATATATCTTATTGGGTTATTTTTTAGTTAAATTATATGTTATATAAAACTCCTAGATGAATACCTACATCAGACTAAATAAATGATGGCTACCATTATTATTATTATTATTATTATTACTGTTTTATAGTATCATAAATCAAGATGAATCTCAAATTGTTCTTGCTAGGAGATAGATACAATTTTTATTAAATTTTAAAGGGAAATAATTATTCACACAGATTTCCATAAAATCTCCTTAATATATTAAGAACTCATAAAATTACATTTCCAAATTTTATATTAATAAAATTCCAGACCCCAGTTAATACAATAAATGTTGATACATTTGGCTAAGTATAACTTATAAAAATATACAAATTCCAAAGATAAGAGAAAAATGCAAACATTATTGATAACTTAGAGATAATTTAAATCTCAATGCACTAACAACTCTTACAAATTGATTGTAAAATTAACTGTAACTTAATATAAAAAAGGCAAATGATATAAGCAGGCATTGCACAGATATAGAAATATACATATCTAATGCAAATGTAAAGTGCTTAGCCTCTTTCATAAATGACTACACACTAAAACTATAGTGAGGTACCACTTTTTCCCTAGCCCATTTGTTTAAATCTGTGTGTTTCCTGTCCCTAAATAGAATTCTGACATGGTTGCCTGGAGACCCCACAATGAGGGTCCCTGAACTTAGAGAGTATATCTTTCACTGGCCACCTGCACAAACAGATTCCTATTTTCTGTACCACAAAATACTTTTATATATTGCCTTCTCATGATTGTCTTTGGGAAGAATTAATTAAAATCACATATGCAAACTGCATGAATATTTAATATAGAAGTATTTTCCAAAATGTGATCCAGAAAGCTGTTATAGCTCCCTGGGTTGAAAATAGTGAGATCTGTAAAGAAATAAAAATAAATATGATTCAAAAACTGAAGTACAGAGACCAAGAAATTAGAATTAATAAAAAAATTTCAGTATTGACCAGTAGAACCACCTTGATGCATGCTGGCTGGGGGCCAGCTCTGTCTAGAACACAACATGATGCAGGAGGTTCAAATTTGAGTGATGGGCAAAACTACAGATGCAAACACAAGGAATGCATATCTTTAAAAAGTAGTAACTTGAATTCTTACAGAACAGATAATTCACATACTCAAAATTCATCGATGGTAGGTAGATAGGTTGATAAATATTTGCAAATATGATAGATAGATAGTTAGATAGATAGAAGATAGATTGGGGGATTACAGGAAATCCTTCAGCATCAGAAAGCAGTGCAAATTCATGTAATATGGAGGTGGCATTCTTATAAATTAATTAGCCAAATGTTCTACAATCTACATCTGGTGCTGGGAAAGTTGTGAAGTAATTCACCAAATTTCTCATGCCAGGGTTAGAATATCAACTGGGAGAGATTATATAACGTAGGTAAATTAATGACTTCTATTTTGGAATTTCCATGACAAATTACTTCCTTGGAGATAAAACACTGTATAATAAGAAATTTTACAAGAGCATTTTTGGAACTGTGAGGAATAAAAATAATTTTTAATATCATAACTGTTACATGATGTAAGTTTGGAAATCATGGGTGCATGTTAAGATTTATTGCAACTATATTAAGTAAATAAATATTAAATATATTTATTTATTTATTGTATTTAATGCAAAGCTAGTTAAAAAAAGAAAAAAATCAACATGATAACACAATGTGATCTTTAACTTGAATATTAGTGGTGAATTGAGAGTAACAGGAAAGAAAAAATAATCAACCTGCGTGTTAGGATGAGGAAATTAAAGATCTTGTAAATATCCTTAATGTCAAATTACTTCCTATAATAAATAACAAAATTTTTATAAATTGAAGCCAGATGACAATATAAAGCCTTATATTATCATCACAAATTTTTAAAGTTAAACTTTGGAATAAGTATTGTTTTGTATTTTTATAATCATCTATTCCCTAGAAAACAAATTAATAGTATTTAATAACTGTAACAAATGACTGAGATCCTTGCTTCTATACATGTGAAAACTGTCCTCCAATTAAATATCACAAGGATGCTTGAACATTACCCAGGCATTGTTGTGTTGCCAACCCTGCTTGTCTGCCCTTGTGACAGATTTTAGTTTTCCATTAGACTCTACCCTGCTCTCAGAGGTCAGAGGTACATCACCAATCAATAGTGGGTGGACCAGGGCTTCTAGGACTAGAGCCCCTGGACCAGCCCTGCCTTTATTATTTCTGGTCTCAACTCTGCCTTATTCTTAAAATCCCTGCCATTTGTTGGCTCCTCTTTCTTGAGATGCTGCAAAACTGTCAAGCTTTATTGTCTCCTGACTTCTTCCTCCAGAGGAAATCTTTCAAATTCTTGGGAGCTAGCATTGTGGTGGTTGTTGTTTTGGAAACTGCTCTTCAAATCTGGTATTTCTCAGGGGAAGTTCATCTGTGCAACACTGAGAACAGTCCCATATCCTGATTCCTACTCTAGAAATAGTCTCTGTGCCACAAGGAAGAACATTCCATATGTCTGCTGACCCTTATTAGCTCAATCAGGGTCCACTTCCCCAGAGCCTGATTTAGATGAAGGTCGTTATGGTACCACAACCTCCTTCTGCTAATTACCAAATTCAAGTGATGGTGTTTTTTGAAAATCCTCTTTCCAACTCTTGATATTAAATTTCAGGATGGTTCTAACTGCAAGTATCAGAAAACCCCACTAAAATGAGTTTGAATCATGAGAGGGCTTATTATCTCAAAGAAGGAGACAGGGATGAAGTATTTTCAGGATCAGTTAACTCAGCCACTTCAAGCTGGAGAAAGAGGAGTCGAGGGCAAAGATTTTAGAGAAAAGGACTGAAAACAAGGACAATGAAGGTGAAGAGCCGAAGATCAAGCACCTGAGAGAAGAAGCAAAGAGGCTGAGAAGCACAGGGAGGACTGACTGTAGAACTAAATCTTGGAAGAGGAAAGGGCCCAGGCCAAACCATTCTCGGGGGAAGAGAAGAAGAAGGAACAGCTGGTTGATGCCACTTAAAATATCAAGTGAACCAAGCAAGATGCACAACAATGCTCATATCCCTGACTAATAAGGAGGATGTGTGTATATATCCACTCAGAACATCCTTAGAAAGAACTCAAGAAACAGGAAACAAAAGTTGCCCTTGGAGAGGAGAATCTAGGTGCCTTTCTGGTAACATGCAAATAAATCAGTAAATCTACAGAACACTCACATACAGACAGAGAATTATCCATCTTTTTCATTTGTCATCTTTAGAGTTTTGGCTTCATTTTTCAATGTTCTTTTCATTTCTGCATAGTGATTATAGCAGCTCCAAGCATCTAATCCTTACCCAACAACATCTAAAGAGCTTGAGTGTTTTTTGAATGCACACGATTTTAAAATCCATGCTACTGATATGACTTTTATGGTTAAAGAAAAAAAAAAACAGTTGGGGGGGGCTTCCCTGGTGGCGCAGTGGTTGAGAGTCCACCTGCGTGGGTTCATGCCCCAATCCGCGAAGATCTCACATGCCGTGGAGCGGCTAGGCCCGTGAGCCATGGCCGCTGAGCCTGTGCGTCCGGAGCCTGTGCTCCGCAACGGGAGAGGCCATAACAGTGAGAGTCCTGCGTATCACGAAAACAAACAAACAAACAAATAAACAAACAAACAAAAAAAAACCAGTGGGAATGGCCTCCAGTTCTGCATGTAAGGAGTTTGGAAGCCACCACTTCATCTTAACCGCAAGTAGAAAGCTGAACAGACTGAAAAATCAGCAACTATTCTTAGATCTATAAGAGAGGGAAGGAAAAGGCAAACTACTGCCCATAAGATTAGAGAGACAGGCAGATACATCATAGCTTCCCAGAGCAGAGACTTAGGAACAGAATCCACTGCAGAAACCAGTGCTGGGGTAGGAAAACCTAAACTATAATTGATGAATTGCTGGAGGCTCAGTGCAGACAAATCTGAGAGTTAAAAACTCCAGAAGGACCTAGTCATAGGGGAGCCCTACAATGTTATATGATTTACCTCCAGGAGCTTGACCAGGTCTCCACAGTAAATATTAGAGAAAAGTCCCCTTGGACTTTTAGCAGGAAGCGGTGAAAATGAACGCTTGAAGTAGCCAGAACACCCTGTTCTAAACAAGGCCTGCCCTCAGGGAAACCTGGATATTCAGAACCTAACCTGCTGGAGTTTTAAGAGAACTTGCCCTGGGGAAGGGGAATACTGAACTCCAGACTCCTATAGTCATCCTGTCACATCCAGGGGGTAGTGTGTGTGGTGGAAACTGAGAAGCACTTGTGATGTTAAAAGTCCTGAGGCACAGGCTCACTGAAAGCTGAGACCTAATCATAAGACTATAGAACACTCCCCCCCCTCACCCCATACTTTACCACCACTTTACTGAAGGTCTATTTATAGTTATTCTTACCCAGCACATAGTGTCCAGTTGTCAAGAAAAATTTACAAGGCCTATCAAAAGGCAAAAGCATAATTTGAAGAAAGAGAGAGCAAGCATCAGAATCAGACAGGCAGGGATGGTGAAATTATCAGACCAGGAATTTAAAACATTTATGATTAATGTGCTAAGATCTCTAATGGATAAAGTATTCATCATGCAGTGATGGGCAAGATAAGCAGAGATGGAAATCCTTAAAAAATATAACAAAAAAGAAATGCTACAGATTAAAAAAAAAAACTTTAACAGAAATAAAAATATCTTCCATGAGTTTATTAGTAGACTGGACATAGCTGAGGGAAAAATGTTTGAGCTTGATATGTCAATAGAATTCTTGAAAACTGAAAAGGAAAGAGAACAGAGACAGAAAAAAAATAAAATATCTAGGGACTATGAAACAGCAAAAAAAGTATAACATACACATAATGGGGTACAGAAGTAGAAGAAAGAGAGAAAAAAAAATAAAACAGAAGAAACAATTGAGCCAATAAAAAGAGACTATTCCCAAAATAATGTCAGACACCCAACCACAGATCCAAGAAGCTCAGAGAATACTAAGTAGGATAAATACCAAAAAAACTGCACCAAGGCACATCAATTTCAAGTCACAGAAAATGGGAGAAAAGTAAAAAATACTGACTGATGCCAGAGGGGAAAAAATGTTCTTACAAAACAAATCAATGAGAAGCTTTGAAGTAGGAGATATGTCTAATTGGGGTTTTAAAAGATTAAAAGGTTACTCAGTCATCGGTATAGATAACAAAATGGAAGGATCCCCATTGGTTATTGCAGGTAATTAGGTAAGACCATCTTGGTGTAATATTCAAGTCACCAGTGGTGATAGAAAGAGTGGACAGATTCTGGCAGTATATAGTAGATATCATCAAGTGGTCTAGGGGAGTCATTTGCTAGGTAGGGATCACCCTGTGGAGTATCAGAGATGACTCCCTATTTCACTGCCTTGCCATGTGAGATAGATGATGTTGCTAGTTACTCAGAATGGAAGCATGCATGATGGAAAGCCATGATTTCAGTTTTAGATAACCATTATATACTAATGAAATACTCAGTAGATGATGAGCTGAAATGGGGACAGAAATGTTTTCCTCTTAGTTAGTAGATTGATAGATACCAGCACAAGATAAATATCTATATAGATAAAGATAGATAATTAGATGCCTACATCTATGTCAATATTGATCTCTCTCTCAAGGAAAGAGAGAGAGAGCGAGAGTCAATCCCCATTATTCATGGATTCTGAATTTGGGAATTTACCTATTCACTAAAATTTACTTGTGAACCCAAACCCAACATGTATTGTGATTTCACCATCATTCACAGAAGAGGTGCACAAAATGCCAAAAAACATTGAGTTACCTCCTGCTCATGCTCACAGCTGAGTTTGAACAAGGCAATGCTTAGCCTACTTGTTTTAGCTCTCACACTGTACACAAGTATACTTTTGTGGTGTATTTAGCTCCACATTTCCATGATTCTGTGCTTTCCTGGGTGGTTTTGCTGTTTAAAAAAGGCCTCCGTGTGTAGTGTTGAAGTGCTGTCTAGTTGCCTAAGAGCAAGAAGGCTGTGATGTGCTTTACAAGGAAAATATGTATGATGGAAAAGCTTATTTCAGGCATGAGTTATAGTGCTGTTAGTTGTGAGTTCAATGCTAATGAGTCAACAGTATATATTTAAGAAGGTGTCTTTAAATGGAAAAACACATTTTTTAAAAAGTTTTTTTTTATTTTTTTTTATAGATCTGTTAACATAATGTGACCAGAGGCTTGCAGAAACCTAATGCTACAGTTCCCCTGGGAGCAATGGTTCAGTGTTCACTAATTCAGTATTTGTGGCAGCTTCATTGAACATAACTACTACTACGGATAATGAGAATTGATTGTCCATGTGTCTATGCCAAAGAATCCATGTGCACAGATAAGTTTGAACTGGGGAAATTTCACAACAGAGAAGTGAGGGACCAGACTTGATTCTGAATAATTCCAAGATCTGGTAGAGAATGTATAGGCCAAACAAGAGTGCCAGTGATGTCACACATGTGGGGAGCTCCCCATAGCTGCCTTATTGCTTTGTACACAAAGGTTCAAAATAGATGTTCTTTGAATTAAATATTTAATTAGTTAAAATTTTTAAGTGATATAAAATCCATTACCAGTCAAACTCTAGGTAAATGATTAAACCGTTAGTGCCATTATAAAAATCCTGATTATTTTGGAAAACAGTACAGAAACATTTCCAAATTTAAAGAAATAAGTCATTTACTTTTTGCCAGTACAGTAATTCTACTCAAGGGAATTTATCTCAAGATATTCTCCTAATAGATCAAAAATAAAGAACTAAAAATACATCATAGAAACATCTTTATAATTTTATAGTAATCATTTTTTTTTAAGTTTACATATCCATTTCAACAAAAAGGTAGAAAGATTATAAAATCATGAACATTTTCTTTGGATACAAATCAAGAGAATATTGTACATAATTAAAAAGACATATAACCAATACATATTAAAACTAATATGCTAATATTCTTTCCTTTGAAAATAATGTCAATATTATATTTTACAGGAAAAATATTTTTTGTACTTTTTAATGTATAAATTAATTTTTTATGATAATGCACAATTCAAATTCTGCATAAATTTAAATTTTTTTTCCATTATTCCTGTGGAATTTTTTAAAACTTGTATTATGGGGCTTCCCTGGTGGCGCAGTGGTTGAGAGTCCGCCTGCCGATGCAGGGGACGTGGGTTCGTGCCCCAGTCTGGGAAGATCCCACATGCCGTGGAGTGGCTGGGCCCGTCAGCCATGGCCGCTGAGCCTGTGTGTCTGGAGCCTGTGCTCCACAACGGGAGAGGCCACAACAGTGTGGGGCCAACGTAATGCAAAAAAAACCAAAAAAAACAAAAAAACTTGCATTATGTAAATTTTTATTTTTTTATTTATTTATTGGCCACGTGGCTTGCAGGATCTTAGCTCCCCACCAGGGATTGAACCCAGACCCTCGGCAGTGAAAGCACGGAGTCCTAACCACTGGACCTCCAGGGAATTCCCTTCATTATGTAAAATTTTAAAATATAAACCAGTAGAAAAGAATAAGAATTTACAAACCATTTTCGGCCATTTGACTATCCAAGTATGTGATCTGATACATTTTTTTAGTGAATGAAATTAAGACCAAGCACATAAACTAAGCTGGTGCTTCACCACATTTAGAAGCACTACTGTAGAGGTTCTTTTCAGTCTAGATGTTGCTGATTACATTCCTATGGTTTAATTTAACATGTGCACCTGTATTATCTACAAATTGGCAGCTGGAAATTGAAAAAAATCTTCTATATTCTCTTTTCACATGTGCACTATCACCCCAAACACTGGTCATGTTGCCAAAACAAATTCCTGTGAAATGGATGAAAATAGTTTTTCTGCCTTTACCCTCCTTCAATGTTTTCATTCTAATAAGCCATTTTTCTTACACATACTCAGTTGGCCCAGCCCTTCCAGTACCCCCCTGAAATCTTGCTGTTTGTGACTCACATGCAATTTATGTGAGGCCTGACATAAATTACACTGAAATTAAACAGAGATGGTAGAAGACAAACGTACAAAGTAAGGGAAATAGCATAAGTCTAGAGGCAGCAAGTTACATACAGGAACTTCTGTTACTCAGTTTTTTAAACATAGGAAGCCCTATGTCTCCCTGGATGGGCACAGTTGTGGTTGGACTTAAAGCAGAAAACAGACTGGAGAGGCTCTTACTTCAAGTCTGTTTAGGGGCAGGGGTCCTCCTTGGATGATGAGAGGCTCCAGGGATGGGAGAAGAGGGGCACTAGGACCTATGTGATTAGGACATGAACATTTGGGTTGTAGAACTAGGAGGCCATGAGCCCTGTGCCATGTAGTTGCTGCAGCAGATGTGCAACTCACACCCTCACATCTCACTGTTCTCACAGTTCTGTACCTTAAGTGGGATTTTTGGATAGCTTCACTTTCATAGGTCCATATCCACAAATTTTCATAACCGTCTCTTCATTTTGGCTGCACATAGAGAAATTTTGAGTGCCAGGAATTATGAAATGACAATTGTGTGTGCATTTGTATATAATCTTCCATTTGACTATTACCCAAGTAAATGAGTAAATTTTAAGAAAAACAATATAATATTTGTAAAGTACAGTGAAAATATAGCATATTTATAACAAGGAGTGCTTTGGCCTGAAACTATGATTAGATCTACATATACTGCTTTTGCTACACATGCATTGCTTTCTAAATATAATGCAGATATATAAAGACTAATGTCTTCAAAATGGTATTAAATCCTTCCAAAGAAACTGATTACATTTTATTATTTCCGTTAGTTAAAATATTAATAGACATACCGACCGTTGGTCATTGTAGATATTTTTCAGACACAGATAGAGGATAGATAGATAGATACATACGTACATAGATACATAGGTGATAGATAATCTCCACCCTGGTTATAGTTTACATTCTGACTGTCTTCCTAGAGCCACATCATAGCTTGTCCTTTTAAATTCATTAACAATATAGTTTCAGAAAGAGGAGATAAATCTACAAATTTATGTTCTGTTTTATATTATATTTCTGCATTGTATTGTTACCCAGTTATTTCAAGAACAATCACTGCATATTGTTTTCTTTCTGAACTGCTTGTTCAGTTTAAGATTCATTCAATACTTTTTGCACATACCATATTTGTTTTGTATTTTACATTATTCCAATATTTTTTTCTCTGAGTTTTATGCCCTTCAATGGAAGTTTAATTTTTCTTGATATATGTTAGGTCCTAATATCCGGTAAGATCTTTACTCCTTCATTAATATTTTTTTTTATTTCAGAATATATTAGTCATTCATTTATTTTATTAATGAATTTTAGAATTGTTTTGTCATGTTTCATAAAGTATCTCATTAGACTTTTAATTGGAAATGTACTCAATCTATAACTTAACTTGGAAAGAGTTGTCATATCTCCATGTATTTTTCAAATGACAATTAGATAGTCATGGATTTTTATGCTAGCCAGAGACCATACAGAATTCCCTGACTAGTGTTCAAGGTTGCACCTTCCAGCCATCTGGTTGTGTACCCAGATCAAGCTTTGTGACAACACGGTAAGCTCTCTACTTGTTGTTTATTTTAATGATATTTTTCAAAAAACCAAACAAAACAAGACAAAACACAGTAGGACTCCAGAGAAGAGGCATAGAGTTGAGTGAAAATAAAGAAAAGCTTACATCACATAATCTGAAAGTTTTGAAACTCTCAGCAGAGTTGCATTTAAATGTTCTAAATCATTACAAATTAGACTCCTGACTAAATTTTTCAATTCTGTGTCTGTTTCCATGCAATTCTGTGGAAAGAATTGGCCACTTTACCTAACACCACCTCTGGACACTGGAATCCAGTGCCAAGATGTTGCTGGTGGAGCTGAACCATGTCCTAAGCTGTCTGGCTCTGGTGGAAGTGCACCGGCTGTGAATGCATCTTCCCTGCTGCCTCTATGACTAGTCCTCCCAGCATCACAAGAATGTCTCTACTGAGGTTCATTACATTTACCTCCTGCTCCTTCTCAGAGAGGCCTACCCATGACTGGGGCCTCTGTCACTGCATCCCTGCAATTGTGCCTGCTTCTCATTTATTAACTTAAGTGCTTTATATTAGTTTTTTTTTTTTTTTAATATTCTTCTTTGCTATTCTTCTGACAAATAGTTTTCTTTTTCTGGAATGTTCATTAGAATATAGAATCAAAACTATATTTAACTTGTATAATGAAATAGAGGCTTTGGTTTGGCATGTTTAGGATTTTTTTTTAATTTGAAATTTTTAAATAGCTTACCTATAAGCTAATACTACATCTTGATAAATCTTTAAAAACATTCCTCAAATTTTAAAATGTATTGTTAGATTTAGGTTATTTAATATCTTACACTATAAATAGTTTTCATAATTATTTTTTAATCTTGTTTGTTTCATATTTTAGCTTCTCTAGGAGTATTTTTATAGTCATTTTATCTATTTGTTTATTATGGTTATTCATTTTTATTATCATGTTATCTATTTGACTATACTTTCAGAGATCTTGTTCTTACTTTTTATATAAACTTCACTGTTTCCATTTTTCTAATGTATTTTTATTCCCTCATGAATTTCACTTTAATACTTCTTTAAAGTAAGTTGTTCCTTTGCTTAGAAGTACTAAACTATTTTTTTTCTCCTTAAGAAACATATTTAACTCTGACTCATTCTCAAAACTGTTCAGATTTTATTGTTTAGAAATTGACAGCTAGTGAGGCCATCATATTACTGTCTAGCATGCTACTCTTATGTTCACTATTTTATTCTTGGTTCCTTGCTTCCAATGGTCATTTAAATGGCCATTCTAACACTAATACTGGATAAAAATGTCTTGTCGGGCTTCCCTGGTGGTGCAGTGGTTGAGAGTCCGCCTGCCAATGCAGGGGACACGGGTTCGTGCCCCGGTCTGGGAAGATCCCACATGCCGCGGAGTGGCTGGGCCCGTGAGCCATGGCCGCTGAGCCTGCACGTCCGGAGCCTGCGCTCCGCAACGGGAGAGGCCACAGTGGTGACAGGCCCGCGTACCACCAAAAAAAAAAAGTCTTGTCATTAAGTATTAATTAATGATTAATTAACAGTCATTAATGAATGTCATTTACTTAATGCTTAATATTATATTTAAATGTTTTTAATTTAAATGTTAATTGTATAATATATAATTGATTAATAATTGTTATGGTGGTTATACTGTTGAGTTTTTTTGTTTTTTGGGGTTTTTTTTGCTGTACGCGGACCTCTCATTGTTGTGGCCTCTCTTGCTGCAGAGCACAGGCTCTGGACGCACAGGCTCAGTGGCCATGGCTCACAGGCCTAGCCGTTCCATGGCATGTGGGATCTTCCCAGACCGGGGCACCAACCCATGTCCCCTGTATCGGCAGGTGGACTCTCAACCACTGCACCACCAGGAAAGACCTACTGTTGAGTTTTTAACATGCAATTGTAGCCATATAATTTTTAAAATTTTTATTTTGGTTTATTAAATGTCCAATTTTCAAAATAGTCCATTTTCACTTAGGAAAAATTACATACTATTTCTACTTAAGTTTACCAAGTATTTAGTAATCATACCTATTTAAGAATGTTGAAATCTTCTATATTTTAATTATGCCATAGGGATAATGGTGACGTGATGCATACTAAATTGTTATATCTTGACTCATTTTCAAACATTTTTAGAATTTATAGAATTTTCTCTAATTCATTGCTGACTGCACTGGGTGGGCATTATATAATAGTCATTATGGAGTGTTTTTAATGAATCACAAAGCAGATGATCTAACTCATCTTCCCCCAAATTATCATGTTTTATACAATTAACAAAAAAAAATACACATCATTTCTCACAATGTAGGAGACATTTCTGGACTGATTATATAGTTGTAGATATTACTGTGAGACACACATTTTGAAATAGACCAGCCCTTAGGCTACATGAGTACATGATCCCTAACCTCCATGCTAGAGACTACACTTCACAGCCTCCACTTGGACTCAGATACCATTATGGGGTAAACAGCTGTTAGTTCATCAGCCTGGCAAACATTGCTCACCCATCCATTCTTTTGCAGCATCACTCTCTTCTAAATGTCCCTACAAGAAAACATACCTTTGGTCACCCTATCCATGATAGCTTCTATCTTCTTTCAGATTTTGTGCAGTAGATTCTGTAAATTGCCCCACTTTTAACAACTCACTGAATCTCTGTCAATCAAAGCATTGCCTCCAGCTAAGAAAATCGGACCCCTTCCCTGGGATTGTGAAACATGAGGTCAAAGATAATGTCTCTTTTAATTTCTGTCAATCAGGGAAATTATTAAATTTGTAGCACACAGGATATATGCATAGCTGTTTTTCCAGCCCTATGAAGAATTCCCATGTAGGAGAATAAAGATTACCTGCAGGGAGAATCAGCAGTAAATAATGGCAAGACAGCAAGGAGCCAACCCAATGTGTTTCCATTTGGCCCTGCCACCCAGCTTCAGCCTTGAACTTTTTGAGGTACATGACTCTTTATATAGACTCCCCTAGTTTTCTTTGGCTAGTTCAAGTTGAATTTTATTTATTAGCAACTAAAAAGATTTTTAGTTATCACCCAGGTCTCATTTTCCCATATTATTATTTCATTTGTTAATCCATAGCAAAATAATAATGATTAAAAATAAGCCCATTAGCTTAATTCTTAGTCTCCCCTTGAGGCTAGGCTAGACTTAGCGACTCCCTTTAAAAGAATACAGTACGGGGCTTCCCTGGTGGCACAGTGGTTGAGAGTCTGCCTGCTGATACAGGGGACACGGGTTCGTGCCCCAGTCCAGGAAGATCCCACATGTCACAGAGCAGCTGGGCCCGTGAGCCATGGTCACTGAGCCTGTGCATCTGGAGCCTGTGCTCTGCAATGGGAGAGGCCACAACAGTGAGAGGCCCGCATACTGCAAAAAAAAAAAAAAAAAAAAAAGAATACAGTACGGAAAGGGACAAATAGGAACTTTATTGTGGAGAAACCTTCCAAGCACCAAGTTAACCAAGTGACAAAAGTTAACATCATGTGTGATGTCATATATGTATTATGTACCCTCTGATACAATGCAATGAGAAGGGTCTTTAATCCATGTTATATTTTTTCCAAAAACCAAAAATACCAGTCTGATCATGAGGAAACAAGAGGAAAACCCAGACTGAGAGACTTTCTACAGCATGCCTTGCAAGTTCTCTTCAAGAATATTAAGGTCCTGAAAAATAAGGAAAGGCTGTGAAACTGTCACACACCATAAAAGACCAAATCCAACTAAATGCATTGTGTTGTTCTACGTTGGATTATGGAGCAGAAAAAGACCATGAATGGAAATCTAGTGAAATCCAAATAATGTTTAGAGTTTAATGAATAGTCATGTACCAATGTTAATTTCTTAGTTTTGACAAATCTGCCACAATAATACCAGAAAGTATAAGGTAATTGGCGTGATGGGGGAGACTGTATGAGGGATATATAGAAACTCTATGTATTTTCTCTGCTACACTTTTCTAAATCTAAAATTATTCCAAAATATACAATTATGTAAAATTAAGAACAAAGAAATATTGTGAAAGAACTTCATGCTGATAAATTTGATAACTCTAAAAAAAAGAGAGCCACTTGTAAGTCATATGATGAGCATCCACACTTAACTTTTCATTCTTGGTTTCCATACTTATGAATTCATCATCATAATTTAGTTGTTTATCCAGATAATTGCCTTTAATGATGTAATTAAATTTTAGCAAAAGTATTTTATAAATCTATTGTAGTGATTTATTTATTTATTTTTTTTACAGATTGTGATAGACACAGACCTATTCATTAGGGCCATGCTGTTGTACGAACCTCCAGGGATGTGAGATCTGAGAAAATTCTAGGGCTCAGCATGAGGAAACTCTCTCATGTATAAACCACGGATGTGAAAGAAAATGTCAAACCCAGAAGATGCGTCACTTTTCCAAGTAATTTATCCTTTCAGTACAAATTTACTGAGTGCCTAATGTATGCCAGGCAGTGTTCCAGGAGCTGAGCAGATGGATCAATGAGACAAGCCCTCACCCTTATGGAACTTGCATTTCAATGGTGGGAGAGAAAGTGAACAAGCAAACAGACACATCATGCAATTTCAGATTATGATTCAAGCTATTAAAGGAGGAGGAGAACAAGTAGCTCAGATTGCTGTGACCTGTTGTGTGATATGCTAGTCCTACCATCTGCCTTTAATCTGCATGAAGATATCAAGGTCACAAAAACATTAAGATTATCAGATAGTTGACCCAGCTTTAAGAAACTGGGTGTAGTGAAAGCCTCCCCTGCCTCAAAAAAAAGAACATTCAGCCTTTGGGGGAAACCATCAGCTGGAGAAGCTGGAGCAGAGGATTCCCTGGAAATTACCCTCAGAGCTTAGGTCAGGAGATGCTGATCAATATGACAGGACAGAAATGAATGCGTGGAACTGGGCAGAGTGCAAGGTCATCACTGATCATATGCCTCTAAATCTATTTAAATATTTATGTATTTGGACAACTGCCCTTGTAAAGTTCATGGCTTACACATGCTCTCCACAGGAAATGTTGCCAGTCCCTTCACATTTCAGACATGGGTCACAAATAAGAATTGAAATGAAGAGCTCCCTGAGGCATTGCAGATGGTGCAGAAGCACACAGAGCTGTGTCCATGTCTTTGGAACAAAAGCTATCAGCTAAATATCAAGAACTGCATGTGGTCAATTGAAGATATTCTTATTTTCCTTTTATACAGAAATCAGTCTTCTTTTTGTTCTTTTAGTTTTAGGTCACTAATCTATTCCAACAGCCTATATTGTCATTTATTCTAAAAATCAGGATAAATATTTCTAAAACTTTGTCATCAAAAGCAAACAATTAGAGGTGAACTCCAAAAGGTTATTTTCAATTTTCATCAAAATCAGCAAACCCTGTTATCTCTAAAGACAAACGAGTCCAATGATAGTCTTTCCCTCTATAAATAAAAGATAGGGACCTACAAATTCACCTTTTTAATATTAAAAAAAATAATTAACAAGATCCATTGCTACCAGTAAACCAAATGCAGCAAATTACTTTTCCTAAAGTGGTTTGGAGTAGACTGACCAGTCCCAGCCTCTGTCCTCATGCCTGGTGCCAAACATGTATCATCAAGGCTGGCTAAGGTCAGTGGTCCAGTCTGCAACTTCAGGACCAGGGTTTTCTGTGTGTGAAGCTAATGAGCTCTTATGGGGGATCAGACTCACAACTCTGGCCCTAGTAGAGCTATGTTCCAACTATTGATCTTATCATTAATGATTTACTCCATTCCAAACTCTCTCAGTCTGACTGAATTTTTTACAAAATGGTTGCTTTCCAATGAATTTGTGATATTTGAACCTATGTAAATAAACAGTAGAGCAGTACTGACATTAAAAATATTAAAATTGTTTTAATTGATGTCCTGAAGAATGGGGATGATTGAATAGAAATTAGAAATTGCAAATATCCTCTGCTGTGGTCTATTTGGACAAACCTACTTGAAATTCCATTTATTTTGTATATTCCCAAACCATTTCAACTATAATTCCTAAATGAAAAAAAATATTTCACAGGGCTTCCCTGGTGGCGCAGTGGTTGAGAGTCCGCCTGCCGATGCAGGGGACACGGGTTCGTGTCCTGGTCCAGGAGGATCCCACATGCCGCGGAGCAGCTGGGCTCATGAGCCATGGCCACTGAGCCTGCATGTCCGGAGCCTGTGCTCCACAATGGGAGAGGCCACAGCAGTGAGGGGCCCGCGTATCACACACACACACACACAAAATTCATAGACTTTCAAATTTTCAGTTTTTTCCCAAAGTCCTTAGTGATATTTATGATATCACTGTCAACACACATTGATTGAAGTCCCTTATTGGGTCGGTCACTTAATGATGTGCTTCTTGTACACCATACGTATTATGCAGGAGGATGAAATTTAGAGTCTAAGGTGGAATTTAGACTTATGTTAGCTCATGGATGGGTCCCTGTTGGAAATTTATTTGGATGAGGGTTTTTCACTGTAGAATATTTGTGCCTGTACTGCTTAGTTTGTGTTAATTAGTATCTTAATGAAGATAGGTATGGTGGGTAGGCAGTATAGGCTCCCCCAGGGGCCTGATCCTCAGGCTAGCCCTATGAAGTGGGATCTTCTCAGAAAAGTTTAGCAATGTGCTTATATAAAGCCTCTGGGAGACTCAGAGATGGGTTATAGTTGCATTGATGCAGAGTAAAAAAGATGAATTCTTCCCATTTTATAAGGAAACTCTCATGGCTTCATCTCAGTGAGAATCTCAAGGCACATTGTACAAACCCCTGTTCTACCCCAGGCTTCCATTTCCACAAGGCTCTGATAAATCAACCTTTCTTGCAAATTTTAGAGTTGACACATCAGTCACTATATGGGAGTGGTTAGGCACTAACTTGTAATAAGGACAAAAAATACCAAACAGTGGGCTATAATAGAAGAAATTGAGAAGTTAAATGGCTCCTGTGATGCACCCCTGTGCATTCCAAGAAATAACATAGTAAAAATTGAAGGTCTTTAGTAGTTCTGTATTTTGAAAATAAGTGACAATAGTTTATGAAATTTAGGAAACTATTTTTAATGGGTAATTCTATAAAACATTCAAGGTACAAATAATTTAAAACTTCCAAAATATTTTTCAGTTTTGAGAAAAAAGTGAAACATTTTCTTACTCATTTTGTGAAGCTAGTATAATCTTGATATCAAAGTCCACAAAGACATAAAACAGAAAATAATCTGATCACATGAATGAACCTGGAGGAGAAAATCCTGAATAAAGTATTATCAATCAACCAGATTTCATAGTGTATTAAAACATAAAACATCAAGACCAAATTAGATTTGCAAGATTGCACACTTGGTTTAATATTCAAAAGCCAATTGATATAATTTATCACTCTAGTAGGTATGATATTACTGAAACCTGAAACCAAGCAGGACCCTCTGGGGATCCTGGGCACAGAAGACTTCTGTTCTGCATTTCTTAACTCCAGGCTACAAGACCTTCCCTGAGTTCGAAAGGGCAGATTTCAACAGTTGCTTATCCAGGAAGGGAAGGGATACAAAGGCAAGGGAGGGGCAGGCAAAAACAAATAGTGCAGCCTTGGGGCAGGGTCTTGGTTCCACCTTAAGGAATATACATAACAATGTCTTTAATCTCTTTAAAGACATTGTTCATACCAGAGAAAGATGACCCTCTGAGGCAACATTAAAGGAACCAGAGAAGCTCATCAAGAAGATTACCTCAGACCAGATTAAAGGAGTGCACACCTGGGGACTTCCCTGGTGGCACAATGGTTAAGAATCCACTTGCCAATGCAGGGGACATGGGTTCGAGCCCTGGTCCGGGAAGATCCCACAAGCCATGGAGCAATTAAGCTCGTGCACCACAACTACTGAGCCTGCATTCTTGAGCCCACAAGCCACAACTACTAAAGCCCGCGTGCCTAGAGCCTGTGCAACAAAGAGAAGCCACAACGAGAGGCCCATGCACCGCAACGAAGAGTAGCCTCTGCTCACTGCAACTAGAGAAAGTCCACATGCATCAAGACCCAACGCGACAACAACAAAAATGCAGACCCTGCATACAGCCTTAATCTTGTCAGTAACCCCACCCTTGAACTATTGTTATAAAATTCCTCAGGTTGGGACACATAGTTTTTCGAGGCAGGAGCCCACTGAGTCCCCATTTGCCTGGCAAAGAAATAAACCTATTCTTCTCTACTTCAACCAAATCTCTGTCTTCAAGATTAAATTAGACACCAGAGCACAGAGGCTGTGCTTTCAGCATCATTATGAATAAGGCAGAAGAAACTCTTAGGAAAATGCAACATCTCATAATGATAAAAACTCAGCTAACTAAGAAAGAAAGACAACTTTTAAAATTGTATAAAGAGTAGCTCCCTCCACAAATACAACTGAAATAATAGGAAATATATAATTGCTTTCTGCACTTTATTGCTGACACAGAGCTCTTAAAGCCCTTGTAATTTCCTGAGTGATAGGGGTTCCTGGAGGACCTTCTGTTCTAATATCTGGTCTTTGACTCCAGTTCTTGACACAGGATTCCTAAATCTCTTGGAATTTCTTGAGTAATGGGAGCAACTTTTATACTAATGAAGTGACTTCTGATGGGCTTCTGGATCGCTTCAGGATAGGGGCTGGTCCCCAGAAAGACTGAGCCGTGATTATAAGCCTGTACCATTTAGCCAGACCCTCCATCCTCCAGGGAGGGGAAGGGGGCTGGAGACCGAGTTAACAATTGATCATGCCTGCGTGATGAAGCCTCCATAAACCCTGAGACAGGAAAAAGATGGGTCCCAGGGCAAAAGGTTTGAGTTTGTTCCTTGTGGACCTATACTCCCGAGATGGGAATGATAGGACAATTGAGAGAGGAGGCTGGGCCCTGCCCAGATAGAAGATAAGAGGTCACATATTCCTCATTCTTGAAGTCAGGAGACCTCCCTGACTACACATGCACAGAAAGGCTCCTTGGAGGTCAAATGGTGAGTGATGCCAACTAATGCTCACTTATCCATAGACCTCGTCAGTAAAATCCATCTTGGCTAAGACATGTGTGAGCACACATGGGAAAAGCCTGAGATCCACCAAATATGGAGTTTGAACCAGGCAAATCAAAATGACTAGCCAAAGGGAACATGGAAGAAATGCCCCATAAAAGTGATTTAAACTGCCTCGAGAGTGTGACTCTGAGTCTGCCCACACGTATCCACACGTACTCTTTATTCTCAACAAATACTTAACTTATTTCACTACTTTCTGTCTTTGTGGGAATTCTTTTTCTCCTAAGCCCTAGGGCCAGGGCCTCGTCACTGACCACTGGTCTAGCAGCTGGGATTTCGTGTTCTCACCACCGCGACCTGACCTCAATCACTTTCCAGGAACTGAAACCCTGCTTCAAGGCGTTGCCGCTGAGGCCATCCAAGATCAACTGCCTAAACAATAGGGTTTGAAGAGCATCCAGATTGGTGAGTGCATCAAAACGGCAGGAAGGTGGGGGAGCAAAACTGCTGCACTTGGGACCCTTCCAGACATTATCTTATGTACCTCTTCATCTGACTGTTCATCTGTATCATTTATTATATCCTTCATAGTAAACCAGTAAATGTGTTTCCCTGAGTTCTATAAGCCAATGTGACAAAGTATCAAGCCTGAGGAGGGGGTCATGGGAACCTCTGGTTCATAGCCAAGTTGAACAGAAGCATGGATATCCCGAGAGCTCACTACTTGTGATTGGGGTCTGAAGTGGGGGCAGTTTTGTGGGACTGAGCTCTTAACATGTGGAATCTGCATTGTTAAAACTCCAAGTAGTTAGTATCAGAATTGAATGGTAGAACAATTAATTGCTGTCAAATAATTAGAGAATTGGTCAATGTAGGAAAAACCCACACACATTTGGTGTAAGAAGTGTTGTGAGTAGAAGAAACAGGTTTTCTTTTCAATACTACAGCAAAATGACATTTAATGATGAAAAGTTAAGAATATTTTTAGATGAATACAACTCAGCTTTGTTGGATATGTGTGTATATCTATCTATCTACCTATCTATCACTCTGTTATCTTCATCTGGATCAAGATATAAAATATTTTGCCCAGTATTGTAGTTTTTTAAGTCAGGAAATAGGGTCAATTCTGTCCCTGTTACTCCCTCTTGGCCCAAAGTGGAAGTCTTTATGGTGTCCTTTGATAAATAAATATTATTAACTTTAATGTAGTTTAATTTACCAATTTAATTTACCAATGATTTTTTAATGGTCAGCTCTCCTTTTTATTATTAACTTATTTTTAGTACATCTGATAGTCTATGGCGCTTATATCTTGTTTAGTAAGTATATTTCTCCCTTCAGGTCATTAAGACATCATCCTCCATCTGCTTCTAGAAGAATTATATTTTTATCTTTTACCTTTAGGTCTATGATCCATCTCTAATTATTTGTGTGTGTCAGTGTATGATATAAAGTAGGAGTTTTCATAATGAAAAAACAATGGGAATATGTTCATTAATGTTAAAATTGGATAATAAATTTTGCTTTGTTTGTACAATGAAATACAGGAGAGCAAATAGATGAACTACCATTAAAAGCACCAATGCATAAATATCATAAGGACCACACTGAGCAGAGCACACCAGTCACAAAATAATACAGAGACACTATAGTTCATTTACACAAAGTTCTAAAGCAGAGGTTATCTATAATAAAACCAAGGAAATGGTTATCACAGATTTCAGGGGAGTGTTTATCACTGAAGAGATGAAAAGGAGTAATGATAGCAGAATGTAATACAAGTCAGTGAAGAGGCTGAGCAAAATCTGTTTCTCAAACTAGGTGGCTGGTGTTTTGTTTTGTTTTGTTTTTCTCTTAATCTAACACGCACACATGTTTTTAAGTGTTGGCTACATGTCCTAATAAACAGGATTTTTAAACAAAAACACAGGAAACAAAACTTCAGTGATAAAAGTGAACAAAACAATAGAACAATATTAAAATTTGGTTTGAAAATAAATTTTGAGGAATTGTTTCTGTTTGTTTTTTGTTATCCACATCTGAAAAAAATGTGTTGCTCTTGTCTTTCAGTAGAAGAATTACTTTTTCCCCTTTATTCATGAATATCTTGAGGAAGAATTATCTAAATTCACAGATCCTTTTGTTGCACTGATCCTGTATAGCAGCAATAAGAAGTCAAAGAATGAACAAGTTTGTAATAATTAAAATAGCTCTTTCTTTCTATAAAAGTACTCTGGACAACCCTGCTTCTGACAAGTTCAGAACCCCAAAGGCACTAAAATTGAATTATATCAGCCTCTGGCATACATAACACTTTCCAATCTAGAGTTTTAAGCTCCTCAGCTTGGAAATTAATTACATTTAATGCTTTATTGAATTTTTCAATTACTGGTCACTCCTGGCCACAACTCTTGTCTTGAATTTCTAGTATGATGTCACTCCTTTGTTGTTAAATAAGGAGAAATTGGCATGCAATTTTCTTTTCTGATTAATTTGAATAATAAGCTGATTTCTGGCTACTCTGGAGGTAAAAATCAATTTGAAAAGTATTCTCTGTATCACTGGTCCTAAAATGTTACTGCATATTAGAGCCACCTTTCAGGTTTGAAAAATAACGATGCCTGATCTCACTCCAAGAAAATCAAATTTAATTGGTGTGGGATGTGAAAAGGCCTGAGGAGTTTTGAAAGTTAAATAAGTAATTCCAGTATGCAGTAAAGTTTGAGAATCACTACCCTGCATTATCCTCTCCATTATCTACTTATGGATGTAGTAGATTTTTCAAATAAATAATTATTTATTGTTAATGTCTAGTTATTATATCTTGGCACTGAACAAATAATAACTGAACAGTACTATAATAAAATCACTCAGTCATTCCTAAACACTGATATCATTTAGTATTTGCAACTCTTCATTATATTTGCTTTCAATCCAAAGAGACAGACTCAGTTTTCCTTTAATTAGAATTTTTAATCTGTGGTTCTGAATTATTGTGAGTCAGAAGATATAATACCACAAATTAATACATAAGCAACTCTTGAAATTATGCAGAATCCTTCTGTGTAGTTCAAGGGTACTTTTAACTTGGATTACTCCTGGCTTCTCCTATTTTTGCAGTTGTCATGAACGTCAACAAATCTGGGAACCCAAACTGTAAAATCCAGGTGTGCAGAATCCATATGAATGTCTTTGCAGAATGTGAAGTAGGAAATGCTCCATTTTTAATAAAAGAATAGTGATATTTAGCAAATTGCTTTTGTGTGTTAATTGTATTAATAATAAAATAGCTCATTTTATTTAGTCTCATGCTCAGGTCATGCTAATTACAGTCAATCTTATTTTAAATGATCACAAACTACTTCAGAGATAATTGCTGTTTTATATCCATTTTAAAAGTGAAGAAACTGAGGACCAAGAAGCTTAATTAATTTTCCTGAAATGTCATGCATTTTGTTCATTTTAAATTTGATTTTAGCCATTGAAAAATTAAGACATCTTTGGCAGTCTATATTTATCTAATCTATCTATCATGTATCTATAATCTGTCATATATCTCTTCCACGTGTACTGTATTCAAAATGTAGGAAGAACAGGAAATATAAACTATTTGGGGGAAGACGATTCCAATAATTAAAACAGTAATACATCATTGATCAAGTGTATGCTATGTTCCCTGCATTTTTTATCCACTTAAGAGATTTTTATCTTATTATACTTACTAAGCCTCCAAGGTAACTCTTGAGTACCCCAATAAACAGGTAATAAAATTTTAGATAGATTAATATAGATATTGACATATAATTGTGCAGTAAATTATTATGCCCTTCACTCTTTTCATGGTGTAGATAGTCACTGAACTTTGAATATCTTCTTTTTCATTGTACAATTATGAGTTGGAATGGACTTAGTAATTATATGAATGAGTTGGAAGAATGAGATAAACATTAAAAAAATACTGGTAGTTTTAATATTATTAAGCAGAGAACAAGATAGAGAGCTCACCTCAGAGGCTGCAGCTCTATTCTATACTTGTGCTTTCCCAACCCAGGACACCCCAATTCACAACTGAGTCAATCTGAGAAGCTGGGATAAATGTACAAGGGTGCAATTTCCAGGATGTATGTTTACTTTGTAAGAAATTGCCTTACACTTTTTCAGCCTGGCTATGCCATTTTATATTCTCATCACCAACATATGAATGGTCCATTTTCTTAGCATTCTTACCAACATTTTGCTGTTTCACCAAAATATTTTATATATAAGCCACTCTAATTAGGTATGTTGTGATATCTCATCGTGGTTTTAATGTGGAATTCCCTAATAGCTAATGATTATGAAGCACATTCATGTGTTTATTAGCCATCTGTATATTCCCTTTGGTGAAATGTCTCTTCATCATTTTTTGTCCAATTTCTAAGTTGATTGTTCATTTTTGTTTATTTTTCTATTGTTGAGAGAATAAATGTTTACTAGTATTTCTTTTTTTAAAAAATAATTAATTATTTATTTATTTTTGGCTGTGTTGGGTCTTCGTTTCTGTGTGAGGGCTTTCTCTAGTTGTGGCACGTGGGAGCCACTCTTCATCGCGGTGTGCAGGCCTCTCACTATCGCGGTCTCTCGTTGCAGAGCACAAGCTCAGTAGTTGTGGCTCATGGGCCTAGTTGCTCTGCAGCACGTGGTATCTTCCCAGACCAGGGCTCGAACCCATGTCTCCTGCATTGGCAGGCAGATTCTCAACCACTGCATCACCAGGGAAGCCCCAGTATTTCTTAATTATAATCTTTTCTGAAGTTTATAGGAAAAATTTATTTATAAAGTAAATTTTAAATATCTAAAATATCAAGTTAAAAATATTTTATTCTTTAAATTTCACCATCACATAGCCTTTTTCTCCAAGTTTCCATTCGGTTGATTGTAAGTAAAAGCGTAGGCACATTATACGTATTAGATATACATTTATCAGGTGAGTTGAGGTGTACTGAGTTTTACGTCATTAAAACTCATACAAATTGGTAGCATGCAATCACTGATGACTGAAGTTAGAATTCTATTGCTTTCTTTAGTGAACTCTAGTTTTTTTAAATTAATTTCACTTTGATAGACTTTATTCATAGATAAATTATAGGATTGATTTATCAAATTTAGTGTTTCTAATGAGAATTGTAGTATAGGCTTTCACCTTATTCCTTAAGTTAAACATTTTTTTGGAGAGCATCAATATGATCGATAAAAATTTTCTCCTCCCTAGATTCTCCAGTAGTTAGGGATGACTTTGGATAACATCGGTGATGCCTAAGAAATGTCACAATCTGGTTAGTCTTCTTTCTGGAACAGCTTTACTCATTCAGAGGACTTAATACTTGATGTTAATCAAATCCTTGATTTAATATTTAATACAACTTTTTTTAAATTTTGAAATAATTGTAGGTTCACAGGTGTTTTTTATAACATTTAATACAGAGAGATCCTATTAGCCTTTCACTCAATTTCTCCCAGTGGTGACATCTTGAGTAACTATAGTGCAATATCACAACTAAGAAATTGATAATATCAATTTACCTTCAAATTTTTTCAAGTTTCACTGTTTTTTTTTTTTTTTTATTTATTTTTTTTTCACTGTTTTTATAGGCACTCATTTTTGTGTATATAGATCCATGTGACTGCCAACAGAGTTGAGACACAGAAGAATTCCACCACAAGTATGTCTAAGGATCCGTTTTACCATCACAGCTACCTTCCTCCCTTTCCATTTCCCTAAACTGTGACAATCAGTAAACTATTTACCAAGTTTATAATTTTGTCATTTCAAGAATTAAACATAAATACAAACATACAGTGTGTAACTTTTTGATGTTGGCTTTTTTCACTCAGAATAATTCCCTTGAGATCTATCCAAGTCATCGTGTGTATCAACAGGTTCAGTCCATTTTATTGCTGAGCAGTATTCCACAGAATGGATGGACCAGTTTGTCTTACTTTTCTCCTATTGAAGGAAGTTGACCTTATTTCCAGTTTGGGGCTGTAACAAACAAAACTGCTATGGACATGCATGCATGTGACTTTTGTATGAAAATAGTCATTTCTCTGGGATAAATGCCTGAGAGTGAAGTCGATGGGTCATGAGGTAAACAGATGTTTAGATTTGTAAAAAGCTGTTGTATTCTTTATTCATATTGGCTGTATCATTCCCACCAGCAATGTATGAATGATCCAGTTACATCCTAACCAGCATGTGATATTATCACTATTTTATATTTTAGCCATTCTAATTGATGTGTAGTGATATCTCATTTTGGTTTAAATTTGCATCTCCTTAGTGGCTAATGATGTTGGACTCCTTTTCATGTACTTACAAGTCATCTGTACCTCCTCTTCATTGAAATGTCTCTTCTTTCCTTTAAACCATTTTCTAATTGTATTGTTGAAATTTCTTACTGCCTACTTAGGAAGTTATTAATATATTCCAGATATGGCTCATTTTTTAGATATGTGGTTTGAGAATATTCCTCCAAGTTTATAGTTTATTTTTCATTCTTTTTATATTAGGTTTCATAGAGCAAGAGGTTGTTTTTGATATTTGTTTTTTTTTAAATGAGGTCTAATTTATCCATTTTTCCTTTTATGGATTATAATTTGCTTGTCAAGTTTAGAAATACTTTCCTAGTTCTTGTTCACAAATTCTTTCTTCTGTTTTATTTATTTTTTCCATTTTATATTTTACATTCAACTCTCTGATCTATTTTTTGTTAATTTTTTGATCAAAAGTGTGAGGTTTAGGTCAAAGTCTATTTTTATAAATGTTATTCAATTGCTCACCACCATTTATTGAAAGGGTTATTTATCCTCCCTTGTATTGTTTTTGCACCTTTGTCAAAAATCAGTTGGACTTATTTGTCATGTTCTGTTTTGGGGTTTTCTGTTCTCTCCCATAGATGTATGTGTCTGTTCCTCTGCCACTACACAGTCCAGATTACGATAGTGATATAAAGTTTTGAAATTAGTAGAGTGATTCCTCTAGTTTTTTTTCTTCTTTGTCAAGGTTGTTTGCATTATTCTAGAGCCTGTGCTTTTCCATATAAATTTTAGAATAAGCTTGTTTATATCTATAAAATTCCTTGCTGGGATTTTGATGATAATTGCATTTGCCCCACAGATCAATTTGAGAGAGATATGACATCTTTAATATGCTGATTCTTCTAATCCATTAGCACAATGTATCTTTCCATTGATTTGGGTCTTATTATTTCTTTGGTTAGCATTTTGTAATTATCAGAATACAGCTCCTTATATATATATTTTTTTAATTTTTTTAATTTATTTATTTTTATTTTATTTTTATTTTTGGCTGCATTGGGTCTTCATTGCTGCACGTGAGCTTTCTCTAGTTGCAGTGGGCGGGGGCAACTCCTCATTGAAGTGCATGGGCTTCTCATTGTGGTGGCTTCTCTTGTTTTGGAGCATGGGCTCTAGGTGCGTGGGCTTCAGTCGTTGTGGCGCGTGGGCTCAGAAGTTGTGACTCATGGGCTCTAGAGCACAGGCTCAGTAGCTGTGGTGCACGGGCTCAGTTGCTCCACGGCATGTGGGATCTTCCTGTACCAGGGCTCGAACCCGTGTCCCTGTCAATGTCAGGCGGATTCTTAACCACTGCAGCACCAGGGAAACCCTATATTTTAGATAGATACAAAACAATTTCACTTTGGGAGCAATTTTAATTGGTATCCTGCTTTTAATTTATGTCTTTACACATTCATCATTAGTATAGAAATGCAATTGATTTTGCAAGTCGATTATATGCCTTGCAACCTTCCTAATTCTCACTTATTAGTTCTAGGAAGATTTTTTTTTTGGTAGATTTACTAGCATTTTCTACACAGAAAGTCATATTACCTGTAATAGAAGTCTTGCCTTTTCCCCCTTTTTAATCTGTATGATTTTTCATTTTTTTTCTTGCCTTATTAAATGACAAGAACTTCTAGTACTGTGGTAAATAAAACTGATATTGCAGATATTTTTGTCTTATTTCCATCTTAGGGGGAAATATTTAGTTTTTCACAATTATGTATGATACTGGCTATAGGTTTTGGTAATGGTTTGTGGAAGTTTCCTTTTATTTTTAGTTTGCTGAAAATTTTTTATCATGAGTATATATGAATTTTGTTAATTGTTTTCTACTTCAATTAATATAATGATATGATTATTATTCTTTAGCCTGTTGATATGGTGAATTACACTGATTAATTTTTGAACAGTATATATCCAAAATAAATCAAACTATCTCATTGCATATAATTATTTTACTGCTAAATTAATTTATTAATACTTTTCATGATTTGTGTGTGTGTGTGTGTGTGTGTGTGTGTGTGTGTGTAATTCATGAGTTTGAATCTGTGTGAATCTGAATTAGTCATAAATCTGTAGTTTTCCTTTTGTTCTACCTTTGTCTTATTCTGCTATCTGGGTAAATAAAACAAGTTTCTTACATGCATAGGTAAGTGTTTCTTCTCTTCTGTTTTCTGGAATATGAAGTATTTACTAAGTGTTAAATCTCCTTTAAGTGTATTTTTAGGATTCTCCAGTGAAAATATGTTGGGCTGGAGATTTCTAATTTGGGAAATTCTAACCAAAAATTTACTTTATTTAAGGTTCTAAGACAACAGATTATTTCATTTTTGCTTAATTTTGGTAATTTATGAATTTTTAGGAATTGGCCAATTTTGCTAAATTTCTGAATGTAACGTTCTTCATAATATTTCTTTATTATCATTTTAGTGGATTCAAGATGTAGTGATAGCCTTTATTTTATTCCTGAAAATGGTTATTTGTGTCTTCTTATTAATTTTGTCCATCTTGCTAGTTTTATCAAATTTATTAATTTTTTAAAAATTATCTTTTTAGTTCATTGATTTTTCTCTCTTTGTTTCTCATTTTCAATTTCACTTATTTTTGCGTTTTTTTTTTTTTTTTTTTGCGATACGTGGGCCTCTCACTGTTGTGGCCTCTCCCGTTGCGGAGCACAGGCTCCGGATGCACAGGCTCAGCAGCCGTGGCTCACAGGCCCAGCCACTCCGCAGCATGTGGGATCCTCCTGGACCGGGGCACGAACCTGCGTCCCCTGCATCGTCAGGTGAACTCTCAACCACTGCACCACCAGGGAAGCCCTATTTTTGCTTTCTATTATTTCCATTTGTCTGTTGGTTGACACTTTTTATCCCCCTATATCTTCTAGTTTCTTGTGACAGGAACTTAGTTATTAATTGAAACCTTTCCTCTTTTCTAAGGTAAGCATATAGTGCTATAAATTTTCCTCTCAACGCTACTTTATCTGTGATACACATATGTTCTATGTTCATTTTCATTCATTCTGCATATTTGTTTGGCATCAAGTAGCTTTTATTTTATTTAAGTCATTCACAAATGAAAACTTAAAGAATAATACCAGACTAATTAAATGACAAATTAAAGCTGTAGAGAGCTCATAATAATCCTTGATAATAATTATATATAATCTACTATTTACAAGGTACTATCTTTATTTTTATCTTAATAAGAACATCTTTGTAGCATTTTCAAGTAGAAATGTAATACATCACAGGTTCATACACTTTAACAAAGACCAACTTAACCTGGTTTAAAACAAGATAAAATTTTGTTTCTCATGTAACTGTCTGGAGATGGGTGATCCAGGAAGGTCCATATTTCTACTTATGGAAAAGGGAAAGGCAAATGCAATGCATGACCCTTTTTTCATGGACTTAAATAAGAAGTGTTATACATTATTTCTGTTCACATCCCTTTGGCCAGAGCTCAGACATGGGGCCACACTTAGCTTCAAAATAGGCTAGAATGTATATCTTTAGCTGAGTAGCTAGTTCTGTATATTTTAAAAGTTTATTTGAAACTTCCTCATTAACACTGGTAAGACTGGTGTCCTTATAAGAAAGGGAGGAGACACCAATGGTCCCTCTCTCTTTCTGTGTGTATACAGAGGAAAGACCGTGTGAGGACACAGTGAGAGGATAGCCATCTGCAAGCCAGGAAGAGACATCTCACCAGAACCCAATACTGTTAGCATCTTAATCTTGGGCTTATAGACTCCAGAAATGTGAGAAAATAAATTTCTATTGTCTAGTCACCTAGTCTTTGGTATTTTGTTATTGAAGCCCTAGCCGACCAGTACAGATTTTGGTATCAAGAGGTGAGGTGTTTCTATAGCAAACATCTAACATTGTGGAAGTGGCTGTAGAACTAAGTGATGGCTAGATGCTGATAGAGTTTTGAACTGAATGCTAGAAAAAAATCTAGATTGCCTTGACGTGGCGATTGGTAGCAATCTGGATATTAAAGACAAATCTGGTGAGAACTCAATAAGAAAAGAGGAGAGCTGTAGAGAAAGTTTCTATCATCTTAGAGAATACAGAGATGATGATAAACAAAATGTTATAGAAATATGAATGTTAAACCATTCTGGTAAAGTCAAATATGGAAATGAGGGATATGCTATTGGAAACTGAAGAAAAGGTGATTCTTATTATAAAGTGGCAAAGAACTTGAATGAATTGTGTTCTAGTATTTTGTAAAATGTAGAATTCGTTAGCAATGAAATTGGATATTTAGCTAGGAGATTTCTATGCAAAGTATGGAACATGTGGACTGTTTTTCCCTAACTGATTATAATAAAAAGAAATAAAAGAGGGAGAAAGTAAATAAACTGTTAGGTGAAAGAAATCAGAACTTGGAGATTCTTAGATGTGATGTTATAGATAGTTTTAGATCTTAGGTATCAGTCTGGCCTATTTTATTGTCTGCCATGTTAAAAATAAACAAACAAACATAAAACTTGAGCCCAATTACTGATGAACTCAAAGATGTAATTCTAAAGCAAAGATAATTTTAAAAGTCGATAGGTAGTAAGAGGATACTTATTAGTAATTTCAATCATATGTTTTAACCAAATCACAAACAACTTACAGCCAAGTATTGGATTCATATCAAAGAATGAGTAAGAATGCAGAAAGCAAGGATAAGAATCTTGTAAGTATTACAGTTAAAACATAGCCAGTGTTTGGTTACAATCCAAAAACTTAAATAAATAAAGGTTTTTTAAAAGTTAAGAAATTAACAAATAAAATCATGTGAATTAACACATGACAATCTGTGGCTCTATTCAATCTAGATCATGTCCTGTAGGTTTTAGGCAGAAGCTGTTGATGTGTCATGCAGTTTTTTGATCTGAAGCTCTTGGCAGAAGCTGTCTACTTTTGAAGATAGTCTGCTTTTGAAGGATTCTTAAACTTCTTTCGTTATAAATCTCCAGAAAAAAATGGCAGTATAGGTGCTGAAAATGATAACTTTGTGTCTTTTTACCTGGGAGACATGAATCCGAGATCTATACCTTCATATTTGCTTGATATAATCTTGGTCAAAAATAACCTGTATAGTCTTTCTCAACATGGTTCCAGGGCACAAGACTTCTTGAGAGGATATGAAGGAAAGACTGTATATGCCTATTGGTAATAAGACTGATTATATTACATGAGTTACTTGCAGCACTCAGCCATATCTGCCTGAAATGAGGTCGAATTGAGAAAATCAGGGGAGGCATATTTAGCCATATAGTGTGACCTGTAATAAGTTCATATGATGAGAGTCACCAGGGCTAGGATGTGGTTATTTCCTGGTCCTGAGAGCCAGAAGTTACACTCTCAGTCAATGGACCACTAGAGTTCCAGATCATTTTATCATTTTGCTAGTGTATGTACTAAAATGACATTGACTCTCTCACTTTTCCTGAGGATTGAGGGTGATGTGGTCATAGGAACAATAAAGTTTCTGAGAAAGTGGAAAGGCTTTACAAAGTTCTCTATTGCTTGTGCCAACAAAAATGAGTGGCTGCATTAATGGAGGTTGGAATTCCTCATGGAAACAAAATATAAAGGTTTTTTTGTTTTGTTTCTTTTCCCCCCCTAATGTCAGAGCTGCATCTCTCTAGCAGGAAAAGCTTCAGTCCACTTTGAGAATAAGACAACAATCAGGACCCATAGAAAAAGTACTATGGAGGAGTTCACAGATGCAACCGAGGTTTGGGTTCTTTTTAGCTTCCCACTTTCTTAGTTTTATCACAGTTATGCTGGTGACAGGTAAGCTGTGGAACTTCGATGTGTGGGAACTTTCCACAACACCAAGCAATCAACTCAGTTCTGCTCAGGCACTAACTAGGTATCAAACTAAACTCAATTCTGACACTATCTACCTGGAGGCAGCAACGGATCCCACAAGTTGAAGGCTCAGTCCCACAAGACTGCACTGATTCATATGTCAGTCACAAGTCCACATTGTTACCTGTGCTTCTGGCCAACTGGCTGCAAATTGGAGTTTCCTATAACCCTCTCCTAAGATTTGATTAATTTGCTAAGGTGGTTCACAAACTCAGGAAACCTGTTAACCCACTAGATTACCAGTAAACTACAAAGGACATGAATGAACAGCCAGATGAAGAGATAAACATGGCAAAGTCCTGACCAATGTATCTTTGTTCCACTGAAGATTGGAGTCTGGCATATGGATGTATTCTTGTTTATCAGCCTGGAAACTCTCCAAGCCCTGTCCATTGGGTTTTTGTGGAGGCTTCATCACACAGGCATGATTAATTAAATCATTCCTTGATGACTGATTCAACCTCCAGGACCTCTCCTCTCCTTGGATCTGACATCCAGGTCAGAGGATGAAACTAAAAGTTCCAGCCCTCTAATCACATGGTTAGTTCCCTTGGAAACCAGCCCCATCCTTAGGTACTTTCCAAAAGTCATCTTATTAACATACATATTCTGGAAATATTGAAAGGAATATGTTATGACTATTAAGACACATTTAAAGCTCTTATCACTTAGGAAAATCCAAGGATTTTAGAAGCTCTGTGCCAGAAAAGAGGACAAAGACCAAATATATATTTCTTATTACAACTCACAATATTACAGGAACAGAGACACCCTGAGCAATATTTGTATAATTTCCCCATCAATGTAGATAATAGTAGACTATCCTTGTTTTATTCAGTTATTTCATGAAAACTCTGCTAGGTTTTATTTGAGATTCTCTTGACACAAACAAATAGCTTTCATAAAAGTTTCAGAGATTATTCTCATAAAATTGATGACCAAAATCGTTCCCCAAACTCTTCATATTCCAAAAAGTATTTTTAAATATTTTAATGTAACTATTTTAATTTTTGTTTAGAATATTTTAAATTACTTTTAGTATTTTTAATAGCGTCTTTGAACCTCTTCAAAGATCTGACTTCTTGAAGTATCACGTCATCCGAGGTCATATTAGGAGTTGCTTACTTGTCGAATGATTAACCAGGGCATTTCCTCATGCCTCCATGTTATCTCTTCCTGAATGGGCTTTTATGGCAGCCACCACCTTAGAAGATATTAGAACATTTAACAGTTCTTTAATATGTTGACCATTTTCAATGTGTTTCCTGCTGAGGCTTAAAACTCTTGTTTCCACAGCATCTCAAAATCATGGACTCCTCCAAAGGCATACTTGTTACCTGTGCATCTAGTAACTCTCTTTTCAGTTGAAAGTCTGTGGTGAAAGTGATTGGTTCCTCCGTATGAACAAATTTTACTATGTTTTAGGTTCATATTCTAAGAATGAATTAAAATCTGTTAAGCCCTATCCTGCTTGCATATTTCCTATTTCAGTCTTAAGATATGACCTGTCAACAAATAAGATTGCATCTGGAGATTTTAGGGGCTAATAAATCTGTTCAAGGCTTAGTTGGTTCTCAGTAGAGGAGAGATAGTCATGGATTTTCCTTTTTCAATAAAGGAAGAAGAATAGCAGGAGTTAAGTTGTTATTATAATGGAGAGAATTGTGTGAAGAATAAAATGATAAAATTCATAAGAGCTAAGGCTGCATACTGAAAAATGTAGTAAATTTCCAGTAAGCAACAAGGATTGTATTGCCTAATGGGCTGTAGTGTTGAAGAAGCATCTTAAAATTGTCAGTAGACACTTTAACTTGTTTGTCTGATGCTACTATAGCCCTTAGACAAGGTGAGTAGAATTTTCCCCCTAGATCTAAAGAAAAGCTGAGGTAAGAAACTGGTATATCAATATTCCTTTGAAGCTGAGTCAGAATATTAAGGGTTTGTCCAGATCTTTCATGTACGAATGAGTGTAAAAATTTATGATAATTAAGAAGATCTGGAGGGAGCAGTTGTTGAAAACCTAATTTTAAGCTGCAAACTACCATTCCTATTTAGGTTCCAGGTGGAGACTCAATCACCAAGAACTGTACTATTATTCATATTTGGTGATTATATAAAAATTGGAAACCTATTGCCCACAATAGCCAATGAGAAGTAGAAAACCTCTTACTTGCTTATTATTTTGAGTGATTTATACTCTATCAGGATGAAGAGACTTAACTCTTTTGGATTGTCTTAGTTTAGGGTCCTATATAACAAAATACCACAGAGCTGGTGGCTTATAAATAACAGAAATTTATTTCTTAGAGTTTCGGATACTGGAAGTCTGAGATCAGGGTGCATGCATGGTCTAGTGAGGGCTCTCTCCTGGGATGCAGACTTCTCATTGTATCTTCACATGACGTAAGGACAGGGAGCTCTGTGCCATTTCTTTTATAAGAGCACTAATCCCATTCATGAGGGCTCAACCTTCATGACCTAATCATTGTGCAAAGACCCTGATTAATACCATCAGCTTTGGGGATTAGGATTTCAACATAGGAATTCTGGGAGGTCAAAATATTCAGAGTGCAGCAAGGATTAATTATGACCCATATAACATAAACATTCTGACAAAATTATACATTTTCATTGGAACGTATATTGAGCTAAAACAGCAAATCTTAATAGTCACTATCTCTAGAGTACAGCAAAAGTTCAGCCACACATTGCTTAAGGACAGAATCACAGAGAAATTAAGGATTCCTATAGCCCTGGTTAAAGACCTGTGAAAAAGCAAGGGGTGTCTCAGTAAACCTCTGTGGCTTCACTGTTCAAATAAATTATTGAATTGTTGTAAAAAGTGAAGCAGATATTGATTACCTGGATCTAAAGCAACACTGAAGAAAGCAGAACAAAAATATATAACAATAAAACACCTAGCCTTAGATAATACTGAAGGTAAAATAGTGTATATATATATTTTTTTTTTTCCACAGCACATCTCACACTTCCTGCAGATGTTTAAATTGTGCTTGATATGGTGTAATTCAATGTCCAAATGAGCTGTAAACTGATTACGAATGGGAGAGTACTCAAGGATCTCAAAAATGTGATTGGAGGAACATTGGTTTTGGAGATCCCATTTTCCTAGTAGACCACAAACTGTAAAGCTAGCAGGAGAGGTGTCACAGGAGCAAAGAATTCCCTTCAAAGTTCTGGTGGGGATAGTCATGGGATGAGGCTAAGGGAGAGCTTGTGTGACAGTGGTGGGATTTGTGGTTGATATTGTAGTACTCATATCAATAACAGTTCTGCAAGATTGTTCTTTAATATTTAGAGAGATTTATCCTTGTGAGCTTAGGGTAAAATAGGAAATCAAGTTGTGATTCCTCTTCAGAGGAGGATAAGCTTCATTAATTACCCTTAAACATAAACCTTCATTAATCACCCACTTCATTTTTTTTTCGGTTTTTTAGCTACTGTGGGACAACTGTGCTCCAATGTTCTTTATGTTTATCTTGCTTACAGGTATTTTTACAAGACTTTCCCTCTACTAGTTCAGCGGGGAACATCTCCTTGCTACATCTTTAAGGCTATCAGTATATTGTGAGGTATTTTGTTTTATGTTTATTTTTGCTTTTGTTCTAAGATTCTGTCAAGTTGTCTGTGAGGAGATTGGCAAGAGTCTTGTTCTGGGTTTTTTGTTTGTTTGTTTGTTTTTTATTTTGTTTTGTTTTGTTCTCCAATACTCTGTGTATTTAATCCCCTGATTCCAGCTTAAAGCCATTCACAAAAAGTGAGTCAAGAGCTGAGGTCACATTTTCCTCAAGATCTGTTTTTGAATGTTTTGTAAAGGTGTTACAAATCTCAAACCTAAATTCTCCAAAGGATTTTAGAAATGTCTTAGTATTCAATCTTTTTGTACAAGAAAGATTTTGGAAAAAAACGCCAAAATATGTCATTCAATACTTACAGCTTTTCAAAATCTCTGCATTTATCTGCAATTTCTCAGTATCTTCCCACTCTGCATTTTCCATCTTTTTTTTTTCTTTTGTATCTGAGATTCCTTGTAACATCTGAAACCAACAATATAGATCTGATAGCATTGGATTATACATTCCTAGGGCTATTCCAAATCCTTCTGTAGATTTTAGTTTATCTTGTTTAGGCTTCTGAAATCTTGACATAAGCTGTCAGCTCAGGGTGAGACCAAAGCTAAAAACATCCTTAGACATTTAAATATAAGAAAGGATTGAGTTTTGAGACAGAGGGGAAAATGGGTTGGAAAGAAGGGCAGAAGCAGAGAAAGACTGAGAAGCATAAGATGGGGGTAGAAGAAGAGAAGACCAAAGGCCACTAAGTTCAAGTTCTCATTTCAAGTGATCTAAAAGAGAGATAGAGTTAAACATGTTATACTTTTATTTGCCTTGGCTAAGTAATTTTATAAGGAAACAATTTATGTATCTGAATTTTGTTTGGAAGCTTCCTCATTCCAGAGCAAAAAAAAAAAAAAATGCAGACCAGTGAATGGCCTTTTATTCCCATTCTGTTCTGAATAACCTCCCATATGAAAACTTTTATTCTTATCAAAGTTCTCCAAACTAGCATTGTAATATTAAACTTTCCTTGTTAAATCTAAGCTCTTTAGAAGGGTAGTTACTTAAATATGAATTATGCTATAAACTCATATAAGAGGAAGTGGTCTAGCCCAGAGGAGTTACGGACTTAGGTTTAGATTGAGAAAGCACATAACAGTGTGGCAACAGTTTGAGGAAAACATTGTTTATATGTCTTCTGTTTGGAATTTGCTTTCACCAGCCACAGACTCAATAACGTGGGATTCTCATTAAGCAGAAGCTTAGAGAAGAGCTCTCACTCATAACTAGATGCCCACAGGCAATACAAAAGACTGCATTATAAAGTCTTGGTGACTGACCCAAAGCCAAGTTTGTCCAAAGCACCCAAAGTGGGAGAAACTTTGCCCACACCTCAGACTCTGAGCTGATTCCAGAAGCAGATTTATGAGGAACGATATCTCTTCTCTCCTTAAAACACCTTCTTACAGACAACAAAAAATGATGAGGAGAGGATAAACAGAAGCAATTTGTCCGGGGGTGGGGGTGGGGGACTGGGATGTCTCAGGATTTAGTTTTTCATATCCACAGGTCATAAGGTGAGGTGGTTTAGTCTATACCTTCCCATTTTCAAAGCCAGCCTTCAAACTCCCAGTCAGCTAATGAGCTTAGTGAGAAATCAATCTGTCACAGGCAGAGGAGTTGACCAGGAATTAGAATGATTCAAAAAGCTGTTAAATCCATAAACTATAGACATGTTGTTCTGAAAAAGGCTCAGTCAACATCACAAAACAGTTTTTGGAAAAGATAAAATTTTTATTTTTGCCCAAACTAAAAGAGAAAACAAATAGATAAGTTAAATAACAGAATGATAGCACTAAGTAAACAGATGATTTGTAAGATCAACTTAAGGAACCCACCCATCAACATAGGTGATAAAAGAGATAGAAATATATGAGAAATATAAAGGAACATGGAGATGCATAAAGATAAACTCGATGGGTTACAGATGAATAAATAAAGTTGTGAGAGCAGCCAGTTGCCCTGTGGTAAAGAATGGCACAGATCAGAACAGCCCACCCACTAAGGCAGGACGGTGATGATGAAAACACCAGGTCAGACACAGCTGTGGAATTACACAACACCAAACACCATCAAAGACATGAATGTTCACAGAGACAAAAAGTTGGCTGCATAAATAGTCATGAGAGGTCACTAAATGATAAATGATTTACAATGATAAATGATTTCTTGTCAGTAACACTGGGCTGAAGAAATCAATGCAATGACTCTTTTAAAATTCTGAGGGAAAATGGTTTTTAATATACCAAAACACATTAACAATTAAGTATGAGGCTAAATATAGGACATTTTTACATTCAGATTCTTAGGATGCTTTTTTGTCACATATGTGTGTGTAGATATATATATATTTTTTCTTTCCTTGACCAAACTCTTCTCAGGCTTCCTTGAACTCTTGCTACGGTCTGAATGTTTGTGTCCACACAAGATTCATATGTGGGAAACCTAGCCCGCAAAAATGATGACATTAGGAGGTGGGACTTTTGGGAGGTGATTAGGTCATGAGGGAGGAGCTGTCATGAAAGGGATTAGTGTTCTTACAAAAGAGAGCACACAGAGCTCCTTCACCCCTTCCATTAAGTGAGGATACAGGGAAATGATTGACATCTATGAAGCAGGAAGTGCTCATCAGACACTGAATCTGAGGGTGCCTTGGTCCTGGACTTCCCAGCATCCAGAACCGTAAGGAATAAAGGTTTGCTGTTTATAAGCCACCCAGTCTATGGTATTTTTTAATAGCAGCCCAGATGTACTAAGGCAGCTCTTTTTCAACTAGACCCTGACTTTGGGACTTCTGTGTTCATCTCTGCCTTGTCCACTTTTAGCAAGAATCCAAAGTCAGATTAGCCAGCATCCCTCAGCCTCCATATCTGCTCTGACCTGTTTCTTCATTCTCCACCATCCCACAGGTGATGTCTGATCACCCTGGTCTGCCTTCAGCATTAGGTCAGTTTAGTCAGAACTCCCCTTACCCTCAATCTTTCCTCTTAGTAATTTTCCATCCACCGACCACAGTTTTTGGCATAAATCCCCACCTGCCCACGCTGAACTAGGAGCTGAGCCTAATCCTTCTCCCCCACTGCAGATTCCATTGCAGTGGTCCTTACACCTGTCATGTTAGGTCTTCTTTTTTTCCTTTTTTTAATAAATATTTATTTATTTATTTTTGGTTGTGTTGGGTCCTTCGTTGCTGCGCACGGGCTTTCTCCAGTTGCAGCGAGCAGGGGTCACTCTATGTTGCGTTGCACAGGCCTCTCACTGCGGTGGCTTCTCTTGTTGCAGAGCACAGGCTTTAGGCGCACAGGCTTCAGCATTCCTGGCACGCGGGCTCAGTAGTCGTGGCTCGCAAGCTCTAGAGTGCAGGCTCAGTAGTTGTGGCACTGGGCCCAGTTGCTCCACGGCATGTGGGATCTTCCCGGACCAGAGCTCTAACCAGTGTTCCCCGCACCAGCAGGCGGACTCTCAACCACTGTGCCACCAAGGAGGTCCCATAGATCTTCTTGAATAAAGTTTTTCCTACCATTTTTAAAGAGCATCCCAATTTTTTTCCATGAACACTTAGTATGTGTGTGTGTATTCCATTAAATTAGTGAGAAAATATGGGAAAATGTTATTTCATGAGATGCATGAACTATAAAGACATTTTTAAAAATCCAAAGCTATTTGAACTTTGACCTTTATTCTGTTTTTCTTCTAGAGGCAGGACTTGACAGTATAGGTTTACATTGTTTCCTATCAGGTTAATCACATTCTGGTTCTTCAATGATATTTACTATTGACATACCATAATACTATATATATTGTTTAATAAAACTAAAATATCACTATCAACTTATAGCAAAAAAAGGTCTATGTTATTGCTACAGAACTTACAGAAGTGAAATTATATTATGGGAGCACTATAATCTATATTGGATTATACTATGCTGACTTTCATGAACATTATGCTGATTTTGATTTGTCTTTCCCATATATATGAATATGCCATGAAAAGGAGATTATTACCTTCCCCCTCCCCCCTTCTCATGAGTCTATTTCTGCAAAAAACAAGACAAATTGACTCAATTCCCGAAGTTTTAGTCTATGGAGAGAATGTTTTGCTTAGCATGTACATGTCATGATAAAATAGTTCAACTGTATAATCCAAGTGTTAGCTAAGGTCACCCTGTTCTTTGCAATTTAAATCAAACTGACTCTATTACCCAGTTCCTCTGGGACTTACATGTTTCATGGCCATTTCTGTTTCAGCTGGTCTCTTCATCTCACTCTTGCTTTATTTCAGTTGGCTTCCAATTCTTTTTGCTATATTATGAAGAGAAATTGAGATCTTCACTTTGTACTTATATTGAGTCTGCCTCTGTATATCAAAGGACTCTAAAGTTTCTGCTAAAACAAAGGGCTACGGGCTCTGGGCCACACTTTTAGGCAGAAAGAAAGAATGTCTGTAGCTTTGAAATGTAAAGCTTTTATATTCTTTTCTTACCCTCAAATCTCTGTAAGCTAACGGCAACACCATATGTTGAGGGTAAGTTTCAAGATTATGTCACCCATCACCACTCCCTACCCCTTAGAAAACAAAAGCAGTGTTTTGTCCACTGTACTAATGATCAATTAATGCATAAATAATGCTTAACAGTCAGATTTACATGCAAATAAGCAAGGTTTTCAATCCAGTGCCAAGAGCACACACATGCCAGCTAACAATTGGCACTTGCCACCTGCCTCTACAAGGATTAAGTCACTACCCACTGCATTCACTGACTTTCAACACCTCCTTAAAGGAGTTCAGGGTAGAGATCAGGAATGAGGCGCTCTGTGCTCTGGGAAAACTTGCATAACAAGGCTTCAGGTAGTTAGATATTTTCGGGAGACAATTTTATGAGCCCAATTTCTTGCATGCTTTCATGTATAGAAAAGCACTAAAATCATAAACGGTGACATCTGTTCCTCGTGACTAGCAGCAAGCTTCTGCCAAAATGTGTGCTTGAGTGCACATACCCCCCTTCATTAAAACCAAGTATATACTGAGTTTTCCCCCTGCCTCTTCGGAGCAGTTCGTCAGAGCTATTTGAGAGGCTGTCTCCTGGGCTACAGTCCTCATTTTGCCCCAAATAAAACTTAACTTAGAACTCTCACATTATGCATCTTTTTCTCAGTCGACACACAGAGTAATATGTGTTTCAATATACCTGATAAGCTAGTTTTGAAGCCCACTGGAGGGTGAGGCTGTAAAGACATCTAGGATGTATAATATAGTGGTTTAAGATAATTTTGCTGTTAGTATTCAAGGTCAAAAAATATTAGCAGAACTACAGAAAAGGAAGATTCATTATATCTGTCAAAAATATAAAGTTTACCATGAAAAGTTACTTATTACTAATTGGTTTGAAATATTGAAACATTAAGCATATGTTCAGTGGGGCTTACATATCAAAAACTTGCACACAATCTGTACATGTGAATTGTCTATTGAAGACAGGGAGTGATGAGGTATGCTTAATGAGCAGTGAATTTAAGGAAGTTTTGTTGAGCATGAAAAGTGCACAGGTCAGGAGGTCCAGCTGATGAGGAATGGAAGTATTTGGTCAGAAGTTCAACATGAGAGTTGGATTCATTTTCAACTCAGTTTGAGCTCTTAGGTTCTGCTTTCTGTCCATGGAGCTCTGAAGAATGTGACAATGGCCTCTCAGAATGAAAAACAGCCTGTCATGGCCAAGTTGAAAGGAGAATTGACTGGGAGAATTAATTGCTATCTACAAAATGGGGAGTTTGAGGAAACAAGTTCTTTTTCCACATGCAGAACTTTCAACTCACTTCTCAATGAGTATAATTTCATTTTATGCAGCCTCTTTTGGATCTTTCTCAATGCATTTTGGACATAACAACTAAAGTCAAATAAAAGTATGTGCAGAGCACTGAATTTCAGTTTTAATTCTACCATTCAGTAGCTGAATGATTTTGTATGAATTTCCCAAACTTTAAAGCAATGCAAAATCCATCTATAAATTGAAAAATACATCATGTGTGAGGTTCATTCCAGGCTTGGAATTCTACACTCAGGTTGCTGTCTGTGAGATTGAAGACCACTTAACTTATATGAGTATGTTTTCCCAAGATCAAAGACTGTGTCTATTTAGATCTAACCGGGAAAGCAGAAATATTATGCATTTCTGACAAAGGGTATTGAACACAGGGAACAGTGATACAGGTTTTGAAAGGCTGAACCAGCAACAGGGGTACTGAACTGCTGTGCTTGGATCTGTAAGGAGACCACAGTATCAAATACACAGAGGATTAAAATACAAAACAAAACAAAACATAAAATGGGATACGAACCTGTGGCTTTTGGAACCTCACAGCCAAGAATGAGAATACCAGAAAGAAAGAGTCTTCTCCCCTCTTTCCTCCAAGTTACGCTCTAGGGTCTCCCATTGGCATACTCCAACAGGAAGCTGATTCCAAAAGAGTAGGAAACGGAGTCTGCAGCCTCCAATCCAGCCTTGCATATGCAGGGTGAGCAAGGGTGGCATTGATACTGAGAAAAAGTAGGTAAACAACCACATGGGGAGAAGATCTGCATTTTCTTCAATGAGTCTACTTGCCAGTTAATGCTCAGAACACAAGGGACCTCAGTTATTTATTGACTTGTGTGAAGTCATTGAACCTAACATGGCAAGTTAACTAATGGGAGGAACAACTCTGCCATAAATTGGTCTACAGGATGTGTAATATACTGCAACATTTTCCAGCCAATGTGGCCATTTCTGTCAATAGATCGAATACATATGAGAATTAAATTATCTTTCATTAAATAAAGAAAAAGAAAGAGAGAATTGCAGGTCTTCCTATGTCAACCACATAAGACAGATGCTTTTGGTTGTCTAGGAGTAGATTTGTGTCCATATAGCATACAGGAGAGCATGATTTGTGGAAAAAATATTAAACTCTAATAAAAAACAGTTTTCTAAAGTGATGAAATAGAATCATTAATAATAGATTAAGTGGATGCCTTATGACATGAAAACTGTGCCTCATGGATTAATTACAAGAAAAAAAAGGTTTTTATTCTTAATGCTGGAGCTGAGGAATGACCATCGGGGCCGACCCAGGGATTGCGTTCCTCTACATCATCCACCCATCTATGCAGCTTGGTGCCATTGTTCCTGCTGATCTGTGGATTTCATTTCTTTCTTTTTTTTTTTTGAAGGCCTTTTGCTCTTTCTATAACGCATTATCCAAATATCTGATTTCACAGTGTTGTTGGTTTTTTTTTTCTTTTTTCTTCATTTTCTTGGACACAAACAGTTGTACTACTTGTTGCATTCAAAGACTATATATTTTTTTTTTGGCATGAGACAAAATGTTATGCAGAAATGAGGTATATGAATTGAAGTGCAGTGAAGGCATAGTGGCCTGTGTGCCCAGCCTCCCTTTGCTCCAGGTCCCCTGGAAGCACTGCTTAGTGCTCAGAGCTCAGAGTAAAACAGTTCAAGAGCCACTGTACAACAGAGCAATCTGTTACATTATGGATTATAGCATGTTAGTACAATCACTACTTAAACATGCAATCACACCTAAGGATTTTAAAAACATGAATTTGCAAGGAGACCAACTTAAAGGTTACTAATTTTGCATTTATTAAATTATTTTTAAATTAAATTTTAGATTAGTTTGCATTTAGGTGAACAAAAGATTAGTCAGTCCTTCTACCCTCAAAACTGCAGGGCTGTAAGTAAAGTAAAATTGCTGCCCTACTATGAACAGTCTAATGCGATAGAGTTCTGTTGATTTAGTTATAACTGCAATGGTTACCTACTATTTTCTTCTGACTTTAATTTTTAATTGATTTGCTTCTGAAATGTTAACACAATAAGTACTTTCAATTGCTTTATTGCACTTTTGGTTAATTCTGTTTTTTATGTCAGCAGAAGTGTGGTTAGAAGTCATTATGTGTTGGGCATTTTGTCAATATGAGCAAATGTGGGTCCTTCCCTTCTGTCTCCAGCACCAGGTTTTACAGTATTCATTCTCCTAACCAAGGGCAGGGATTGTCCCAATTAGAGTTTAAATCATGATCATCCTAGAATTAATATATGTCTGAGCACTTCTGGAGGGTCAGTGAGTCAAGCCCACCAACAGTCTCTCTGCACAAGGGCCTGCTTTTATAGAATTCTTCTCAAGGAAAGCAAAAGTCACCCAATATGTACGGTTTGATTTTATAATCAAAGAGAGGTCAACACTGTCTCAGCCCAGTCTCTTGTGTACATTTACCTGGGTCTGAGCGAAAGAGGCTTTCAGAGAAATTTTAGGTTACTTTTCATAAAAATGATTGGGAGATGATATTTTATAAGGAGGGGCCACTGGAACCAAGCTGATATCATAGTCATGGGACAGGATTCCCTCCTCTTCTACAAGTACACAGGAGTTTGTGGCATTGGTATCCCTGCAAGCCTGTGGAAGGACATCAGTAACTTGGCATGCTACAGTGATTCAGAGAAGACACTGTGCAAGCCAAGGCTGCAGCACCAGAAAAATTTGCAGTAATACTAAAGTGCTCTGGTAACCCAGGCAGAAAAAGGAAGTGACACGTCAGGACTCCCACACAGCGGTGCAGGCACCTGCTGCATCCCAATAGTGGCAATTGCATGGAAGGCGACAATTCTCTTCAAGAGAACATGGGAAAGGCACAGCGAGTCTGGCAGAAACAGGACGTGCTCCCATCACATGTTGCACTTAGGAAAGTGTCCTTGTGAGAGTGTGTAGGTAGGGGATGATGTACCAAGGGATGTGGTGGTCCCAGGAAAACGGGTGAGGGAAATGCATGAAGGATATAATCTTCTTACACTTAAGCAAAGTTTCCTCGATGCCCCCTCAGTCATTTATTTATCCACTGTTACTGCTCTGTCTCTGCCATTGGGCTGTTACTATGTTGAGGTGTCACCTGTCTTCAGCTCCTCTGTCCTTAGTTCTGGAACAAAATACTTGTCACACAGCCTTCATCCCAAATATTTTTATGGAACATATTAGTGAGGCGTACTGCTTCAAGATGAATCTTGTTTAACATGTCTTGTTTTGTCCTTTTTATTTAATAATAGTAGTGACTTTTTTTTTAATTGAAGTTACACAGTAACACTGTGAGAAAGGCATAACAACATGGAGGCACCGATGCTGAAGGTTGTGACCACATCTTAGCCCACACTTGAGTGTGTCCTTTCACTATGGTTATAATTACCCAACTCTGAGGATTTAACTGCTTAGAGTTCTACTTAAAGCCATTTCCTTGGTATTTTTTTACTGTGGTAAAATACACATTACATAAAATTTACCCTTTTTACCTAAGTGTATATTTCAGTGGTATTAAGTGCATTCACATTGTTATGCTACTTCCCAAACTGGAATGTCACACACATTAAACACTAACATCATACCCCCCAACCCCTGCACCCACCATTCTACTTCTGTCTCTATGAATTTGACTCCTCTGGGGACCTCGTCAAATCACACAATATTTGTCCTTCTTTGACAGGCCTGTTTCCCTTAAGTATAATGTTTTCTAGGCTTATCCATGCTGTAATATGTGTCAGAATCTTCTTTCTTTATAAGGCTGAATAACATTCCATTGTATGGATATATCACATGTTATTTATCTGTTCTTCTAACATGTCTTCTTCTACTAATTTCCTTGCTCAAAAAAGTCTTTGTTGTTTTTTTCGGAATAAAATCCAATACCTTGGGATAGTTTTCAAACTTTCAGTTTCTTGACAAACTTATCTCCTGATATCACTTGCCAGGACTTCTGTTCCAGCCAAACTTATTTTTACACTATTCCAGATCCACCCTCTGAGTAAAATAAAGTTCATTCTATGAGGCTGTCCATTATCCTCTAATGTGTTTAAACAATGTTCACCACTGTAGACTCTGATCAGATCCACCTCTGTCCACTCAAGTCTGAGGCGAGACACCTTTCTTCTGATTTGTTATTCCAAGCTATTTTGATTGTGAATCCCTCTGAACATCCAACAGTACTCACTCCTATGGCTGCCAGCTGCCCTGTACTCTTTATGGAATGCCTTTGTTATCCCAGCCCAGGCATCATTTTCCTGTTTAATCCCTGTTCCTTACAGGGGGTCCTTGAATTTCCCTTCCTCACTTCCCAGCTGTGCCATATCTGCACTCGTAATTTCTCCTCTGAAATATTTCGACCCTTCTTCCTCTCCTCCTCCAAGAAAACGAATCATCTCTTCCTGTGTTCTCAGGGGACACTGAGACCAAATCTCTATGATGGCATTTGTGCTACAGAACTTGTCCTGTGTCTGCTCCAGCTCAGACTCTCAGACTGTGAGCTTTTTAAAGGCAAACATCATGCCTGGACCGGCTTTTCGTCAGATAATCCTGTTCTGTCTGACAAATATTTGCTGTGATTATTTTCTCCATTCGGTGGCCAAGGAAAACATACTGTCTAATTCCAGGTGGGAGGAAACAAATCTTGAAGGTACACTACTACCAGTGTCATTGTGCTTATGACTATATGACTATTTGGGGAGCACAGATGTGCCAATATTGTGGTATATACTCTGGAGGCTGCACAGGTGAGTAACATGTGGGCTCTTTCTTTAAGAGTTTAGAATATCCAAATAAAGAACTTATAATACTAGTGGTCAGAATGAGCTAAGTACCTATTATGTGCAACAAGCTTCTATGAGAATGAGAGAACCGTAAGACTGCATTGATTGATTGGTTGATCGATTGATTGATCAACTGATTTACTGCTGAATATTTCACCGGAGGATTTGAGCAAGGGGTAATAGCTGAATTCCAATGTGTCAAATGGTTCAAGTTCAGATATAGATGGAGAAGGCAGAGGGCACATGAGCACAGAGATGGAGACTGGGAAGTGCCCTGTTGGTTGGAGAATAGCACAGCATTTTTAGGGTGTGATAGTGGGTGGTGGTTCTGGTGGTTAAGGCTAGAAACACTGCAGAAAGATTTTGAAGAGGAAGGTGACAGGGGAGAGAGATGGCTTGCTAAGTAGGCAAATCCTAACCTGCTCTTTCCCCCTCACAGTCGAATTTCTCATCAACGTTTCGTCCATCAACACTGAGAATTAGGAATTGTCTTGAACTCCTCAGAGGAAGTGTAGGGGCAGCAATCATGCAGTAGAAAAACACAGTGCTACTGAGCAGTGTTTCCTATACACCAGTAATGCTATAGCCCTCAAAACAAAAGACACAAGGGTGCTTATCCTTATTCCTGACTCTCTTGGAGTTTTCCCAGGCATCTACACTGAATGACTCCGGCAGAGAGAGACACGGAGCATGAGTGTTTGAAGAGGAAAGGGCAGCGGCCGCAGAGAGGCTGTAGTCTGGAAGGACCACAGAGCATCAATGAACTCATTGGAGGGAGGTGGGGCTGCTCTGCCTTTGGTTCACCATGGTCCTAAGGCTTCCCATTAAGCCCTGCCTTCGCTACTTGCTTCCTTTGGGCAGTTTATCTGGGCTGTACATTCCAGGCTCTATTCCAAATCCCAGCTCTCCTCCCCTAATCAATGGCTATTTTTCAAGAATTCCAATCACTTCTCTACCCTGGGAAATGGTGAGTAATGAAACAGCTTATACGCTTTTTAGATCCAGTTAATAGGAATTACTGAGAATCCATGAGGCAAAGGTCCAGGAATATAAACTAATTTTACCCTGAGTCAGAAAAGAGTCTTGACAGATATTGCCAAGACTTTTATTTGTAAGAGTCGTGATCATTGTTCTAGAGATAACTACTCTGAATAAGTTATATTATTTAACTTGTGACATTCTCCTGATTATTCATTTTTTCTAACATCTTTATTGGAGTATAATTGATTGACAGTGGTATGTTAGTTTCTGCTTTATAACAAAGTGAATCAGCTATACATATACATATATCCCTATATCTCCTCCCTCTTGCATCTCCCTCCCACACTCCCTATCCCCCCGCCCGCTTTGGGTGGTCACAAAGCACCAAGCTGATCTACCTGTGCTATGAGGCTGCTTCCCACTAGCTATTGAATTTATAATTGGTAGTATATATTAGTCCATGCCACTCTCTTACTTCATCCCAGCTTACCTTTCCCCCTCTGCGTGTCCTCAAATACATTCTCTACATCTGCGTCATTATTCCTGTTCTGCCCCTAGGTTCTTCATAACCACTTTTTTTTTCTTTTTACATTCCATATATATGTGTTAGCATACAGTATTTGTTTTTCTCTCTCTGACTTACTTCACTCTGTATGACAGATTCTGGGTCCATCCACTTCACTACAAATAACACAATTTCATTTCTTTTTATGGCTGAGTAATATTCCATTGTATATATGTGCCACATCTTCCTTATCCACTGATCTGTCTATGGACACTTAGGTTGCTTCCGGGCTATTGTAAATATAGCTGCAATGAACACTGTGGTACATGACTCTTTCTGAATTATAGTTTTCTCAGTGTATATGTCAAGTAATGAGATTTCTGGGTCGTATGCTAGTTCTATATTTTAGTTTTTTAAGGAACCTCCATACTGTTCTCCATTGTGGCTGTATCAATTTACATTCCCACCAACAGTGCAAGAAGGTTCCCTTTTCTCCACACCTTCTCCAGCATTTATTGTTTGTAGATTTTTTGATGATGGTCATTCTGACTGGTACGAGGAGATACCTCACTGTAGTTTGGATTGGCATTTCTCTAATGATTAATGATATTGAGCATTCTTTCATGTGTTTGTTGACTGTCTGTATATCTGCTTTAGAGATATGTCTATTTAGGTCTTCTGCCAATTTTTGGATTAGGTTGTTTGCTTTTTTTGATATTTAGCTTTATGAGCTGCTTGTAAATTTTGGAGATTAGTCCATTGTTGGTTGCTTCATCTGCAAATATTTTCTGAGAGTTGTCTTTTCGTCTTGTTTCTGGTTTCCTTTGCTGTGCAAAAGTTTTTAAGTTTCATTATGTCTCATTTGTTTATTTGTGTTTTTATTTCCATTTCTCTGGGGGGGGTCAAAAAGGATCTTGCTGTGATTTATGTCATAGAGGGTTCTGCCTATATTTTCCTCTAAGAGATTTATAGTGTCTGGCCTTACATTTAGATCTTTAATCCATTTTGAGTTTATTTTTTGTGTATGGTGTTAAGATGTATTCTAATTTCATTCTTGAACATGTAGCTGTCCAGTTTTCCCAGCACCAATTATTGAAGAGGCTGTCTCTCCTCCATTGTATATTCTTGCCTCCTTTATCAAAAATAAGATGACCATATGTCTGTAGGTTTATCTCTGGGCATTCTATCTTGTTCCATTAATCTATAACTCTGTTTTTCTGCCAGTACCATACTGTCTTGATTACTGTAGCTTTGTGGTATTGTCTGAAGCTGGAGAGTCTGATTCCTCCAGCTCCATTTTTCTTTCTCAAGATTGCTTTTGGTATTTGGAGTCTTTTGTGTTTCCATACAAATTGTGAATTTTTTTGTTCTAGTTTGGTGAAAAATGCCATAGGTAGTTTGACAGGGATGGCACTGAATCTGTAGATTGCTTTGGGTAGTAGAGTCATTTTCACAATGTTGAATCTTCCAATCCAAGAACATGGTATATCTGTTTGTATCATCATTAATTTCTTTCATTAGTGTCTTATAGTGTTCTGCATACCGGTCTTTTGTCTCCTTAGGTAGATTTATTTCTAGATATTTTATTCTTTTTGTTGCAGTGGTAAATGAGAGTGTTTACTTAATTTCACGTTCATATTTTTCATCATTAGTGAAATGGAATGCCAGAGATTTCTGTGCATTAATTTTGTATCTTGATACTTTACCAAATTCATTGATTAGCTCTAGTAGTTTTCTCATAGCATCTGTAGGATTCTCAATGTATAGTATCATGTCATCGGCAAACAGTGACGGCTTTACTTCTTCTTTTCTGATTTGGATCCCTTTATTTCTTTTTCTTATCTGATTGCTGTTGCTAAAACTTCCAAAACTATGTTGAATAATAGTTGTGAGAGTGGGCAACGTTGTTTGCTCCTGATCTTAGTGGAAATGGTTTCAGTTTTTCACCACTGAGGATGATGTTGGCTACGGGTTTGTCATATGTAGCCTTTATTATGTTGAGGTAAGTTCCCTCTATACCTACTTTCTGGAGGGTTTTTATCATAAATCGGTGTTGAATTCTGTCAAAAGCTTTTTCTGCAACGATTGAGATGATCAAATGGTTTTTATCCTTCAATTCATTAATATGGTGTATCACATAGATTGATTTGCATGTATTGAAGAATCCTTGCATTCCTGGGATAAACCCCACTTAATCATGGTGTATGATCTTATTAATGTGCTGTTGGATTCTGTTTGCTAATTTTTTTTATTTTTTGGCAGTATGAGGGCCTCTCACTATTGTGGCCTCTCCTGTTGCAGAGCACAGGCTCCGGACAATCGGGCTCAGCAGCCGAGGCTCATGCGCCCAGCCACTCTGTGGCATGTGGGATCTTCCCAGACTGGGGCATGAACCTGTGTCCCTCCATCGACAGGCAGACTCTCAACCATTGCACCACCAGGGAAGCCTGGTTTTCTAGCATTTTGTTGAGAATGTTTTCATCTATATTCAACAGTGATATTGGCCTATAGTTTTCTTTCTTTGTGACATCCTTGTCTGGTTTTGGTATCAGAGTGATGGTGGTCTCATAGAATGAATTTGGGAGTGTTCCTCCCTCTGGTATATTTTGGAAGAGTTTGAGAAGGATAGGTGTTAGCTCTTCTCTACATGTTTGATAGAATTCACCTGTGAAGCCATCTGGTCCTGGGCTTTTGTTTATTGGAAGATTTTTAATCACAGTTTCAATTTCAGTGCTTGTGATTGGTCTGTTCATATTTTCTATTTCTTCCAGATTCAGTATTGGAAGGTTGTGCTTTTCTAAGAATTTGTTCATTTCTTCCAGGTTGTCCATTTTATTGGCATATAGTTGCCTAAAGTAATCTCTCATGATCCTTTGTATTTCTGCAGTTTCAGTTGTTATTTCCCCTTTATCATTTCTAATTCTATTGATTTGAATCTTCTCCCTTTTTTCTTGATGAGTCTGGCTAATGGTTTATCAATTTTGTTTATCTTCTCAGAGAACCAGCTTTTAGTTTTATTGATCTTTGCTATTGTTTTCCTCATTTCTTTTTCATTTATTTCTGATCTGATCTTTATGATTTCTTTCCTTCTGCCAACCTTGTGGGTATTTTTGTTCTTCTTTCTCTAATTGCTTTAGGTGTAAGGTTAGGTTGTTTATTTGAGATGTTTCTTGTTTCTTGATGTAGGATTTTATTGCTATAAAGTTCCCTCTTAGAACTGCTTTTGCTGCATCCCATAGGATTTGGGTCATCATGTTTTCATTATCATTTGTTTCTAGGTATTTTTTATTTCCTCTTTGATTTCTTCAGTGATCTCTTGGTTATTAAGTACTGTATTGTTTAGCCTCCTTGTATTTGTATTTTTTACAGATTTTTTCCTGTAATTGATATCTAGTCTCATAGCATTGTGGTTAGAAAAGATACTTGATACGATTTCAATTTTCTTAAATTTACCAAGGCTTGATTTTTGACCCAAGATATGATCTATCATAGAGAATGTTCCATGAGCATTTGAGAAGAAAGTGTATTCTGTTGTTTTTGGAAGGAATGTCCTGTAAATAACAATCAAGTCCATTTTGCTTAATGTATCATTTAAAGCTTGTGTTTCCTTATTTATTTTCATTTTGGTTGATCTATCAATTGGTGAAAGTGGGGTGTTAATGTGCCCTACTATAATCTATAAATGTAATATATTTATATATACTATAGTATATACTATACTATAGTATATTTATACTTTATAGTATAAATCTATACTATAAAGTAAAATCTATTGATTTCCCCTTTTATGGCTGTAAGCATTTTTCTTATGTATTGAGGTGCTCCTATGTTGGGTGCATAAATATTTACAATTGTTATATCTTCTTCTTGGATTGATCCCTTGATCATTATGTAGTGTCCTTCTTTGTCTCTTGTAATAGTCTTTATTTTAAAGCCTATTTTGCCTGAGATGAGAATTGCTTCTCCATCTTTCTTTTGATTTCCATTTGCATGGAATATCTTTTTCCATCTCCTCACTTTCAGTCTGTATGTGTCTTTAGGTCTGAAGTGGGTCTCTTGTAGACAGCCTAGATATGGGTCTTGTTTTGGTATCCATCCAGGCAGTTTATGTGTTTTGGTTGGAGCATTTAATCCATTTAAATTTAAGGTAATTGTCGATATGTATGTTCATATTACCATTCTTTTAATTGTTTTGGGTTTTTTATTGTAGGTCTTTTCCTTTTCTTGTGTTTCTTGCCTAGAGAAGTTCCTTTAGCATTGTTGTAAAGATGGTTTGGAGGTGCTGAATTCTCTTAGCTTTTGCTTGTCTGTAAAGGTTTTAATTTCTCTGTCGAATCTGAATGAGATCATTGCTGGGTAGAGTAATTTTAGTTGTGGGTTCTTTCCTTTCATCTCTTTAAATATGTCCTGCCACTCCCCTCTGGCTTGCAGAATTTCTGCTGAAAGATCAGCTGTTAACCTTATGGGGATTCCCTTGTATATTATTTGTTGTTTTTCCCGTGTTGCTTTTAATATTTTTTCATTGCATTTAATTTTTGATAGCTTGATTATTATGTGTCTTGGCATATTTCTCCTTGGATTTATCCTGTATGGACTCTCTGTGCTTCCTTGACTTGATTGATTATTTCCTTTCCCACATTAGGGATGTTTTCAACTATAATCTCTTCAAATATTTTTCTCAGTCTCTTTCTTTTTCTCTTCTTCTTTTGGGACCCCTATAATTCGAATGTTGGTGCATTTAATGTTGTCCCAGAGGTCTCTGACACTGTCCTCAATTCTTTTCATTCTTTTTCTTTATTCTGCTCTGCAGTAGTTATTTCCACTATTCTATCGTCCAGGTCATTTCTCTGTTCTTTTGCCTCAGTTGTTCTGCTATTGATTCCTTCTAGAGAATTTTTAATTTCATTTATTGTGTTGTTCTTCATTGTTTGTTTACTCTTTAGTTCTTCTAGTTCCTGGGTAAACATTTCTTGTATTTTCTCTATTCTATTTCCAAGATTTTGGATCATGTTTACTATTGTTACTCTGAATCTTCTTTCAGGTAGACTGCCTGTTTCCTCTTCATTTGTTTGTTATGGTTGGTTTTTACCTTGTTCCTTCTTCTACTGTGTGTTTCTCTGTCTTCTCATTTTGCTTAACTTACTGTGTTTGGGGTCTCCTTTTTGCAGCCTGCAGGTTCTTAGTTCCTGTTGTTTTTGGTGTCTGTCCCCAGTGGCTAAGTTTGGTTCAGTGGGTTGTCTAAACTTCCTGGTGGAGGGGACTGATGCCTGTGTTCTGGAGAATGAGGCTGGATTTTGTCTTTCTGGTGGGCAGGAACACGTCCAGTGGTGTGTTTTGGGGTGTCTGTGACCTTATTATGATTTTAGGCAGCTTCTCTGTTAATGGGTGGGGTTGTGTTCCTGTCTTGCTAATTGTTTGGCATAGGGTGTCCAACACTTTAGCTTGCTGGCTGTTGAGTGGAAGTGGGTCTTATCTTTGAGATGGAGATCTTTGGGAGACCTTTCCCTGTTTAATATTTCATGGAGCTGGGAGGTGTCTGGTGGACCAATGTCCTGAACTCTGCGGTCCTATCTCAGAGACACAGGTCTGACATCTGGTCAGAGCACCAAGATCCTGTCAGCCACATGGCTCAGAAGAAAAGGGGAAAAAAAAGAAAGAAAAAATAAAGAAATTAAAGTTATTAAAATAAAAAATAATTATTAAAATAATAAAGAGTAACCAAGCCAAAAAAAATCCACTAATGATAACAAGTGTTAAAACTTATATTAAAAAAAAATGGACAGACAGAACACTAAGACAAATGGTAATAGTATACAAACAAAAATCACACAGAAGCATACACATACACCCTCACAAAAAAGAGAAAAAAGAAAAGTATATATATATATATATATATATATATACACACACACACACACACACACATATCATTGCTCTCAAAGTCCACAACCTCAATTTTGAGATGATTCGTTGTCTATTCAGGTATTCCAAAGATGCAGCGTACATCAAGTTGATTGTGGAGATTTAATCTGCTGCTTCTGAGGCTGCTGGGAGAGATTTCCCTTCCTCTTCTTTGTTTGCACAGCTCCTGGGGTTCAGCTTTGGATTTGGCCCCGACTCTGCATGTAAGTTACCTGAGGGCATCTGTTCCTCACTCAGACAGGATGGGTTAACGTAGCAGCTGATTAGGGGGCTCTGGCTGGGGGAAAGATGGGTATGGAATGCAAGGCAAGCCTGTGGTGACAGAGGCTGGCGCACCATGTGTTCTCCTGGGGAAGTTGTCCCTAGATCATGGGTCCCTGGCAGTGGTGGGCAGCAGAGGATCCTGGGAGGGGAAGAGTGGATAGTGACCTGTACTTGCACACAGGCTTGTTGGTGGCTAGGGCAGCATCCTCAGCATTTCATGCCCATCCCTTCTGTCTGCGCTGCTAGCCACAGCTCATGCCCAACTCTGGAGCGCTTTTAGGCGGTGCTCTGAATCACCCTTCCTTGCACACCCTGAAACAATGGTGTTTTGCCTCTTAGGCAAGTACAGACTTTTTCCCAGACTCCCTCCCGGCTAGCTGTGGTACACTAGCCCCCTTCAGACTGTGTTCACACAGCCAATCCCAGTCCTCTCCCTGGGATCTGACCTCTGAAGTCCGAGCCTCAGCTCCCATTCTGGCCGGCGGGAGAGCAGACAAGCCTCTTGGGCTTATGAGTGCTGGTTGACACCAATCCGCTGTGCAGGAATCTCTGTGCTTTTCCCTCTGCACCCCTGTTGATGTGCTCTCCTCCATGGCTCTGAAGCTTCCCCCCTGCCACCCCTGTCTCTGCCAGTGAAGGGGCTTCTAGTGTGTGGAAACTTTTCCTCCTTCACAGCTCCCTCCCAGTGGTGCAGATCCCATCCCTATTCTTTTGTCTCTGTTTTTTTCTTTTGCCCTACCCAGGTACATGAGGAATGTCTTGCCTTTTGGGAAGTCTGAGGTATTCTGCCAGCTTTCAGTAGGTGTTTTGTAGGAGTTGTTCCACATGTAGATATATTTCTGATGTATTTGTGGGGAGGAAGGCAATCTCCATGTCTCACTCCTCCACCATCTTGAAGGTCTCCTGCTTATTCTTTTTGATACACTCCATCTATCCCTCTTGTAAATGTTGAGATAAAATGGGCTACAAGAGAGGAGAGTTCAAACTGATTCAGTTCAATGGATTTTGAGCTCAGTATGAGAAAGGTACCCCTCCCAGTCCTACAGATACACAGAGTAAATGCTGAATGAGTGACCAGGTCCCAGAACCTCACTCAGTAATTATGCAAACCAGAGTTCCACACCATCACAACCATTGTTTTCCCAGTGTGCAATAATTATACTGTTAGCAATGAGGGTTCTCACAGAAGAAAGAAAAAAAGGAAGGGAAGGAAGGAAGAAGGGAGGGAGGAGAGAATGAAAGAAGGGGAAATCAAGGAAATGAAAGGAAAGATAATAAAGGAGCAGGAAAGGGAAGAGAAGAGAAGAAAAGAAAGGGGGAGAAAAGGATAAAGCAGCTGTGCCTCTCTGGAGAGATAGACAGTTATAGGTTAGATCCAGGGCAACTGAGGATTAGAGATGAGAATGTGTGGGTGATCTGACAACTATTTGATGTATAGTGGGCATCCTTCAGAGGTATTGATGAACCTTCTTTCACAGAAAATTCATTATTACCCTAAAGCTTCTGTGAACAGAAGAAAGTAAGGCAGTGTTGAATGGAAACCCCCTTATTAAAGACTAGATAGACCCAGCTGCAAAAATAAAAGAACAGGTTGAATCATCACAGAATTCCAAAATTATATTTATCACACCAATAATGATAACCACTTTAAGTGATTGGCTTTCACACACATTACTGCATGTTTATCTTCATACTGTAGTGAGGTAAGAATTATTTCTACCTGTAGATGTGAAAACTGCCCTCTTTCTCTAACATCTGTGTCTCAGAGAGAGAAGGTTATTAGGGTGTTCCACTGGCATAACTGCAGTGAGGTCTTACTCGCTGTGTATCAGTGTTCACAGGCCCTTTATTATACTCATAAATTATAACATTGAGATCAGAGTTAAAAGTCTTGCCTATAATTACCCCACAGTTACGTTCAAGTATCAGGATCTGCAGAGAGTGTGCTCTCAACAACTACTTCATGGCAGAAAGTAGACCAGCTCTTGCAGACTAATCAGATTGAGTGGCTGGAATTCTGCTCCTGCTGAGGTCAGGTCAGAGAGCAAGGGGCCAACAAGAAACCTGTCTTCTCACAACAAGACCCGAGTCTCAGCTGCCATCTCACCCGCAGAAGAATCACAGGGTTTCTCCAAGGCTTTGGTGTCTTGTTCCTCCTCACACTTTACCCTAACAAAGGCTCTAACCCCAGAGTAGCTACTTCCATTCTGTGACCCACTTCACCAATTTTTCTCTATTTTTTTTTTTTTTTTTTTGGTGCTACGCAGGTCTCTCACTGTTGTGGCCTCTCCCGTTGCAGAGCAAAGGCTCCGGACGCGCAGGCTCAGTGGCCATGGCTCACGGGCCCAGCCGCCTCACGGCATGTGGGATCCTCCCAGACCCGGGCAGAAACCCGCGTCCCCTGCATCGGCAGGCGGACTCTCAACCACTGTGCCACCAGGGAAGCCTGCACTTTTTCTCTATTTCTCAACCACACTTCCTCCTACAGAAGCAAAGGTAAGAGAATTTGAATGATTTCTCTAGGGTTACTTTCTGTAGGGGCAATCGAGGGGTTAACTCTTGTTTTCGGTTTTGATTTGACGATGCCATCAAATGGGATTTTAGTTAATTTATACATCTATTTATTTTACAGTGATCAGCAAAAGCTATGTTTACTATATAACATTTTTAACGTTTTTGTAAATGAATTGACTTTATTGTTTTTGTTTTGTTTTAAATTTTTTGGCCATACCGCACTTCTTCTGGGATCTTAGTTCCTCAACCAGGGATCAAAGCCATGCCCTTAACAATGAAACTGCAGAGTCTTAACCACTGGACCGCAAGGGAATTCCCACATTTTTTAACATTTTATTTGAGCTAATATAAGATTTACAGAAGTGTTGCAAAGATAGTAAAGAGATGTCTTGTGTTACCTAGCTTCACCTCTTGTTAACAATTTACATACCCACTGTAAATGTGCCAAAATTAAGAAATTATCCTTGTTAAAATAATATTAACTAAAACACATGATATATTTTATTTCCACATTTTTCCATTAATATAATTTTTTTGTTTCAAGGGTTAACCTGGGACACTATTTTGTTTTAATTGTCACATCTCCACTTATTTGTGACAATTTTTCAGATTTCTTTTGGTTTTCATGACCTTGATAGTTTTGTAGAGTACTGGTCAGGTGTTTGTATCATATTCTGGTTTTATCTGATGTTTGCTCATGATTTGACTGGGATTATGATTGTTTTGAAGATACTACAGATATAATATATCCTTTATATTGAACCATATTTTGAGATATAGTGTATCAACATGATTTATTTCTAGTGATATTAACCTTGATCACTTGGCAATGTTGGCCACATTCCTTCACTATAAAGTTGCTATTTTCCCCTTCCATATATTATGGTTTATAAGTGAGTCACTATGCCCAGCTCACATGCAGAAAGGAGGGAATTAAGCTCCACCTCCTGAATGGGGGAATATCAAAGAACTAGGGGGCATATCTTACAGAAAATAACAAATATTATGCAGGGAATGATACTTTTTGAGGTTCTGTTATTTTTCTGTCCTAATAATGATGCTATATTTCCCTCCTTATTCTGCATTTAACATTAGGAATTTTTCTGTAAGAAGATTTGTCCCTTCTCATTCATTCATTAATTCTTTCTTTCATTCACATCGATATAGACTCATGGTATTCACTTTATTCTCTGTGTTAAAATCCAATGCTATCATTATTTTTAAATTAATTCTATTTATTCATTACTTTGCTTACTGTGTGACTTTTAAGATGCATTACAGCAAGAACTACATCCTGCTCCTAAACTACATGAAACAACAATGTACAGTAGCAGCTCAGAAAGGGAATTTGAAGGAAGAAGAAAGGATGAAGCTTGGAAAGTATGGCAAATTCTGGAAGTCCATGTCTGTAGTCCAGGATTCTTGCAGCTTCATATGGACAGCTCCTTAAACTCAGCATGTTTAAAACAAATTTATTATGATCACTATCCTCTCAGACTCCAGAATCAGAGACAGGAAGCCAAGGAGACCTCCTTTCTTTCACCACCAACACTTCTGAACTTCCCCACTATCTCCCTTAATTCTTGGTTAGTTGGATTGCTGGCACATTTCCAATTACAGGAGATAGAAGTTTAGAGATTTGGATAGCAGAACAAATCAACAACTATAATATTGTTAATAACATATACAATCATATTAATCAAGACAACATAAATACCCCACAAACACAGGTAAAAAGTTAAGAATGAATACCCAAGGTATTCTTTGACAAAACAAACATCTAGGTGAAAACAAAACTGAAAAACAAGGCAAGGTGGAAATTGTCTTCCACAAACAGTCCAGAGCCAGATTCTAAGATAGACACTCACTACATTTCTACTTCTCCTCTCCATGTATGCTGATCCACAGGCTGGGAACCTGGTGGATGGTAAGAATTTCATTAATGCTGGTTGGAACTATGAGTGAATAATTCAATCAGCCTGGTTTCTCAAAGTTCTTATTGCCTTGTTGTCCCAAGAAAGAGAGATGAGGCAAAACGTACTTCAGGGACCGTACTTCTCCATCTTTAGAACTTGCTAGCAGGGGTGACCAGCCTCCAGGTCTGCCTTCTTCAATCCCTACCCCTCCCATGCAATCAGGTGATGACTGCAGCTCAGCCTTAGAACCCACTGAATAAGCTACCTGAAAGCCTGTCTGAGTCTATACTTGATAGCTTCTAATGCTCCTGGACTGCCTCAGGCTCCTACCGAATATTGTAGAATTCAATTAGATTTTAGGCAATCTGATTACTTGACTAAATTACTCTTAGGAAGATGTTAATTTCTAAAGATGTGCTTGTTAAAAGATGTGACTTAATTGGGAGAGTATATTTGGAGGTATTTTTGTACTGAATATATATACTTTTATATAAATTCTGAATATATAAATACTTATTCTGTGTCTTTAAGGATCTCTCAGGGAGTATCTTGGAAGAGTAGGAGGCCTACCCTTAGGACAGGAGACCAAAAAATTTTAATAAAATCTTGTTTCCTTATTTTTGTTAATGATAATTATAATAATATTTTATGTCAGAGTGGTTGTTATGACTTGGGAAAATCTGGGTTAAAAAATTCATAGAATGACACACCATGAAGATGGAGCAGTTAAGTATATAATTATTATGATTTATTAAAGGTAAAGTTTTTGAAAATGGGTATGAAAGAGTAGGGTTGAACCTATTTATAGTCAAGAACTTAGGTGATCAATGGATCTAGATGTCACTTAGAATAAGAAGAAATGAGAATGTCTGCTGAGTGGGTTCTCCCAAACCACCAGAGGACAGACTCCAGGAACACCAGGAACAGTCAGGACTGCATGCAAAAATTTTTAATCTCTGTTTTTTTTTTTTGCACAAACACATATATGTACACATAAAGACATACACAGACACACACATACATGCACACACACAAACAGGTTACTCAACTCACCAGTCCGGAAAACATCCCTTTCATTCACATAACAATATAAAGGAAATCAGAATACATCTCCCCAAAATATATCTCTTTGACATAGAATTATTTTGAACTGAAGACAATCAAGAAGAAGCAAACACAAGAAAAGCTCTCTGCATTCTATTTGCCTCTGAGCAGAACATAAATTTACAGAAATGCCTCTCCTCCTCTCTCTGCCAGGAAGGAAAAAACTTCATCACCTGAGACAACTTTAGACCCTTATTAGCCTACAGAGGGCACCAGAGGAATCTACATAGCACACATTACAAACTAGACTTTATCTGCAATTAGTTTCCCATATATTTGTCTTCCCACAATTTGCTGACCCTAAAAACTCAAAGTCCCTTTCCTTTGCCACTTCTCTAAAAGTGTACTTTTGTTATGATGCTAAATACTCCTAAATTCTAAGCCACTTTTTAGAGTTACTCATCCATGAGTTTCTCTCATGTATATCTGAGATGTTCATGTTAATAAACTTCTCTTTTTCTCCTGTTAATCTGTCTTTTGTTACAGAGGTCCAGCCAAGAATCTAAGATGAGTAACTGAAAGTTGTTTCTCTTGTAAAATACTGTACAGCAACTTTTGTTCCATTGGCTTTTCAAAGTCATTTTATATTGTTTGAGCATATTCATACCTGTACTCTTCCATGCACAAAGCTGTGGGGGAATTGGTCTGTAAAGTGCTCATTTTTCATTATAGTAAGTATCCCTATGTATTTAGGGAAAACAAATAACACCTGAGAAAATTTTTCAGAGCCTGGGCTTTTTCTAACAAAGTGTAGAATCTTAAAAACCATATTTCCTCTCTCACCATGGGAAAGAAAAAAGAGTATTCTTCTATGTAAGTCCATTGGAAGCTACCAGATCCTTTATTATCCTGAAAAATCATAAAATCAACAATTGGGAAATTGAATTAGAACCATTCCAACATACAGAATTTAAGCAAAGAGTAATGAGTTAATTTTTCTACATGGCCAGTATTGAAATGTTATGAAGTTTATTTCTGACATAGAGCATAAAAACAAGCATATGTGCATAAATGAATGATGATGTAGACAATAAAAACTCTAGTAGTACTTTCAGGTAGCCTTGAGAATTATGGTAATTAAGAGTATGTACATATGTTTTCTTTCCAAAGAGTTGATTGTAGAGAAATAAAAGATCTACAGAGGGTCCAATGAGTCGAGGGAAGGAGAGAATCAGGTATGGTGACCAGTAAGGGAGATTAAGAAATAAATTAACATATGTAGAGGAGCAAGACATTCTGGAAGCAAAAGTTAGAGCTTAAAAGTTTTAAAAAGTGAGACTATGGTGTCAGAGTCATCAGTAAAATTAAGTGTCCTAAATAGGTTGGATAAAATAATATTATTTGTGTCAATAGGAATTAACTATTGAAACTTTTTTATTTATTTATTTTTTAAATTCTCTTGGCCAGTTGAACCACTTTAAAAAGCTGGGTTAACAGACTAATAGATGAGATGAGATGTAGATAGATGTAGATAGATGTAGATGAGAAAACAATAATTGTTCCTCTACCCCTTTGATGTTTTGGCTGGGAACCCAATAACAAAAGACATATTAACAAGAGGAAAACAGAAAGAAGATTACTGGGACTTCCCTGGTGGCACACTGGTTAAGAATCTGCCTGCCAATACAGGGGACACAGTTTCGAGCCCTGGTCTGGGAAGATCCCATGTGCCATGGAACAACTGAGCCTGTGCCCCACAACTACTGAGCCTGCACTCTAGAGCCCATGAACCACAACTACAGAGCCCACGCACCACAGCTACTGAAACCCACGTGCCTAGAGCCCGTGCTCAGCAACAAGAGAAGCCACCGCAATGAAAAGCCTATGTACCACAACGAAGAGTAACCCCTGTTCACCACAACTAGAGACAGCCCACATGCAACAATGAAGACCCAACGCAGCCAAAAATAAATAAACAAATTAATTACTTAATTAATAAAATAAATAAATACTATTTTTTTTAAAAGACAAACAAACAAAAAGAAGATTACTAATATGTATACCTCATATATGTGGGAGATAACCAGGGGAAAATAAGTAACTCAAAGAGGTAGCTTAGAATTCAGTCTTATATGGCAACTTCAACAAAAAGCAATAAATTTGTAGAGACATGACAGGACAAAGGAAAGCAGTTTCAGGCTTCCAAAGGCAGTAAACTGTGGAAAGATAAATCTATATGAAACTAATAGTAGACAAAGACTAGTCAGTAAAGACTTTTATGTAGATTTCTCTGTTGCCGTTTCCAAGGTGATAGAATTTAAACTTTTTCCCAGTGATTAACTTTTGTCCTACTTGGTAGAGAGGAGAGGAGGAACACCTTTGACAATTTTTGTCTTAAGTCAAATAGAGGGAGGGCAGGGAGCTTTTCTTGTATCTGTTTCTTCCCAGTTGCCTTCAGCTCAAAATAATCCTTATGTTAATGTAACATATTTTTGGGGTGGCCTAGTTTACCACCTTTCAGATACATGAAAATTCAACCTCAGAAGTGATCTCAGTATATTACTAAAATCCTGCTCATATTGAGGAACTTAACAAAATGATATAAATCTTTCCATATTTGGGTGGAAAGCATACTGAAATAGGAAACTATATAATAAATGCAGCTTTTGCTGATGTATTTTTGTCATTTTATTGCGTTATTCAAAAAATGTTTTAATAAAGTAGCTTCGTAAATACTAAACTCAGAATATAAGTGATTTTACTGACTTTAAATTTAGATGGCGTAATTCAATGCCAGGCATTCTTTAACCCAAGTCAAAAAGAAAACTGTATGGAGTTGGAAATAGGGACTTAGTATTAATGGAGCACTCACTGAGTGCTAGGTATTGTGCTGGAATGAGGATCAAGAGAGGAGTAACATTGAGTCCATACGTAATTCCAGGAGACTGGAGTCCTGAGAAAGTACTAGAGAAACATAAAGGATGAGGAAACTCTTCTAGGGAGACTGGAAACCCTTAAAGGATATTTCCCACGGACTTTAGCATCCAAAGTGCATTTTAAAGGAGGAGCAAGCTTTCTCCATGATGGGGGCCAGGGGAATTACTAGGTTCAAGTTAGTTTATAATTTCAAAAAATTTTAAATAAACCCAAAAGTTAAGGAAATATCTTCTCCAAGCCCTCTGAATATTTTACTGATACTGTATCTGTTAAGGCAAAATATTATCAAATAGCATTTAATTGAAAAGGAAGGCTCACACTTAAGTAATGTTGATATCCCCATGAACTCAGTATCTCAAACTAAAAAGAAGAATGTAAAGTGCTGAGGAAAGAGCATTTCAAGTGATTCTATTCACAACAAGTCTTCACAAGCTATTAAAGTATCAGTCAATGTCACAATGTCTTTACCGCACTGACCTGCAGGTCATTTTATTATCTGATTCCAAGAGTTGTAACTGTAGACGGTACTACTTGCTGGAAGGTACATGAGAACAAATTACACTGTAGGGAAGAAAGTCAAGATCTCACACCAAAATAAACACCAGAGTGTTGAATACTTGTTAATAAATATCATGCAAAGTCAAATGGAAAGTTTAGTGTCACTACCATAAAATGTTAAGTCCAGTCAGCCACAGATTGTAAGTGAGAAATAAAAACTGGATAAAATATTTGTAAATCTGGCATAATTGCTACTATAATAAATGTAACTCCTGTGTTATTTATGCTTGCTAGATTGTATGCCTTTAGTGCAGATACCCCACACATATATCTCCTGGGTAAAAAAAACAAAGGTGTTATGATTGATTGTCATCATCAGGATTTGGGGGAGAAAGGGATTATTTGAATTTAAGGAAATGTGGTAGATAGTGCCAGAATATCAGGAATGTAGGATATGAGAGTGCCAAAGTCCACAAGATATGTTTCAAGAATGGCATGAACATAAGACAACATTGTAAAACTATACTCCAATAAAATATAAATACATAAAAATACATAAATAAATAAACTAATTAATTTCTAAAAAAAGAATGGCATGAACAACTATCCAGGAAGTATTTTAAATAGTGGTCTTCCACTAATGTACCCACATATACAAACAAAACAAAACAAAACACTCATTTGGAGAAAATAAACCATTTGCCAAAGCCAGAGTCAGGGAATTTCATTCATATGGCTCATTTTGAACAGAGCATTTTTCTTTAATTTTCCTTATCTAGGCTCAACTCCAGTCATCAGATGGTGAATGACAAGACGTTAGAACACTTACTGAGTATGAAGGTCTCTGGACAACTGACAACTGCTGGGCTAAGGCATTTTTATCTCCTGACATACAAATTCCAACTGTACATATCTGCTCCTGCTCTTTCAAGTTGGTAGTGACAGGGATTAAATTATACAAATTCAGAGTAAATGTGAGTGAAAGTCTCTACAAGTAGAAAAAAGCTGAAAGCCAATTTTCTGGCTTATGATAACCAAGTCTGTGTCTTTTGGTGGAGGACAAGTTTCAATTATTGGAGAACCTCACAGCAGCTCCAGATTTCCAGAAACAGAATCAGAATTGGAATAAGAACAGAAAATTGTAGGTCCTGAGCAAAAGCTATAAGCACTGATAGATATGTTTGATTCCCCATCATGAGAATCAGTATCACTTTTAACCTTAGCTTCACATTGGAATAACTAGGAAAGCTTTTATATAATGGGACACCAGCACAATTAGTCAGACTGCTATTTAAAAAAACAACAGCAATAACAACAAACAAACATACCCAAAGTAGTTCTACTGGGTAGACAGGATAAAGAGCCACTGATTCAAATTAACAAAAGTATTTAGAAAATTACGTATTGAGAAAAGAATGTTAATTCCATGGTCAGGTTTACATTGGTCTCACACTTTTACCCAGATAACACAGTCTTCCTTGGTATCCCATTTCTACAGCTTGATCTGTTAACCTAGCACCTTTCCAACACAAGGGATCCTATGTGAGTCAATAGTTTGCTTCCTCCAGCCATTCCTATTCCAAATATTAAACTTTTAATTTGTTCTGTATTAAATATATAAACAATATTCTGCTCCAAGGCAACTTTTGAAAACCTTGATGCAAGTATTAAATTTTGACACTTGCATAAAAAAAGCTTATCTGCATTTACTGCAAAATATCCCAAGCAAACCCTCATGAGAGTTTGGATAGAAATGATAGTTGTGACATAATGGGCCACAGCAGAGAAAATTGATAGAGATAGCACAATACAAATGTCTATAGTTCTCATATTGCTAAATTAATCATTAAATATATTAAGAAAAAGTACTTGGGTCTATTGATGCGTACATGCTCATCATAAAAAAATGCCAAGGCTGAAGTTGTCTAAACTGCCAAATGTTAAAATGCTGATGCTAGCTGCAGTATTGATGTCACGGAAAACTTAGGAAGATTTTGGTATTCCCCAGAAGTGAGCTAAAAAGAGATAACAAAATTCTTGTTGGAGAAGCAAAATATGAGGGCTAACTGCAACACCCTTCAGAGCTCAACCAACTGGCCCAACTTCTGTCAAATAACTCACTTTTTCATACCAGCTAGATTCTGGGCCAATAATTTCTGCTGGGGTTGGGTCCATCTTAGAAGAGTGAAAAGTAATCTTTACTGCCAATATCTAAACCATAATATATTTTATTTAATCTTTGCTTTTGTAAGTTAGAGGCTATATTTTTGACATTTTAGATGTCTAGTGGATCAAAATTGATATATAGATAAAGAATAGGAAAAAGTTTGGTTGTTTAATAATGGGTAAATAAAAAAATCAAATTGTTAATTACATGAGATGAAGTTAAGGGTTTTCTTATAATTCTGTATAAAGGAAGTTGGATTTTCAAAATTAAGTGTGTATTTTATAATAGTTTATTTTTAAAGAAAACAGGCTAAAATAAATCATAGTCATTATGATCTGATATATATATATATATATAAAATATTTTAACCTTGATTTATCTGTAATTTGAAGGATATATGTGATGCTAAAGGAGCATGGAACTAAAACTAGTAGAATAGTGTACTTTTGTAAAGTTTTTGCCCAATGTAAATCCAAAGTACTATTTATGCTCTAAAATATGTGAAAATGAGGTTTGTATTTAAAATATCTTATTTGTAACAACTTTGGGACACACACACAAATAAAAAAAAATGATATGTTGTTTTTTATATTTGTTTTTGGCCAGCAGAAGGGATGTGGACAATTTTATCTGACTTTTTATTAATGAGACTCATTTATTTATATAGGATGTGACACTCACAAATCCATTCTAAAAGGCCAACATTACAGTGATATCAAAAACAAAGAAACTACAAAAGAAGGAACTTACAGACCAACATCTCTGATGAATATAGGTATTCACTATACCTATGTGATCTTGATGTGATCTTGAAAACTGAGAAAGAAATAAAGACATTACCAGATAAACAAAATCTGAGAGAATGTGTTACTATTAACCCTGCTCTGCAAAAATGTTAAAATTAGTCCTGCAGATTGAAATGAAAGGACACTAGATGTGTGGTATATGCATATTCAAAGCTGGATGAAAAAATAAAGATCTCAGTAAAGGTAAATGCATGTATAGTCTGATTCCTCCAACTCCGTTTTTCTTTCTCAAGAGTGCTTTGGCTATTTGGGGTCTTTTGTGTCTCCATACAAATTTTAAGATTCTTTTGTTCTAGTTCTGTGAAAAATGCCATTGGTAATTTGATAGAGATTACATTGAATCTGTAGATTGCCTTCGATAGTATAGTCATTTTGTCAATAATGATTCTTCCAATCTAAGAACATGGTATATATTTCCATCTGTTTGTGTCATCTTTGATTTCTTTCATCAGCGTCTTATAGTTTTCAGAGTACAGGTATTTTGTCTCCTTAGGTAGGTTTATTCCTAAGTATTTTATTCTTTGTGATGTGATGGTAAATGGGATTGCTTTTTTGAATTTCTTTTTTATGATCTTTCATTGTTAGTGTATAGAAATACAACAGATTTCTGTGTAATAATTTTGTAACCTGCACCTTTCAAAGCAGTTTGGTCCTGATACAAAAATAGAAATATAGATCAATGGAACAAGATAGAAAGCCCAGAAATAAACCCACACACCTATGGTGAATTAATCTTTGACAAAGGAAGCAAGACTATTAAATGGAGGAAAGACAGTCTCTTCAATAAGTGGTGCTGGGAAAACTGGACTGCTACATGTAAAAAAATGAAATTAGAACATTCTTTAACACCACACAAAAATAAATTCAAAATGGATTAACCTAAATTTGAGACTGGACACTATAAAACTCTTAGATGAAAACATACACAGAACATACTCTGACATAAATAACAGCAATATCTTTTTTGACCCATCTCCCAGAGTAATGGAAATAAAACCAAAAATGAACAAATAGGACCTAACTAAACTCATAATCTTTTGCACTACAAAGGAAACCATAAACAAAATGAAAAGGCAACCCACAGAATGGGAGAAAATATTTGCAAATGATGTGACCAAAAAAGGATTAGTCTTCAAAATTTACAAACAACACATGCAGCTTAATATCATCAAAACAAACAACCCAATCAAAATATGGGCAGAAGATCTAAATAAACATTTGTCCAAAGAAGACATACAGATGGGCAAGAGGAACATGAAAAGATGTTAAACATCACTAATTATTAGAGAAGTGCAAAGCAAAACTACAATGAGATATCACCTCATACCAGTCAGAATGGCCATCATCAAAAATGAACAAACAATAAATGCTGGAGAGGGTGTGGAGAAAAGGGAACCCTCCTACACTCTTTGTTGAAATGTAAATTCATGCAGCCACTATGGAGAACAGTATGGAGGTTCCTTAAGAAACTAAAAATAGAGCTACCATATCATCCTGCAATCCCACTCTTGGGTGTATACCTAGAGAAAAACATGGTCTGAAATGATTCATGCACCCCAGTATTCATTGCAGCACTGTTTACAATAGCCAAGACATGGAAGCAATATAAATGTCCATCAACAGAAGAATGAATAAAGAAGATGTGGTATATACATATATACAGTGGGATATTACTCAGCCTTTAAAAAGAATGAAATAATGTCATTTGCAGCAACATGGATGGACCTAGAGATTGTCATACCGAGTGAAGTAAGTCAGAAAGAGAAAGAGAAATATCATTTGATATTGCTTATATGCAGAATATTAAAAAATGATACAAATGATCTTATTTACAAAGCAGAAACAGAATAACAGAATTAGAGAACAAACTTATGCTTACCAGGGGGGACGGGTGGGAGGGAATGATAGGGAGTTTGGAATTGACATGTACACATAGCAGACAAATTAGACTTTAAAGCAAAAGTCTATCAAAATACAAATGACAAATAAGGACATTATATATTAATATTTCAATAATGCAAGAAGATATAACAATTATCAAAAGTTACATACACATAGCAGACCATCAAAATTCATGAAGCAAAAAGGGTTAGAATTGAAGGGAGAAATAGAAACTTCTACAATAATAGATGAAAACTGCAATACCCATTGCTCAATAATGAATAATCAACCAGACAGAAGCTAAGTAAGGAAATAGAGAACTTGAACAGTATAATAAATGAACTAAGTCTAATAGATATACAGAGAACATGCTACCAAACAAAAACAACATATACATTCTTCTCAAACACACAATGGATATTTTCTATGGTAGATCATGTGTTAGGCCAGAAATTGTCTCAATAGACTTAAAATGATTGTTATCATACAAAGTAACTTGTCCAATCACAACAGGATCAAGTTAGAAATCAATAACATAAGGAAAACTGGAAAAATCTCAAATTTGTGAAAATTGAACTATAAATTTAAGTGACCAATTGATCAAAAAAAATTAGAAAATGCTTGTAGAAGAATGTAATCAAAACATAACATACCAAAACTTAGGGGATTAAATGAAAACAGTGGTATAGGGGAAGTTTTTAGCTATAAATGCTTACATTAAAAAAAAGTGATCTGAAGACAACAACAGAACATTTCACCTAAGGAACTAGAAAAAGTAGGATTAAATAAACCCAAAGTTAGCATAAGAAATGAAACATTAGAACAGAAATAAACAAATAGAGAATAGAGAAACAGCAGAGAAAAACAATAAAACCACAAGTTTTTTCTTTGAAGAGATCAGCTAAATTGACAAACGTATAGCATTTATGGACTAAGAAAAATGGCAGATGACCTGAATTACTAAAATCAGAAATAAAAGTGGGGATATTATTCCTGATACTAAGAGATAAACAGGATTATATGAGAATATTATGAACAATTTCAAGCCAAAAATTGGTACACCTAGATGAAATGTACAGATTCCTAGAAACAAAAATAACTAACCAAGGCTAAGTCACAAATATATATTTTTAAAAATCGGAGCATACCAATAATGAGTAAAGAGATTGAATCAAGAATTTCCCAATATTGAAAATTTCTGTACCCACCAGCTTCACTGATATACTCTACCAAATTTTTAAAGAAGAATTGACACAAATCTTTCTCAAATTTAATTTAAAAAAGTAGAAACTAAAAGAAGGGAACACTACCTAAATCATTCTTTAAAACCAGCATTACTCTGCTATGAAAACCAGACAAAGACACAATGGGTAAACTGCAGACTAATATTCCTTAAGAATAGGAATGCAGAAATTCTCGACAAAATACTAAGAAACCAAATTCAGAGGAATATTATTAGGATTATACACTATGATCATGTGGGATTCATTCCTAGAATGCAAGGAGAGTTCAACATTAAAAACTGAACAATGTAATAAACCACATTAACAGAACAAAGCAGAAAAGCACATGCTCATTTCAGTAGATGAAGAAAAAGCACTTGATAATATTCAATGCACTTTCATGATAAAAGCCCTAAAGATACTAGGAATAGAAGAAAATTATCTCGACGTAATAAAAGCCATGTATGAAAACCCCAGAGCAAACATAAAACTCATTGGTGAAAGCCTGAAAACTTCTTCTTTTTTCTTTTTCTTTTTTAAGATAAGAAGACAAGGATGTCTCTTTTTGCTTTTTCTATTCAACACAGGTCTGGAAATTCTAGGCAGAACAATTAGGCAAGAAAGAAGAATAAAATGTATTCAATTTGGAAAATACAAATATCTCTGTTTGCAGATAATATAATCTGATGTATAAAATACAAAAGATTCCACAAAAATGTTACAATACATGAATTAAGCAAAGTAGCAGTCTACAATTCAACACACATAAATCAGTTGCATTTCTACATATTAATAATGAACAATCCAGAAAAGTAATTAAGAAAACAATTTCATTTATAATAGCAAAACAATACAATACTCAGGAATTAAATTAACCAAGGATGTGAAAGATTTTTGCAATGACAACTACAAAACATTGCTTGAAAGAAATTTAAGAAGACAAAAATAAATGGAAACATATCCCATATTCATGGATTAGAATACTTTATGTTAAGATGTCAACACCACCCAAAGTGATCTACAGAAATCCCTATCAAAATACTAATGACATGTTTGCAGAAATAGAATAACCTATCCTAAAATTCATATGTAATCTCAAGTAACCCTGAATAGTCAAAACAATCTTGGGAAAAATAACAAAGTTGGAGGACTCATAATTTCTGTTTTTGAAACTTACTATAAAACTACAGTGATCAAAACAGAGTAGTACTGGCAAAGAAACAAATGTATAGACTAATGGAATAGAATAGAAAACACTCACATATATAATCAAATTATTTTATTTTTTTTAATTTATAAATTTTTTATTGGAGTATAGTTGCCTTACAATATTGTGTCAGTTTATACTGTACAGCAAAGCAAATCAGCTATATGTATATATATATATACACTCTTTTTTTGGATTTCCTTCTCATTTAGGTCACCACAGAGCAATGAGTAGAGTTCTCTGTGCCGTACAGTACGTTATCATTAGTTATCTATTTTCTACATAGTATCAATAGTGTATAAATGTCAATCCCAATCTCCCAATTCATCCCACCCTCCCCCTTTCCTCCTTGGTATCCATCTGTTTGTTCTCTATGTCTGTGTCTCTATTTCTGCTTTGTAAATAAGATCATCTGTACCATTTTTTTCAGATTCCACATATATGTGTTAATATACGATATTTATTTAAAAAATGGTTTTAAGTAAAAGTGGTTTATAAGGTGGCTCTGCCATTTTATATTCCCACCAACAGATGGCCAATAAGCACATGAAAAAATGCTCATCACTAATTATTGGAGAAATGCAAATCAAAGCTATAATAAGGTATCACCTCACACCAGTCAGAATGGCCATCATCAAAAAATCTACAAACAATAAATGCAGGAGAGGGTGTGGAGAAAGAGAACCCTCATACATTGTTGAGGGGAATGTAAATTGATACAGCCACTATGGAGAACAATAATTGAATGGTTTTAGACAAGTGTACCAAGAACATTCAATGGAGAAAAGACAGTTGTTGTTGTTTTTTTTTTAATAAAAGGTTCTGGTAAAACTGGATATGAATATTCAAAATAATGAATGCAGACCCTTACCTAACACAATATATAAAAATTAACTCAAAATGTATCAAAAATCTAAACATAAGACCTAAATCTATAAAAGTTTCAGAAGAAATCATAGGAGAAAAATCTTCATAATTTTGAATTTGTCAGTGACTTTCTCAGATATGACAACAATAACACATGCATCAGAAGAAAATATAGATTAATTGGTCTTCATAAAATTTTTAAAAAATGTGTATAAAAAGAAATGATCAACAGAATAATGCAGCAAAACACTGAATGGTAGAAAATAGTTGTAAATTAAACATCTGACAAGGGATTAATATCCAGAATATAGAGAGAACACCTGAAACTCAATAACAACAACAAACAAACAAACTGATTTTTTTTAATGGGTAAAGGACTTAAATAAACGTTTCTCCAAAGAATGTATACAAATGACCAATAAATATGTGAAAAGATGTTTGACATAGCTAATCATCAGGAAAATACATATCAAAACTATAATGAGATACATCACACTCATTAGGATGGCTACTGTCAAAAAAATAACAGAAAACAGTAAGTGTTTTTGAAGAAGTAGAGAAATTGGAATTCTTGTGTACTGCTGATAGGAATGTAAAATTATACAGCCACTGCAGAAAACAGTATGATAACTCCTCAAAAATTAAAAATAGGACTAAGTTATATATTCCAGCAATTTAACTTCAGGGTATATACCCAAATAATTGAAATCAGGGTCCCCAAAATGTATTTGTATACCCCATGTTCATAGTGGCATTATTTACAATGGCTAAAATGTGGAAGTAACTCGCATATCCATTGAGAGATGACTGGATAAGCAAAATCTGTTATATATATCTCAATGACTATTATTAAGCCCTAAAAAGGAAGGATATTTTGACATATGTTACAAAATAGATAAATTTTAAGGCTTAATGCTAAGTGGAATAAATCAGTCACAAAAAGTCAAATACTGTTTGATTGCACTTATGTGATGCACTTGGTAGAGTTATTGTTTCATGAATATTTAGTTGTGGTTTTACCATATAAAAAGTGTTCTGGGCTTCCCTGGTGGCACAGTGGTTGAGAGTCCGCCTGTCGATGCAGGGGACACGGGTTCGTGCCCTGGTCCGGGAATATCCCACATGCTGTGGAATGGCTGTGCCTGTGAGCCATGGCCACTGAGCCTGCGCATCCAGAGCCTATGCTCCACAACAGGAGAGGCCACAACAGTGATAGGCACGCATACTGCAAAAAAAAAAAAAAAAATTGTTCTGAAGGTGGATGGTGGTGAGCATTATAAATATATTTAATATCACTGATCTGTACACTTACAAATGGTAAATTTTATGTTTGTACATTTACCACAATAAAAAAAAATTGGAAAAATATATTAGAGCTTTTATGAATAGCAATGGTTCATGCTTGAATACTTTCAGAACTGCAAAGACAAAATGAAAACATGAAATAAGCAGTCTAAGAAGAAAAAAATAATAAATTCATGAAAAATAGGAACAAAAATGTTTGAAAAAATATCTCTCTATTGGTCTGAAACTGTCTAGACTCTAGTTTCAAAGGATGTTTCTTGTTCGCAATTCTTTCACACCAGGAAACATCTTTAAAAAAAAAAAAAAGCACTGTCAACTAATTTGGATCCATCAAAAGAACTCTAATACAAAATGGCAGCTGGCTAGTAGCCTTTCATAAAACCTCTTCTTAATTTCAAATAAAACAGACAATACAAAAGAGAAATTTGGAAAATAAAACACTAAAATATAGCTTGCCAGTCATCTTAATAACAGACTATTGGCCCCATGTTCACTCTTAGGCAGCTGGAAGAGAATGGAAAATAAACTACTCATTCTGCCCCAATATGGCTGAACTTCATTTCAAAAAATTATGGGCAATATACAGAAAATCAATTTTTATATCTTGGGACACTGCTATCTGAATTCTTTCTGTCTTCCCACTACTTCCTCCTGTTTCCTCTCCACCGTCATTTTCTTTCCACAATACAGTTTTATTCCCAGTTCTTTAGCTGGCCCATCAGAAAAAACAAGAGTGCTAATTTCCATTTCTTGTTAGAGCCTCTTACCCTTCCCACCACCCCTACCCATTTTACTCTGAACCCTTTCTCCAGTAATATTCATATTACTTACCTTAACCATATTTAATTTTATAAATTGATTCTAAAAATAAACAAGGGCATAATTATCACTACTTAATATGGTTTATTACATAAACAAACAGTATCTTAGGGTGAAATTTTCTTTTCTCTAGGCTTCAATGTTATGACCACTGTGACATTCAATTAATATTGTTTTTTAATCAAATTTGAATGGATTTTCCTGTATCAGACTGTATCATTTTATAATATTTTTCTGGATTTATTAAATGTTCAGTTGGTTGAAACATTGTTTCTCTCAGCCCCATGAGACTTTCCCTCTGTACCTCCCCATAAGTGTGCCCATTAATTTAGAATTAATGAAGGAGTTAAATATTTATTCATTTTGCCTTCATATTAATTTTGTATTTTGAGAGAGTATTTTAACCTCTTGGTTCTGAAAAATTTTCCCTCAATATTTCAAGACTGTCTTCAATCAACCTCTGGTGACCTGTGTTTCAATAAGAAGCCTGGTGTTAGAACACTTCATGTTCCTTCTTAAGCAATTTTATTGTAAGTCTGTTAGATTTGGTGATGTATTAAAATTTCACACTTGTGTATTTAATTATGGATATTTCTCCTTAATTTCACAGGACACTTGCTGTATTTATAGATCTGCAGGCTATTGGCCTTGGCGGTGTTGGCATTTCCTTTTGGACTGATCCTCCATTCACTTTATATGTACACACATTTTAAAATACTTTCAATCTTTATCTCTTTGTCTTTTACTTTTTGTGAGATTTCTTCAATATTTTTCAAACTATTCTGTGGAATTAAATTTATTTATACTACCTCCTGTGATAATGATGTGAGAAGTTTGTTTCTCCTCCATATAGGTACCAATTAGCAAATCCAGATGACCTAGTAACATGAATCAACCTTACCAATGCACTTAAAGACATTTTTAAGCATGCCAAGCATTTCAAAACTCTTCTGCCTTTTGTTTTGGCACAGTTAACTTCATGTTACCGTAGGTTCTCATCCCTATTGCAATAGTTATACTTAATAAAACCTCTCCTTATCGCCTTTAACTGGTGTTTGTTTTTTGTTATCTTTGACAGTGGTAATTTTTCATTTGGAGTACCAGTGCCTCAATATCTGTCCTAGAACTCCCCAGATAAATTGATTCAATTTCTTTAGTGAAGCATCTTGCAATATTTTGCCCAAACAATAAAACACTTGCCTGTATTTTCTTTTGCTTTGGGTGCAAAGAGACTAGGGCCAGGGTTCACCCTTCTGTGTACTGAATGGAACTTCCACTAACTCCCTATTTATGGCCCAGGGCCTCATTCCTGCACACATTTATAATATTTCCAAGCCTCAGTCCTCTCCCTGTCCCTTCAAGTTACCTGTCATCTTTCTCATCTGTAGGTATGCCCTCTGCTATGCGTGTACCCTTAACTAAGATTATTCTACTTGGCTTCACTAATTATCATGACTTTCTCTGTTGTTCCAGAATCCTGTGAAAGTCTTTCACCCATTTGGTTTTACAGATTATACCTTTTTTAGTAAAATTACTATTATCTTAAAGAGAGGGTACATCCCTCTCAATTAAATTTTTTTAACTGAACCAGAAAATAGTATGTATTCTTAGCTATACTATAAAAGGAGATTTTTCTAGGAAAACACAAACTACCAAAGACTTACCAAGATCGACTCTGAAAAATGACAAATCATTAAGAATAGAAAATGTTGATCATACAATTACAAATTATATTTAAAGAGGTAAATAATTCAGACAGCTTTATAAAATTAATATTTCTAATCTGTAGGAACCCAATAATTTCAACTTCTATAAATTGATCAAGATAATAAACAATTATGGATAATTTCCTAATGTGTTATTTCAAAGTTAGTGTTGAAGGTTATCTTATTATAATGTTAATTTTTATTCTGTCTCTATAATTGAGTCCTCTTAATCTAGTAAGGTAGTTGTATCTTTTGCTTCTTCATTTCAAGGATATTTCTAGTCTGAAAGCAGAGAAGACAACAATTCCTGGGGTCAATTGTGAGAGATTAAGCTCATTTCAATTATATTAAATATCTTTGTAGTATTGTCAACCAAGAGGGAAGAACAATAAGAGAGGGATCAAGGTGGGGCAGGTGGGTCATTGTAGAGATGTAGAAAAAGACAGAGACAGAGACAGAGAGAGATAATTTCATATTCTAAAACTAGACCTGAGATTGGCTGAAATAAATTCAGAACCTGTTTGCTGCTCTTTAGAAGAGCTTAATGATTCCTCTGATTCTTTGAAAATTAAACTAAAATAAAATAAGGTAAACTAGAGAGAAAAGTATAGAAAAGTACAGAAAACAAAACTCTCAAAATATTAAAATAAACAGTGAAGACTTAGAAGATAAGTATTAACTGCTTTGGAAATGAAAACATATTTCCAAAAATATTTCAATAGCAAGTCAAAGAGGTGAGTTTTCTAACAATGTAAAAATGATTCAAAGTGAGTCCTGAAATATCAAACTTAATTATAAAAGAAAGAGAATGTTATCAGGGAGCAAAATACAAGGGATCCACAGTATTTCACAGATGGATTAAGGCCAAATGGCTCTAATGCTTTCTAAGTTGCTCCTGAGAATAGAAAGACAGTATCCACGTTCTTGCTATAAGTTATTTTTATGAAGAGAACATAATTTTGCTATGAAAAATTATTCTAGAAACCACTGTAAAATTTTGACCATTGATTAAAAATTCCAAATAAGGGCCAAAGAGCTTAACAGAAAAGTAACCAAAGAAGATATACAGATTAAAAAAATAAGCATATGGGGCTTCCCTGGTGACGCAATGGTTGAGAGTCCGCCTGCCGATGCAGGGGACACGGGTTCATGCCCTGGTCCGGGAAGATCCCACATACTGTGGAGCGGCTGGACCTGTGAGCCATGGCCGCTGAGCCTGCGCGTCTGGAGCCTGTGCTCCACAATGGGAGAGGCCACAACAGTGAGAGGCCCATGTACCAAAAAATAAAATAAAAAAATAAGCATATGAAAAATTCTCCACGTCGTAGATCAGCAGGAAAATGCAAATTAAAATGAGATAACACTACACACCTATTAGAATGGCCAAAATTCAAAACATCAACAACATCAAATGCTAGTAAGGATGTGGCACAACAGGAGCTCTCATCCACTTTTGGTGGGGATGATAAATGGTACAGCCATTTTAGAAGACAGTTCAGTAAAGTACAAAACTGCATATACTTGTACCATATGATCTACTAATCATATTTACCCAAAGGAGTTGAAACTTCTGTCCACACAAAACTTGAACATGGGTGTTTATATCTCTTTTATTAAAAATTTTCCTTCTGTAGGTGAATGGATAAATAAACTATAATATATCCAGACAATAGAACATTATTTAGTGCTAAAAGGAAATGAGATAGAAAGCCATGAAAATACATGAAAAAATTTTAAGTGCATATTACTAAGTAAAAGAAGACAATCTGAATAGTCTATACAGTTTACTCTTAATCAATTCCAGGGTTGGGATGCTGACTTTCTGTGTAGGTAAAATACCACATATAATTTTACAGTTGGACCTCTGTATCCACAGTTCCACATCTGCCAATTCAACCAACCACGCATCATGTAGTACTGTAGTATGCATTTACTGACAAAAAAAAATCCTCATATAAGTGGACCTTCACAGTTCAAACGCATATTGTTCAGGGGTCCAGTGTATACTGTATGATCCCAACTTTATGACATTCTAGAGAAAGCAAAACTGTGGAGTCAATAACAAGATCAGTGGGTCTGAGTAGAAAGGAAAGGATGAATAGGTGGAGAACAGAGGATTTTTAGGGCAGGACTGTAGTGAATATGGACTTTAGTGTAAACTATGGATTTGGATGATTATGAAGTGCCAATGTCATTCATCAATTGTAACAAATGCATGACTCTGGTGGGGATGCTGATAATGGGAAGAATATGCATGTGTGGAGGCAGCAAATCTCTGTGTCACCTTCTCAGTTTTTCTGTGAACCTTAAACTGCTCTAAAAAATTCAAGACCCAAAATCTTAATTTTAAAAGTCCAAGTAAAATATTTGCAGACACTATCCTACAGTATATCATCAGATAAGTAATTTTCCAAGAGTAGATGGGAGTTATATTCACAAAGAAAGAATACTAAAATAAAAGTAATAAAATGATTCATTATATTCATAGTCAAAGAAAAATCTGATCATCTTAAATGCTAAAAAAAAGAGTGTGAGTAAATCTGGTATCTAATCTTATTTAAAAGTTCTTAAGGGAGATCAAGATGGCAGAGTAAGAGGACGTGAAACTCATTTCCCCCCATGAAGACATCAAAAATACATATACATGTAGAACAATTTTCACTTAAAATGAAGTGGAGACTGGCAGAAAGACTCCTGTGCATCCAAGACTGTAAGAAAGATCCAAAGGGAATTGGGTAGAAAGGGAAACAAGCAATCCGGTCAGGACCTGTGCCTGGTAGGGGACTCAGAAGAGTCAGGGGATTACAGAGGCAGAGATTCTCCCTGGGGAGTAAATGGTTTGAGCCACATATTGAATGACTCATCCCTGAGGTCCAAATAGAGGGAAGATGTGTCCCCTTGGCCGGTTGGAGGGTCAGTGAGACTAACAGGAGGACTGTGGGAAGCCTGGACTCCACTAATGAGGAGCACACATACTCTTACTTACTCCCAAGACAGAGTGGAGCAGGCAGATTGAAACTGCACAAGATGCTAGCCCTTTTACCATGACCACTCTAGAGAGAATGCCAGCCTGAGCCAAACGCTTGCTCCAACCCCACTTGCTTGAAGATGCAGCTCCACACTGAGCTGAGGGCTGCCATGGCCAAGGGTATAGCTCAGCTGTGAGGGACAAAGACAGCACAGACCCAGAGCAGCTTCTGAGCAGGGCACAGACAGGCATTACTTGTGCTTACAAAGGCAGAGCATCAGAAGTGGTCCGGGACTCTGCCAGTGGCTGGGGCCACAATAGCCCAAGGTCAGACCCATGCTAAGTGCTTGCACAAGCCCTTCTTGCTCCAGGACTTCTCCCCTCTGAGGTGTGGGTCCTGATGCTGGGATGGAGAAGAGCACACACTTAAAGAGAAAGAAGCGAGCTCAAAGCCAGACTTCAGGGCTTCTGCTCCAGCAACTTGGGAACTGACTCTACCCCCCCCCCATAGGGTAGTGCTGGTCACTGAGCAGAGGAGAATCCCTCACTCACTCCTCACTCTGGTTCTAGCCCCCCATCTCCAGCCCCATCTGCTACCAACGTAATAGCTGTCAGCTCATCCTTGAGGAAGATGTTACTTGTGTTCATGCAACATTCAGCTCTCCCACCAAAGCCACTGGGCACAGGCAGATGGTATAGGGAGACTCCCTCAAAAGGACACACTTTCAAGACTGGTTTCATTTTAAGTGAAAACTGTTTCACCTAATTTCATAGAGACAGAGAAGTTAACCAATATGAGAAGACAGAGGAATTTATTTCAATTGAAACAGCAAGAGAAAATCCCTTAAAAAACACAACAAATGAATGAGAATAAACAATTTACCAGATCAAGAGTTCAAAGCATTAGTCATAAAAATGCTAACAGAATTAAGGAAAATAATAGAGGAACACAGTGATAATTTTAACAAGGAACTAGAAAGCATTTTTTTAAAAAGCTAGAACTGAAGAATTTGAGAGATACAAGGATGGTCTGATAACAACAAATCAATCAGTGTGATGCACATTAACAGAAGGAGAAAAATTACATGATCATCTCAACAAACACAGAAAAAGCATTTGACAAAATTTAATGTCCATTCTAAAAAAAACAGTCTCATGAAAGTGGGTATAGAGGGAGCATATCTCAACATAATAAATGTCATTTATGACAAATGCACAGTTAACATCATATTCAATGGTGAAATGCTAAAAGCATTTTCTCTAAAATCAGGAACAAGACAAGGATGCTCACTCTCACTACCTCTATTTAACATAAAATTGGAAGTCTAAGCCACAGCAATCAGACAAGAAAAAAGAAAGGGGGGCATCCAAATTCCAAGGGAAGAAGAAACACTGTCACTAGGTACAGAAGACATGACACTATATAGAGAAGACCCTAAATTTTCCACAATAAACTCTTAAGACTAATAAATTAATTCAAGATATTTGCAGGATAAAGATTAACATATAGAAATCTGTTGTTGCTATACACCAGTAATGAACTATCAGAAAGGGAAATAAAAAACAATTGCATTTAAACTAGCATCAAAGTGAATAAAATAATAAGAATAAACTTAACCAAAGAGGTGAAAGATATATAATCTCAATACTATAAAACATTGATAAAGGAAATTGAAGATAATAGAAAAACATTGAAAGATATCCCATGTTCATGGATTGGGAGAATTAACATTGTTAAATTGTCCATACTACCTAAAGCACTCTATAGATTTAATATAATCCCTATTAGAATGTCTATGACATTTTTCACAGAACTAGAACAAATAATTCTAAAATTTCTGTGGAACCACAAAAGACCCCTAATTGCCAAAGTAATCTTGAGGAAAAAAAAAAAGTACAGCTGGAAGTACTATGCTCCCTAGCTTCAGACTATACTATGAAACTACAGTTATCAAAACAGCATGGTACTGGCACAAAAAGAAACACATAGATCAATGAAAGAGACTAGAGAGCCCAGAAATCACCTGTGCGTGTAATGCAAGGAGTCATGAACATTTTACAAACTGGTGTAACTGTATAAATAAATATTCATTGCTAAGTGAAATAAGTCACATAGAGAAAGACAAATAATCTATGATATCACTTATATGTAGGATCTAAAAAATAAAAAATAAAAAATACTTAATGAATATAACAAAACAGAAACAGACTCACAGATATAGAGAACCAGTGGTTACCAGTATGGAGAGGCAAGTGGGGAGGGCCAAGAGAGTGGTAGGGAATTTAAAAATACAAACTACGATGTATGAAACAAATAAGCAAGAAGGATATATTGTAGAGCACAGGGAAATATAGCCATTATTTTGTAATAACTTTAAATGGAGTATAATCTATAAAAATATTGAACAAGTATGTTGTACATCTGAAAATAGTATAAAATTATAAATCATATATGATAAAATTTAAAAAAGAGTACTTAATAAATAATGATATAGTTATATCTTTATAGATATATACACATTTATATTTAGAGTCTCTTTTACCTTATTTAATGTGATACAAATTTGGATTACAATATGGCTGCATGTTTTATGTTCACATAAAATGTTTTATTTGATCCTTTACAAACAAAAATGAAATCTTATATGCATATAATATTTAAAATCCTACTGTAGCATCGTGTGGGTAGAAAAATGAAAACATGCTAGAAACAAGCAAACTTTTTTACTAAATTGAAATTAAATAATTTCTTTCTTAATGACATAAATGTCCAAACCATTACGAAGCCAATAAATTTTACATTGTGAAACCAAAGACAATTGGCAAAAATTGGCCAAATAACCCTTTAACAGTTGAAATATAAGTAACAACTCTAAAAATGTTAAATACTTAGATTGATAATTTTTCTAAATTAATGAGCTATGATACAGTAAGGAAATGGATTCCACTAGAAAAGTAGACAAAGGATATAAGTAGAAATATTGCAGAAAAGGCATTATAAATGGCATGTTAAAATGAAAACAGCAACAATATCACTCATAACAAGAAAAATGTAAATTAAAACTTTAATAAGATATTCATTTTCAAGTGCTTGCTTTGCAAATAACTGCACAGTCATTGGAGGATCAGTACTGTGATATTTTTGGAGGGCAGTTTCACAGGTCTATCAAAGTCAAAAGACAAATCTCTTTTAACTAGAAAATATCCCACAGATTGGGGTTTTAATGTGTGTATATCACATGTTCCTAAAGATACTGCTTTTCCTTTAATAGTAAAGAATGAGAACAGTTTACAAGTCCATTGATAAGGGATTGTTAAATAGGTATCTTATTTATACAATGAAATAACACACAGACATTAAAAATGAAGTTATCTCTATTTATATGCATATATAATTATCTCTGAAATCTAAATGTTGGTGACATAGCAAAATGTTAAACAGTGAGTAAAGCAGTCTAATATAAAAGAAGAAACTCTGACTTTACACTTTTCATATGAAAGATTACATATGAAATGTAATTACATATGAAATTGTAAAAAATATCTTTGGAAGAACATTAACCAAGAGTGGTTGCTTCTGGGGCAGGGAATGGAAAGCCCTTTGTCCAGGTTAGGAGGTAGAACTTGAACCTTGAACCACTATGACTGTCATTCCCTAGAAGACAGGCTCTGAGGGGCACAGGGAGTGTCAAATTAAGCAGCAGGACTGAAGGTTGAAATCCCACCCTTTGAGCCCTTTTGAAAGCCCTGGGTGTAAGTGGGAAATATGTCTCCAGGTGATGCATGAAGCAGGGTGAATTTCTGGATTCACAGCTTCCTATACAACCTTTGCCCCCACCTCGTCTCCTTACCCATGATAGAGACCCTGGTTGTGACTTTTTAGCACCTTTCTGTGGGAACCCTTCTGAAAGAGCTATCACTGAAAGTGAAGAGAAATTCCTGCTGCTTTGTGCCTGCAGAGCATGGCGACCTGAGAGTCCAGAGGAGGCCAACCATGGGACAGGTCCACTCTGAGATGTCACTAATAAAGTTCAGAGGTAATTGGCAGCAACATGCACAATTACGCAGACCCCCAACTGTGGGCAGAACAGAGGCAAACAGCAGAGCCCCAGCATGAGGACCACAGACCCAAGACATTCTGCAAGGATCCATCCATCTCAGAAGTTGTCTGGAGAAAGCTGAAGTTCTTAGTAATTAAGTGCAGGACATTCAGAGCAATAAGATTTTCTTCTCCTAAGTGTATTTGTTTTCCTTCATGCAGAGGATGACTGTTTACAGTGTTGAAAATAATATTGTATAAAAAGACTGTAGGATCTCACCAAGAACGGAAAATAATTGAATTAATAGAGAAAAATATTATGTTCCTAGGTGGAAACCATTACTATTTCAAACAAGTCAGTGCTCCTTAAATTTGTATTTATATGTTACTTTTTCAGTGAAACTCTCAACAGTATATTGTTCTGTTCTTGACTAAATGATTGCAGAATCCATCACGAAGAGTAAATATTTGAGTGACGTCATGAAATTATTGACAATGAGTAACAGTGTGTGAGGATCCAAAAGACAAGATTATAACACTATAAATCTGATATCTGAATTTCTTCAAAACGAAAGGAGATTTAAGAACCCAGAAATAAAGCATAAGTACCTGGATGGCAGGATTTTTCTTATTCACCAAGTTTTGCTTCGTGTAAAGGCACTCTTTCTCTCTCTGTGTGTGTGTCTCTCTCTACCTGTCTGTCTCTCTCTTTCTTTGTCTTTTTCTCTCTCTACACTCATACACATGAAAAAATATACACAACTGTAAATAAATGTCTTATTAAATAAACTAATTAAAAGAATAAACGCAAATAACAAATGCAAAACACAAAAAAGCATAGTCATTATTTTTACTTAAGTGTACATAAGGATATTAAATCATATGTTTTAAAACACCTAAAATCCATGTATATTTAATACTTCAGAAAACACTCACAACATCCATAAACATAAAAAATCATTCAACTTTCTAACAAACAAAAAACATGAAAAATCTCAACAGAAAAATGGATGAGGGATTTGAGCAAAAATTTAACAGAAGAAAACAACATGTAGAGAAATTAATAACAATATTTAAGTGTTGAATTTACAGTATATGGACATGTACAAATATTTCTGGCAGAAAGAGTTTGAAATTCACTGTCAATATTTTACAATAAGTTGTTTCTTTTAAAGAGAACAGCCTGAATGTCTAAAAATGTGTGATTAATTAAGATGTAGTAGGATCAGTATGAACTCTTTAGAAATATAAAATAAACATCAAAATATTGAGTCTGAATATTTTTCAGTATTTCACAATTATAGTAATTTCCATTTTCTTTTGGTGTCCTTTCTGTGTTTTGAGATTGTCTACATTGAACATTCAATTTACACAATGATAAATACCATGTTAAAGCAAATTCTGAGAAAACTTTTAGCAACATGATACATATGGCTTAGCCATACAAACTTTTTTTCCTCCCCAAATGTATATATCTTACCTTAATATATGCAATTATAAAAATTATAAATTAAAAAATCCAAGAAATATACATTTTTGGATATGTAAATATTGATGAAAAATTTTAAATGATTACTTATCTGAATTCCATGAAGATATATCCAATAATTAAATTCACAGCTATCAAGCCTCATGGATTTAGTCTCTACATTTACTCTTATTACAATGATTTCTGTTATAATTTTGTTAGCAAGAAAGGTCTCAAGATTTTTCTCTTTACTTTGCATTGAACACTTGGAAGACACTAAGAATGTTTATTATCTTAGAATCGCACCATGAAATTGAAACATTCTGTGTATTCTGGTTTCATAGGTTTATCTCCTGAATACAAGGTGTTATGTTAAAAAGTGAGGTACAGAGAAATTTGTGGTGGTCTGCAAATGAAAAGTATAAAAAATTTTCCTAATAGTATTAAATTGATGACAGTTTTTAAATCTTCTCTAAGTATCTTATAGTGTGAAGACTGTTTATTTTTTTAATAAACTAAAGTATTCTGGAAATATATCCAGCAGAAAATTATTCTACTTATTTTTACTATAATGAGATGTTTACTTGGCAGTGATAGTTTTATTTCTCTCATTAGACTGAGTATGTGGTCTCTGAAAGTTTGGCTATTGTATAAAATAATTATAAGCATCTTACTTATAAATTTGTATACCATATGTGAATAATATAAATAACATGTTATAGGTAAATATTTATTATTTATATAACATATACATATACTTGTATATTTATAATAGAATATGTATGTCATTGCATATTATCATTATACTTATTTTAATGATAAATATTCAAATATATTAAAAATAAATATTATACTAAAATAATTGTAATATCTATTCTATTTATATTGGACTAAGATAACTATAAACAAATATATATGAATATAAATGTAAGTTATAATTATCATGAAATATAATTCTATATATATCTTCTTAATATGACAGAAATTTATTCCAACCATGACTATATAAATGTCCCTTTTGTTGCAGTACACGGGCCTCTCCCGTTGTGGAGCACAGGCTCAGGATGCGCAAGCTCAGTGGCCATTGCTCACGGGCCCAGCCGCTCCACAGCATGTGGAATCTTCCCAAACCGGGGCACGAACCCGTATCCCCTGCATCGGCAGGCGGACTCTCAACCACTGCACCACCAGAGAAGCCCATAAATGTTCCTTTTATCGTTTGTTGCAACTGTTCTGTGAAAGAGAGCACAGGCTTCTTTTGAAGTACTTCCCTCAAGTACTAGGATATCTCAGTCTGCCATGTCATTTTGTGAAGTCATTATAGTTGTATATTTTCTGTACCTCCTGATTATACTGTGTATTCGGTATTAGTTTTCTACTGCTGCTGTAACAAATTACCACAAACTTGGCTTAAAACCACACAGAGTTACTTTCTTCCAGTTCTGTAGATGGGAAATCTGACATAGATCTCAGTGGGTAAGTGTGCATTTCTTGGCAGAGGATTTAGCAAATAATTTATTCATTAGTCTCTGCAGCAAGTGGAGGCCACCTGCATAACCTGGCACCTGGCCCCATCCCTCCACCTTCAAACAGCATCATCTGTAAGTCCTTTCCAGGCTGTCATATATCTGATTCTCCCTCCGATTCTCTCTTCCACTTATAAAGGCTCTGTTGATTATATTGTGACAACCTGCATAATAAAGGAGAATCTCCCTGTCTGAAAGTCAAATGATTAGAAACCTTAATTCTCCTTTGCAATATACCGGACATCTTCACAGGTTCTGGGAATTAAGATGTAGACATCTTTAGGGGGACCATTTCTTCAATGTCTTTTATCAATATCATATAGTTTTGCAAGTACAGGTCTTTTACTTCCTTGGTTAGATTTATCTCTAGGCAGTCCAGAGGTTTGTGTTAGCTTTCTGGTGGGTGGAGCCATTTCCTGGGGCAGCTGGCTGTGGGCCTAGTGGGGCCAGGGTTGGTACTGTCCTGATGGTGGATTGATAAGCCCCCAGAATTAATAGGCTACAGGGATAACGCCAAAATGGCACTTGTGAGCACCAGTGTCCTTGTGGTGTAATCTGCCTCCAAAAATGGCTGCCACCAGCATTTATGACCCCATAGGATGCTCCAGCTACCTCCTGCCTCCCCGGATGCTCTCCAAGATCAGAAAGTGGATCTGACCCAAACTGCTTTCAAACCACTGTGTCGTGCTGAGACTCAACATGTGTGACACTTTGTGTAGACCCTTTAAGACTGTAGTCTTAGTTTCCTACAGTCCTCTAGCTCTCCATTAGGCAAGCCCTGTTGGCTTCAAAGCCTTACATTCTGGAGGCTCATCTTGGTGTAGGGACCCCTGCCTGGGGAGCCTGATGTGGGGCTCAGACCCCTTGCTCCTGGAAGAGAGCCTCTGCAATTGTGATTTCTCTCCTGTCTGTGTGTTGCCTACCTGGGTGTGTGGGTCTTCACTATACTGTGTCTCCATTCATCCTACCTGTCTCATTGTGGTTCGTTCTTTATATCCTTAGTTATGGAAAATATTTTCTGCTAGTCTCTGGGTCATTCTCATACATAGTTTCTCTTTCAGTTGTATTTTTGGTGTGTCCATGGGGGGAGGTGAGCTCAGTGTCTTTGTGCTCCATTGTCTTGGCCATATATCTTGAGAAGGACATCCTGTAATTTCTTAGGATAAAAATTTTTACCTTTTAGTGATAAAAATTTCACATAACTAGAAATATACAATAATATATAAATATGTAAAAAACAGAACTAAGAAAACATATTTCTGAGTGTTGTGGAAATTTGACTAGAAATAAAGGATCTTCACTCAAAAGCACTTACCTCGAAAATGGGAAGTTTGTTGTAGAAAAAATTTTAAAAATGTATTGAGACAAACCTGATTGAGAGAAAAAAAGCAAAAAAAAAATGAAGTTAGGTTTCCTGAGTGTATTATATAATCTTGTTAAATTATTGTATATTATACTTGTTCTTACACAACAGTACCTAGGTAGATGATACTTTTTTCTCTGTCCATACATTTTTTTCTTTTTTTAAAATTTAGAGTCTATCTGTCTTGGGTTAGATCTATTAGAAGTCATGAAAGAAGGAAGGTGAGGAAAGAGACAGAGGAGATAAGGGGAAAGTGGTATGGTGATGGTTACAGCTATTGCTCATTGTCTAGAAGGTAAGAGTCAGGAGATGTTTCACTTCTATTTTTAAATTTAACAATATTAATAATGACATGAATAATTATGCACTTTGCAAGTCAGTAAATTGATGCTGTGAGATAAGATAGTTTGTCCCATATCACGTAGCTAAAAAGGAGCACTGAATAATGATTCAAGCTCAGATCTCCTTATTTTGCAGGCTCTGCCTCTTCCATATCACAGGCAAGGCATCAGTCATCACTCTGTCCACCTGGCATGCTCTAAACCTTTCAAATGGTTTAGGTCAACATGAGTTCAAAATGTACTTCAAACTATTCTCTAAGACACCTGAGAAAAGCAACTGAGAATTTCTGGGCATTAGACCCATATTAAAAGATGTTAAATGTTAGAAAGGAATAAAAGCCTGAGAGACCTCCTCTTCACAACACTTAGTGAGAAAAAGAGTCTGGAGAACAAGAAGACGCTCATCCATGTGAGAGATTTTGTTGGAAATGTAGGTCTCTCTCAAGCAGTTCTGTTCATTGATTTAATCTCTCCATGGGTTAGCCTAGCCACTCTTACATTCTTATGCTTGAAGGAGGATATTTCTTTTCATCGAGCTCCCTGTCCCTGAGATACTGGGAATGATCCTGCAGAGCAGATGTAGAAAGAGATTAAAGTGCTACCTGATGCTCAAAGTGCATGAGTTTATGGAGCATTCTTAGGCAATATCAAATGCAGGTGTCACCAAGAACTGTATCAGAGAAAACATCCGTCTTATGTCCAGAGTCATCTGACTGTGCATTGATTGTCTCAGTGACCCGCTTCTTTCTCCCACATCAATACTTGTTTGTAAAATGCCCTTTATCCAGGCTTCACTTACAAATGTTGGAAGGAATTAGGAGAGCGGCAGTGTGAAGGTGGCCTGGCATGTTCACTCCTGCCTGAACTCTTGGCAATTGTGAGAGCCTAGGGTAGGAACAAATGCTTTCTCACAGGTGACTTTAATTCTGTAAAAGAAGAACATATACCATAGAGTCAGTTTTCTGTTTAACCTATTTAACGATGTCTTCCGATTCTGCTGATGCCCTGCACTGCTGAGTGAGAGAGGTTTTGTTAAATTCATAGGACGCAGTTTAGAACTCTGCAAACATTACCTTCTCCTTTACATTTATTACCACTCTTTCAATTGCATTCAATAAACATTTATTTATACAGTAACACCAGTTTGTAAAATATTTATGACTCCTTGCATTACATAGACAGGTTAATATCATGCTTTCCTTAGAGCTCTGGCCACAGAAGTTTCACAGGCTTGAAATGCTTACTAACTTCCAGTCTTTGTGAATTTACTTTCAGCCTGTTCAAATTAGTGTGTACAAGTCACAAAGACTGAGGCATTCCACTATTAAACCTTTTCAAAGTCTTACCTTTGTGGGGCCAGGCAGCTGGAGAATCCAAATGAGCTATGAGTCATGGCTGTAGACCAAACACATTATTGTAAAAAGATTTTAGGCATTTCCAGAGAAAGGCCCTGTGACCTTTCTTATTTCTGCCAGGGGAATGACTTGGCAATGATCCTCAGTTGCCAATCTACCCTTACCTACAAACCGTGCACTTGCAGAGCATAACAGTAGGAGAAAACATCTGCTAGGGCTCTCCTAGCTTAAGCCTTCTAACTTCAAGCAGGGATATTGAGGTTGTCGGGGTGGGTAGGGAAGATGTAGCTGTTGAGAACCTTTGTCCTTAATTAATCAGACACACCCCAAAATCTGATTTAACCAGGCTGCTGTCACCATGATTCTTTGCATCTTGTGTGATTTCCCTTATTCTTTGTCTTCATTCCCTCCAACTCCACGCTTTTCCCAACTCTCCTCTAATGCTGAGACAATTCCTCTTTGCTTAAATGCCCATTTTCAGCCCTGATTTAATTCCTTGGTCTTACCTATCGAAGACAACTTGATACTCCATGAGTCTTTGCTCCACTTTTACACTGTGTCTTTCCCCATTTCTGCCAATTCCCATTATTATAGCTTATTGAAATCCTGTCTCAAGGAGAATGACGTTAGTTCACAGAAGAATCCTTTCCCAAGCAAGACAAATATCAGCCTGATTGGTGCAAGTTGTTGCCTCCAAAATTTGACCCTTCCTCCAGTGCCTACTCTTATGTGGATCCCTATTCTACATTGGGTACAGGGTATAGACCCCACAGAAGAAGTCCCCTCACTGGGACTGGGGAATAGTAGATGGCAGTACTGCTGGGAGAAGAAAAACTGAAATTAGGCTAATAACTCCATCTGAGAAAGATCATGGGTGGTGAGAGGGGCAGTGTTGCAGAAATCAAACTGATGCTTGCAGAAGTAAGAGGCGGTTGCTAAGGATTTGGAGAAATTGGGGAGAAAGTAATGAAATCACTTTGTAAATTTTTTAATGTTTAAATAATGAGGATATGTCAGAGGAACAATTTCAACAACAATCTTTTCTCTGTCATTTTCTTTCTTTATCTATCAATCTTCGCCCCTGCCTTTTATCTGTCCCTTTCTTCCTATTTTTGTATTTGTGTTTAATTATCTCTTTTTATTTATCCATCTGTCTTGCCATTCCCCACATATACTTATTCAAACAATCTAGTTCAAATTGTTTCAGTTTCTTTTCAATCTACTTGGTTTGCTAATCCAATAATGTTGCAAGTAACTGATTTTGAATTATCAATTGTAGTTTCACCTTTCCACAAAAGAAAGAAGAGTCTCTTTAATGTAAGCCTGATTTCCAATCCAGTAACTAAAAAGCAATGTCATGCTTAAATCAACTGTCTGTAATCCTCCAAATGAGGTAGAGAGATTAGAGAGAACAGAATTAATAGATCATGGATATTGAATGAGTAAAATGTTCTTTAATTTAATTCATACCTCAGTTCTGATGGACTCTGATAGCGTTTGGAAGCTTAGGAATGAAAAGTTACCGACAGTGAAAACAAGACTGATAACAGCTTTGGAGTTTAACATTTTATAGGCAAAAGAAAGAGGGAAAAAACAAACAAACAACTATTGTGTTGAGTGATAACGTATGTACCAGAGTAAGGCAATGAGTAACATTTTTGAAAGCCTTAACTGGAATAGTCAGCTAATTTTAGTTCAGAATATGATTTCAAAAAATATACTCATGGCAAACCACATCCTCCTTAATAAAGAGACCAGACATATTTTTTGAAGTACCAGGAAATTCATGACATACACAATGCTGGTATTTAACAATGATATATAGATTTCACATCCAACAGCACTTCTTTAACTAGGTTATCTCCCTATTATACTGCTGGACACCAAACTGGTATTTCTACTTCTGGGTTGCTTAAGAAATAGAAAAAAAATATTGTATTATATAAATGTTGAACTGAATTATGGTTTAATATTAAACTTTCAACACCTATTTTTATCATTAGAATGCTGTACTTTATGGTTTAATCTAAGCATGTGAAATATTTGTGGACTTTCAAATCAAATATAAATCAGAAATAAATTTTGATACTAACTATCCAACTATCTGGAGCATGCATGTTAATGGATTTGGTCTGAAGTAGAGCTTTTCTGAGCAGGAGAATGTCCTTCTCTGAAGTATAAATAACCTTCACCGTTTCTTTGTCAGTAAAACTTCAAGCACTTTCATGTGTTACTCTCACCATCATGTAGTAGAAGAAGCAAAAGGAAGGAGAAAAAAAATAGGTATGCATTTGGAACCAGTTGAATATGGACTCAAAATCTGGCTGTGCAAATTAGTACTAGATAAAGCTGGTCAACTGATTTCCTATGAGCTGCAACATCATGTTAAATAAAAAATATTAAAGCTATAATGCCTATATTATTATTATTAAATAAGACATATGAACATACATAAAGTATAAGGCTCCTTGTCTACTATTTGAGTTAGTTATTAATACATATAAATTACTAATTCGTTCACACATAGAGTTTCAAATTTGAATTCTATTTATTAAAGCTGATTTGCCAGGCAAGGAGTTATGGCCCGTTCTTTTGAATGGTCCTAATCTGCAGATTCTCATATAAGCAGAGTGATGTGAGATCATATTTTTCCTGTTCTTTTCCAGGACATCACCAAAGCAACCAGGTGAATGGGGTGGAAGGTGGGGGTAACAGATGAAGGACTCTACAAACATTTTCAGCAAAGTAGAATAGATACACAATGTAAATAGATATACAATGTATATATACATTGTATATACATGTATATATACATTGTAAATAGATATACAGTGTATGTATACAATGTAGAATAGATATACAATGTAAATATATATATATATATAGTTTATGATCAAACAAAGGCAAGTTTATTACTTTAGTAAACTCAAACACTGTCTTGACAGAATCTTAGTGTTTCAGAATGGGAAGATCAAGGATAGGTGTGTACAGTTTGAGGATCTGTATTTGAGTAGTTCGAAGTGACTTTGATAATGCAGGGATATGACTGGTAATGGTCAAAATTCATGACACAGCAAGTTTGGTGGTCACTGTGAGCGTGAGTTGTGGAAGAGTCTTGATGAGAAACAATTGCCTGTAAGCACCTGAGTTGTCCTGAAAAGAGAACAGATTGAACAGTCTATTGCACAGATAAAACTAACAGTGAAATTCTGTTCTGATTTATAATCTTCTTGACCTAGGCAAGAATTTCCTAGAATAAATATCAAAGTCTCATTGATGCAGGGGCTTTAATTTTGAATCCTGATAATTAAGCATGTGAATGCAGATGGTCTTAGTTATCTGTACATAGTGACTCTAAGTTGATACTAACACCTTGTGACCCCAAACACTACTATGGTCCATCAGTTAAAGTGTGGGCTTATGGTGATGAGGTGATAAGCAGTGTTTTGACCCGGGTTCAAACCACAGTGGTCCATGTAGAGCTGTAAATCTACTGTGTGGCTATTTCCAAGATCCTTAATAGATATTTGGACTTGATGTACTCAGAAAATGGTAGGAAACTCATACTGAGAAGCTCAGGAACTTCTATTTCCTACTAGGACAGTAACTGAAAATGAATACTTCATCCCTGGGGAAATCACATATATTAGTGCTACCATCAACTTGAAATATGCACATATCTTTTGGGTTATCAAAAAAGGTGAATCTATTTTAGAAAATTACTATGGATTATTGTACAGTTAATCAGATGGTAACTCTAAGCTCAGTGACTGTTACAGATGTGTTCATTATTACTGGAATAAATCAACATAACCCCCGACACCCAGTTTGTAGATTTATTTTTATGCTAGCAGAACCAGTCTCATCCTGTCCTTTAGAGGAATAAGCACTGGCTGACCAGCACCTATTTCTTGACAGTCTGGAGCCTGAAGCTGTCCTGTGAGCTCCTAGGGTGCCAGAACCAACCACACAGTACCCACTTGTTAGAAGTCCCAGACAAGACTCTGCTAGCTCCTTTTCTTCCTCTGCCCTTTAGAGGAGCCAGCAAGAAGCAGGGCAGAGAAACCATCTCAGAGATCTGGGAGACACCCCCTTAAGTATCAATACCAGCTGGTAGTGAGCCCATTCTTCAAACAATTGATTGGGCTCCAAAACTCCAGGTTTTAATAACCTTAACCTCTCCCTTTGCATCTCCTGACCTACACATACCAGCTTGTTTCCTAGTTTTATTTTTTTTAATTGAGGTATAATTGCCATTTAATATTATATTGCTTTCAGGTGTACAACATAATGATTCAATATTTGTATACACTGCAAAATGATCCCCACTCTAACTCTAGTTGCTACCCATCACCATAAAAGTTACATTTTTTTTGTCCTTTTCCTGTGATGAGAAATTTTAGGATCTACTCTCTTAGCAACTTTCAAATATGTAATACCATATTGACTGTAGTCACCATGATGTACATCACCTTTATTTATTTATTTTATAACTGGAAGTTTGTATGTACTGACACTCTTCATCATTTCACCCATCCCCCATTTCACCCATCCCCCAAATCCACTCCCTTCTGGAAACCACCAATCTCTTCTTTGTATCTATGAGTTTTGGGTTTTTTTTGTTCATTTTTTTCTTTTGAGTCCATTGTTTTTTTATATTCCATAAGTGAAATCACATATTTGTTTTCTTCTGTGTGACTTATTTCATTTAGCATAACACCCTCAAGGTCCATCCATTCCATGCATGTTTTCTCAAATGGCAAGATTTCATTATTTTTTATGGTGAGTAGTATTTCATTATATACATACATACATATCACATCTTCTTCTTCCACTCATTCATCTATGAACATTTAGGTGGTTTCCATATCTTGGCTATTTTAAATAATGCTGCAATGAATATATCATTTCAAGGTAGTACTGTTGTCCTTGTTTTTGTTGTTTTGGATAAATACCTAGAAGCAGAATTGCTGGATCTTATGGTAGTTCTTTTTGAATTTTCTCTTTTTGAGGATGCTTCATACTGTTTGCCATAGTGGCTGCACCAATCTACCTTCCTATCAACAGTGCACAATGGTTTCCTTTTCTCCACATCCTCACCAATACATTATTTCTTGTCTTTTTGATAATAGCCATTCTGATAAGTGTGAGGTGGTATTTCACTGTGGTTTTGACTTGCATTTCCTTGAGGATCAGTGATCTTGATCATTGTTTCATGGACCTGTTGGCCCTCTGTTTGTCTTCTTTGGAAAAATGTCTATTCTGATCCTCTGCCCACTTTTTTTTTTTTTTTGCAGTGCATGGGCCTCTCACTGTTGTGGCCTCTCCTGTTGCAGAGCACAGGCTCTGGACGCACAGGCTCAGCGGCCATGGCTCATGGCCATGACCTAGCCTCTCCGTGGCATGTGGGATCTTCCCGGACCAGGGCATGAACCCTGGGCATCGGCAGGTGGACTCTCAACCACTGCACCACCAGGGAAGACCCTGCCCACTTTTTAATTGTATATATATATATATATATATATATATATATATATATATAGGATATTAACCTCTTATCAGTTGTATGAGTTGCAAACACTTTCTCTCATTCTTCAGGTTGCTTTGTCATTTTGTTGATCATTTCTTTTTTGTGTGCAGAAGCTTCTTAGTTTGATGGGTCCAACTTGTTTATTTTTGCTTTTTTGCCATTGCTTTTGGAGTCAGATCCAAAAAAATATTGCCAAGAATGATGCAATGAGCTTATTGTCTGTGTTTTCTTCTAGGAGTTTATGGTTTCAGGTCTTATATTCAAATGTTTAACCATTTTGTATTAATTTTTATGTATGTTTTGTGGTAGTGGTCCAGATTTATTATTCTCATGTAGCTGTCCAGTTTTTCCAGCACCATGTTGAAAAGACTGCCCTTTCCTGAATGTATATTTTTGGCTCCGTTGTCATAAAGTAATTGACAATATATGCATTTGTTTACTTCTGGGTTCTCAGTTGTATTCCATTGATTAAATTTTTATGCCAGTACCTACTGTTTTCATTGCTATAGCTTTGAAGTATAGTTTGAAATCAGGGAACATGATGCCTCCAGCCGCATTCTTCTTTCTTAAGATTCCTTAGTCTTATGATGAGATTTCTTTATAATTATCTTTTGTGTATCTATGATAAGGTTTTGCTTTGTGGAATGTGAGGCTCACATATAACAGTATATATACATATATATGTGTATATATATATATATAAAACTACCTATTTTAAGTTGATAGCAAATTAAGTTTAAACACATTCTAAAACTCTACGTTTTTACTAATCCTCACATTTTATGCTTTAAGTCACATTTTACATCTTTTTATTTGTGTATTACTTGACTAATTATTGTAGATATAGTTATTTTTTTTTACTTTTGTCTTTTAACATTCATACTGGCTCTATTAGTGGTTAATCAACTCTCTTTACTATATGTTTACCTCTACCAGTGAGGTTTTTATTTTTATGTGCTTTCTTGTTACTAATTAGTGTCTTTTCTTTTCAGCTTAAAGAAGACACTTTAACATTCTTGTAAGGCCAATTTAGCAGTGATAAGCTCCTTTACTTTTTGCTTGTCTGGGAAACTCTTTGCCTCCTTCAGTTCTGAATGAATTGAACTCTTGCTAGGTTGTATTCTTGGTTGTAATTTTTTATTTACTTTTTTATCTTTCAGCACTTCAAATATGTCATGCCACTCTCTTCTGGCCTGAAAAGTTCCTGCTGAAAAATCTGTTGATAGTCTTATGGAGATTCCTTCATACAAAACAAGTTGATTTTCTCTTGTTGCTTTTAAGATTTTCTCTTTCTTTTTGACATTTTAATTATAATGTGTCTTGGTGTGGATCTCTTTGGGTATGTCTTATTTTGAACTCTCTGGATTAGATATCTGTTTGCTTCCCCAGGTTAGGGAAGTTTTCAGTAGCTAATTTTTCTGCCCCTTTCTCTCTCTATTTGCCTTCTGGGACCTCTACAATATAAATGTTGTTCCAGTTGACAATGTCCCATAGGTCTCTTAAGCTACCTTCACTATTACAATTATTATTATTATTTTAAATTTTTGCTCTTTGCAGTCTACTGCCCTGTCTTCCAGGTCATGGATGCTTTTTGGCTTTATGTAGTCTTCTATTGAAACCCCTTGATGTATATTTTAGTCCAGTTATTGTATTACTCAGCTCTGTGACTTGTGTTTGGTACTATCTTATATCTTTGTATCTCTTTGTTGTATTTCCCTTTGTGTTCATCCATTCTCCTCCAAAGTTCAATGAGCATGTTTATGACCACTACTCTTTATGATGTAAATTACTTACTTTAATTTCATTAAGGTTTATTTTTCCTGAGGTTTCATCTTGTTATTACGTTTGGAACGTATTCTTTTGTGCCTTCATTTTGCTTCACCCTTGTATTTATTTCCATGTATTAGGTGAAACAGCTAACTCTCTTAGTCCTGAAGGAATGTCCTTGTAGAAGATGAACCTTATAGTTCATCCTTGCCTTAGCTCTTGGTTGTCTCTCAAACCTTTGTGATTGTCTAAGCAGTATGATTTATTGTTATAGGTTCAATTTTTGAGGGTGAGCCAAGACTCCTCAGTGTTCCAAAGGGAGGAGTCTCAGTCAGTTTCAGACTGATTGGAAGCCAGACCCTCAGGGAGAAGCTTTTAAAGCATGCAAATATATGTAGTTCTGTGGGACTGTAATCTTAAATCCTACTATCCTCTGGTCCAGATGATCTAGAGTTGTCTCTTGGGTGAGACTCGTTTCACAGAAAAAGTGGGACTGTGTTTCTGACTGCTGTCTGTGTAGTGCCCAGGAGGTGGTAGCCTTCTGAGAGCTGTCTCTTCAATTTTTATTTTTCTGTGGGACCCAGTAATGCAAACCCCTCCCTGCTAGCCGCCAGAGCCAGGGGATTAAGAAGTGTTCCCTGTATGGATTGTCATGCCCACCGGCTTTAATGAGGACACAGGAAAATGCAGGGCTGGGGGACTTCTGATGGGCTTAGTGAAGCAGCAGGAAAATGAAAGGCTGCATGTGCCAACCAACACTAGCAAGGTAGAGGAGACCACAGAAGTGGTGCCAGCCCACACCTCTGTCCCCTGAGAGAGATTCCAAACACGCCCTTGTCCTCTGGCAGATGCTTTAAGAACAGCAAAAAATCTTCTTCACGTGTATCCTAGGGCCTTTTCAAATTACTGCTTTTGTGGTGAGCCCTGTGGCAGGTGAGCCCTTTAAGGGCAATATCTCAGTTCCCTATAGCCCTTTGGGTCTCCTGGACTAAAGTCCCATTGGTTTTCAAATCCAGACATTGTGGGGGCTCATACATCTGGTGCACGTCCTAAGGGTTGGGGTGCCTGATGTAGGGTATGAACCCCTTGCTTCTCTAGGAGAAGCTCTGGATCTGTGAGATCCCACCATAATATGGTCACTGTGCTGCAAGCTGGGTGTTTGGCAAGACCATTTCTTTGCTCCTCCTACCTATCTTTGTATGTCTTTTATCACTTGTTGTAAAGGAACTGTACAGCTAGTTTTCAGATATTTTCCAGAGAGGATTGTTCCATATGTAGCTGTACATTCAGTATGTCCATGGAAGAAGTCCATACAGGATCTTCCTAAGTTTCCACCTTGGATGGCTCCCCCTCTAAAAATATTTAATGGATACCAAAATATGCTGAGATTGTGCAAATCTATAAAGAAGGAGTGTCCTGAAGAGGATGATGTGTACTGAGATAGCGGAGCTCAGAAAGAACCAACAACATACACATACAGAGATGAAGGGCTTCCAAGTCACTAATTTAGGAATAGGAACAAACAGTAAAGATAAGGCAATATCCATGAAGGAGGAAAGACAATGGAAGCAAAACAAACTCAAAATGGAGAGTAAGACATGGCCCAGAGGTGTCAGATTCAGAAAATGTCAGTGTGTGTACAACTGCTCAAGGTGAAGCCTCATTCTACAAATAAAAGGCTCTATACTTTGCATGTAACAATGAGAGAAACTTTCTTTACATGCATAGCTGCAGAAGTTCTCTCAGAGCAAATTTGATTCAGAGGAGCAGAGAAGACAGGGCTAATCAAAAAATCAAAGAAAACTGCTGTCTTAGAGAAGCTTCCTATACTTAGAAACAATGAGGAAGAAAATGATGGGTATTAGATTTGGGGAACCATCCAGGGCAGTTTCAAATGCAGGGATCTTTGGATATAGCTAATAGACCATGGTGTTCTGAGTCAATAAGAATATTTCTTGACATATAACAAAGCAAATCAGGAACTGGCAAGCAGAATGATGTTCCCAGTAACCCTAATGAAATATCTATGATACTTTGCCTGTTTCCAGTTCTGAACCATTTCTCAGACTCTAAGTTCATCAAGTGACAGTAAGCCTGGAAATCCTTGAAGAAAAATATTCCAACATTTAGTTATTGAGAGTCTGGCTCACTGATTGCCTGAAAGATCAGCCATGAGGGAAATCTCTCAGTGTGAAAAGCTTGAGTAGTACACTTGTTTTATACCACCGTCATGAAAGCACAGTGGTCTGAGATGAGGATATACAGGAACTCAACGTTAGCAGTGAATGGTTCAGCTTGTTGGTGAAAGGCTTAGGAGAAAGATTAGACTATGAGAGGAAAAGTTATCTGAGGGAGAGACATGTGTTTAGGTCTATAAGGATCATACAAAGTGTGAGAATCTCTGCATCTCACCTCAGTGCTCACTAGAAATCATCAAGCCATAAGGTGAGTGAGCAAGTTATTGCATAGAATAGTGGCAGGGGAAGTGAGTCATTCTTTGTCTATTTGTGAACTCAGCAATACAGACATTTCTTCACCATGGCTGATCCAGCTACTGCATCTACTGAACATCCAATATATTATCAATACAAATTAGCACCTATATATATGGTAACATGCCTCAAGTAGACCAAAAAACAGAACAACAAAAACAGAAACCACTGCATAAAAAGCTGAGTGCATCAGAACCATTCTACTATGGCGAAGGCAGCACTGGCCCTTGCTACAACTGATTCTTAATCTAATCATGGGTTTGCATTCATTTCCCACAGTGCCTCTAACAACTCATTATTAAAGAGCTTACAGACCTTCTTATTTAATCACTTGAACTCACATGTAGCATCATCTTTGAATAATGCTCATTTTCTGGTGATGGAATCATGGACAATGAGTATATGATGATGGACTCTCCTGTTGTCCCCAGAAGCTGCTGTCACAGTGGAATGTATAAAAGTATTAAAGTCTCAGTGAGGGCATCTTTTTGAAGATGATATCTTGTAGGGTGTAGCACTGTTTTTCAGGATGCAGTATATATGTGGAACCTAACTCCATTACATGTGTTTGAGTTCCCATGGGTCTCCTTGATTTCAGAACCAAGAGAGTAAAAAAAGGATTCGTTTCCTCCCACTATCACTCCCAGTGAGTCATGTGGAGAATTTGTGCTATTCTATCCACAGTGCTAGACTGAGTATGGTTAGAGGCACTCATGCTTTCCCCAGAATAGGTGTCCCACTGAAGCTAAAACTACAATGGCCACCTGGCCTTTTGGTAGACCACTAGGCAAAGAAGGAATTTTATGCTGATGCAGATAATCAGGGGACAAACTTGCTGCTGCATAGTGGGGCCTGGATAAGTTTGTGTGGAGCCCAGATAACTTACGCTAGTTTAATAACTGGTGAAAACAGTAAAATGGAAATTAGAACAGCAGGATCTTGATCAGGCTACATTAGCCATGGACTCAGATCCCTCAGGAAAGAGTGTGTGAGCTCAGTAAGCAGACTAAATGAGTAGAACAACTTGCTGAAAAAGAGGAAAATTTGTAGTGTATGAAATAAAAGAGAAATGACTAAGCTACAGAAAGAGGACAAGCTGCAGCAATAGAATTATGTCCTATTCTGTCTCAAATACTTATTTGCAGAAAGTGAAGTCAGCTATCAGTGGGAAGTGTAGTAACAGAGTGGATTCACAGTGGACCATGATCAGTCTTGAGTGGTGACAGGAATAAACTTCAGCAGATGTGGTTGATATGCTCTGCCTACCCCATGTCCACCTCTGAGTATTCTGCAGTGACAAGGGACAAGTCCCAGCACTTTGGTTGTTAGCAGACCAGCTTAATCTCCTGCATCTTTCTGCTTTTCTTCCTCAGAGCTTGAGAGCTTGCCTTTGGAACTTGATCAGCCTTTCCGCAGGACAGCCCAAAAATGCCGGGTAATGAACATCTCTAGGAGCAATCCACAATCATTACGGTACTGGCTGGTGGATAAACATGTCAGCTTCCTCATCACTCCATTCTTTATGGTTCTTCTGAGAGTTCCTAGTAGGACTGGGCCACAGGTGCCTACAGTGGTAACCTGCTCATTGTCACACACTTATTGCCTTTTCTTAACTCAGAGATTCACCTTCTACGCTCCCTGACTTCTGTTTTCTGAGATCACCTTGAATATAAATCACCTGCATCTAAAATTCTGTCTAAGGGTATGCTTCTAGGGAAATTCAAACTAAGGCATGATTCAAGCTACATTCCCTGATATTCAAAATGAAACATTGACTGTAAATATTTAAAGTACATATTATGTGTCATGGACCCATTCTGATAAACACTGAGGCATTTCTTAATAAATTCACACATAAGCTTATATATGTGATATAAAGTTAGGGGTAAAATTTGGGGGGCAGACAGAAAAAGAATATTTATGAAGGAGAAAAAGTTAATGTGGACTCAGATTCTTTAGAGAAACATTCAATCTTGGAAGACAGTGGAGCCAAGACTTAGAAGATTCTCAAGAAATAAAAATGAAAGCCAAGGGTCTAATATGAACTTAAGACTGTCTTCAACAATAAAGACATCAGGCTAAGAGTTCTTGAAATAAGTCCCTGTCTTTTGAATGAGCTTCTCTTTAGGAAGCTCTGAAAGAACAGATTCAGGAAATGACTTATCTAAAGTGACATGAGTGAGACGGCAGACTGTGAAGCTCTAGGTGCTCATTGCTCCATGGAGGCACTAAGTTAACACCAATATATGAACCACATGCAGCAGCTATGGGAAGTGTGGTGGTTCCTTAAAAATAGAATTACCACATGATCCAACAATCCCAGTTTTGGCTCTTTATACAAAATAATTGAAAACAGGATCTCAAAGAGATATTGGTACACCTGTCTTCATTGCAGTTAAATAAGTTAAATAACACTTATAGGTGTATTTATTTGTTTTAGTTTAAGTGTGTCTCATGCAATATTTGGAAAATACTTATTGTAAAAGTAACTCATTGTTTATCTGAAATTGAAATTTAACTGATGTCTGTCATATACTGATTGCTTATGTCCTCACCCACAAATTCATATGTTGAAACCCCAATGTGATGTTATTAGGAGGTGGAGCTTTAAGGAGGTGTTTAAGTCATAAGGGTGAAGCCCTCATGAATGGTATTAGTGGTCTTATAAAAAATACCTCAGAGAGATCCCTTACCTCTTCCACCATGCAAAGACACAGCCAGAAGACACTGTTTATGAACCAGGTAGCAGACCCTCAGTCTGCGGTATTAAGTTATAGCAGCTCAAACAGATGAAGCCAACATCCTATATTTACCTGATAAGCTTATCTTAGGGCAGTTGTGCTCAGGAAATTTGACAATAAGCCATGCAGGAAGAATTTTGTGGAGCTATTTTATTTTTTAATTTCAATCCTCTGTATTTTTCAAGATCTATGAAAGTTTTAAAAATCAACCTCTTCTTAAAATAGAAAAATTTGATGGCTTTTTAAAAATATATATATTTATTTTATTTATATCTTGCTGCATTGGGTCTTCGTTGTTGCACGTGGGCTTTCTCTACGTGTGTCGAGTGGGGGCTTCTCTTCACTGTGGTGCATGGACTTCTCATTGTGATGGCTTCTCCTGTTGTGGAGCATGGGCTCTAGGAATGTAGGCTTCAGTAGCTGTGGCAAGCAGGCTCAGTAGTTGTGGCGCAACAGGCTTATTTGCTCCGCGGCATGTGGAATCTTCCCAGACCAGAGCTCGAACCCATGTCCCCTGCATTGGCAGGTGGATTCTTAGCCACTGCATCACCAGGGAAGCCCAGATGATATCTTTTTTTTTTTTTACTTTTTATTTTATATTGGAGTATAGTTGATTAACAATGTAGTGTAAATTTCAAGGGTACAACAGAGTGATTCAGGTATACATACACATGTACCTAAGACAATTTTGATGCCTTAATATTAAGCAATAATCCTGATCTTCTTAGAATTGTTCCAGGCTGATAGTGGATACTAAGTATTTGCTCAATGAATAGAATCAAGCTGACAACTCATAGCTGTACAAAGCAGACAGCACTGCACATAATTTTAAAAAGGAAATCATTTCTATTCCATGGACAGGAATCATCAGTGTTGTGCTGCTTATTTTAATTGAACATGATAAATTTGGAGTAGACTGTGGGTGGAGTCTTTGCTTCCTTTACACAAAGACATGTGGTTAATTCTATTTGTCTAGGACTGTTGTATTTTCTATCATTCTGAAGCTTCACACAATTTTACTTGTAACAAGTACCAGTAGAGAGCTCCCATGCAAATTCTAATTGGTTGTAGCAGTTCCTCACTGGAGCTTGCCCATGACCTTGTGGAGATGATTTCACAACCATGCACAGAACCAGACTCTTGAGGGTTAGTTCACTGGAGGTGAGTAGAGTCTCACCTGAAGGGGACATCCTTGGAAGGACATAGGTTTGCATATCAAACACAACACAGTTTAAATCTCAGTGGTGATGCTTAAGAACTGGATGGATGCCTTACAACAATCATGTAACTTTTCCTGTAAAATAGAAATAATAGTTACCTTGCAAGGTCCTTGTGAAGATTCAAAGTAATGTACATAAACATTCATAAGTAATTATTATAGTTATGATAATACTATATATACACAACAGAGTATTACTCAGCCATAAAAACAAATGAAATAATTTCATTTGTAGCAACAATGGACCTAGAGGTTATTATACTAAGTGAAGTAACTCAGAAAGAGAAAGACAAATACCATATAATATCACTTATATGTGGATTATAAAAAAAGTGGTACAAATGAACTTATTTACAGAACAGAAACAGACTCACAGACATAGAAAACAAATTTATGGTTAAAAAAGGGGAAAGGAGGGAGAGATAAATTAGGAGGTTGGGATTAAAATATATACACTACAATATATAAAATAGATAAACAACATGGATTTACTGTTTAGCACAGGGAACTATACTCAATATCTTGTAATAACCTATAAAGGAAATAATCTAAAAAGAATATATATATGTATATGTATGTATGTATATATATATATGTATATGTGTGTATGTGTGTATATATATATATATATATATATATATATATATATATATATATAACTGAGTCACTTTGCTGCACACCTGAAACTAAAATAACATTTTAAATCAACTATATTTCAATATAAGTTAAAAAATGCATATTCATCCAAACATACACAAAACTAACTTAAAATGATGGGTTTATTTCCTCAATCGATAAAGATGATTATAAAACAAATCTAATGGGGTTGAAAGGATTGTATTATTATATATGTATGTGTGTGAGTTATGTGCAGAAATATCACATACACTAAGATACACATCATTTGAACATAAACACACACACATATACACACACATGTGTACACACAGCACCATTTAATGCATACTATCTTTTTAGTTTTTCTTGTAGTAATAAGCCCTATCCAATCTGTATACCATAACCATAAAATATATCTGAGTTCCACCATTCTCTTCTGCTCTTCCTACAGCAGCTATTAACTCCATCTCAACAGGAATTTCTCAGATTTTAAATATATCTCAAACTTAGGGTAAATTGGCATAATACTAAAATGAATTTCCATATATCATTTACTGAAATTCACCATTTGTGTTTTGTGTCATTTGCCTAGCTTCTTTCCCTCTTTCTCTCCCTCTGAAACATTTGAAAGTAATTTGGAAAGGACACACATCTTTTCCCTGGCACTTCAGAGCACCTTTCCTAAGAACAAGAACAAAGGCATTTTCTTATACTTTCCCATAATTTGCTTCTACACAGGTGCTCTGTATAGAGAGCTCAAAAAATTTTTTTTATGGCTTAAAACTATATAAACAACATAGGGAGACCAGTTACAAACAGAAGGCAAAGTGGTTAAGAGAAGGAAGCCAAAAGACTCCATGACATGTGCTTTAGAACCACAGAATTAAATTTCTTACATCAAAAGTTTTAACATCACAACAGATTAAGTGTATTTTGTTTCCAAACTGGTGAAAGAAATCTATAATTCATGAAAAATAATTTGAATATTGAGTCTCCTGAATACATTTATTTTCATGAGTTATTCATTTCTTTCCTGGAATTCAAGAAGGATTTTCATCATCGGCTATCATTTTTGTGGGTCACTTTGTAATAGGATAATATCGCTAATTACTGTGAGTACACGAAGCATTATTATACAGTGCTTTGGCCAGGTTTCTTCATGGTTGCTGAGATAGAAGGAGGAAAACTGGATTTTGTGTGCCATAGATGGTATTAAGTTGGATTTAGTGACAACTCTTGGACTCTAGGATTAGATTGTTTTCAAAATGAAAGTACCATCTGTGGGAGCTGTCAGTCAAACACTGGATTCATCTATTCATTCCAGGATATTTTTAGTCTGATAATGCTGACACACATTACAGTGGGAGGTTTCACAATTCCTTTCATTTTCCTAGACATATTTAAACAATGTAGGTTACCTATGAGTGGGTTAAAATGAAGCCTTTTGAGAAGGGGAAGGACCCAGACTTGGTCGTGCCCTCACATGGTAACAGGGGTTCAGAGTAGGCCAGAGCTACTCAGCACTGTACACAGTGGGCACTCAACATGTGTTTGTAGAGTTGAAATGATGAACCCGTAATACTTGCAGTTCCCACCAGATTTATGTTTTCCTTTCATTTACAATGAAGGGAAATTTCCACAAGTTTTTTTACAGTGACATAGACACATTGAAAAACAGGCTATATGCTTCCCATGCCTAAAAGGAGATATTTTTTTCCTGGACATATCAAATATTTCATCTTTCCATTACATTGACATTTAAGTCTTCTTAATGTCTTATTATTTTGATATGAAATTTCTAGAAATCAATGATCTCACCTTTTGGTTTAAAACTCAAAATCTCACTGCTTTGAATTTTGACAGAATTTTGAACTTCCTCTCTTCTTTGGATTTAATGATGATTTCAGCATATTTATGTATATTCTATGTAATAGTCACATCAGTAACAATCATAATATTTCTTCTTGCTCTTGGAATCCAGCCTTGAGAGGCTTTCACTATCATTCCAGTTCTGAATTAGATATCTTCATTTATTCCAAAACAAGTAGACAAAGATAAAAATAACAGATTCTGGAAACAGATTTTGTTGTTTTATAAATGTTTATCAAACCCATCTGAATTCTGAGTAATGCAAGATTATTACTTTTATCAGGGAAGGGAAAATGTGGGTCACTCATTTAAAAAAAGACATTTTAAAATGAGATATTTGGAGCCAGTGTTATTGGTTTATATATAAGATGTATGGCAGTGGTGGTGATATTTGCATTGTGTGTGTATTTGCACTGTGAGTAGCCATGTATTAATCTTTGTTGACAAGCAACTATGTAATTGCATTTCTTGAGGTCAGCTTGAGCTATCACTTCAGAAAGCAGTTATGTCACATTCAAACTGTTGGCAATAGAATGAGTTTACTTGAATGGCAAATAGAAGATAAAAATATACCCTTCGTCTTAATTTGTCAGAATGCCACTCTACAGTGTAAGAGAAGGCAAAGAGTGAAACATGCAAAAGGCGGCTTCTGTAAGTCTCAACTGCAATATCTGTTGCCCTCCGCTCTCTGACAGTATCCTCAAAAACCTGTCCTCCAGGAAATACACAGAAACCTGGCTCTATCTCTTAAATGTCTGCTTATCAAAATGGAAGAATACAAACCTGAATAAAGTAATTCTTAATTATGGAATTTACAACCTTTTAGGTACTAAAGTGCAAAAGAAATGAGGGACATGGAATTTCTTTATATTCTTCAAATAACATTGTATGGGAACAACATTTATATGCTGTGTTTAGGATTATTCTTAACATTCTCTCATCAATAAACTGTGTTAGTCTGCTTGGGCTGCCATAACGAAACACCACAGTCTGTGTGACTTAAACAACAGAAATGTATTTCTCACAGTTCTGGAAGCTCGAAATCCCAGATCCAGGGTTCACTGTCTGACGAGAGCTCTTTCTCTGGCTTATAGACAGACATGGTTTTTTCTCAGTCAGCCTTTCCTCTACACACACTTGGGGACAGTGAGCTCTCTGGTCTTTCTTCATATAAAGACACTAATCCTATTGGACCAGGGCCCCAATCTTATGACCTAATTTAACCTTAATTCCTTCCTTAGAGACCCCATCTCCAAATGCAGGCACATTGGGGTTAGGGCTTAAACATACCAATTTAGGTGGGATACAAATGCTCAGTTCATAACAATAAACTATTTTTTGTTTAATTAGGAGCTTTTGAGGTTTTAAAATATTTCAGTCACAGACTACATTTTATATCTTACAGACCTCGTAGCAGTCTGATTAAGTCCATGAACATGATCACCAGAAATAGGATCAAATGGACATAAGAATGTTTGCTTACCATTTCAGATGACTCTGATTTTCTTGAAGTACACCCAAGGACATTCCCACCACCCAGGAGTCCACAGACTACAGCTTAATAATCTCCTATGTTACTCAGGTTGTAGCATGGAACATTTTAAAAGGTCAAGAACTATTCAACTTAGGTTAATTGGACCTTACTCCAAGCACAAGTAAAGGTGATTTTTCTTTATTCCCTAGATTAAAATTAATGTATAGCAAGTTTCAGAAGCTGAACTTTAATGCCTGGAAGTACCTATAGTTTTAAATTTATAACTTTAATAAATTTAAAATTAGTGTAAAATCCAGTAACTCTAAATAATCCTTTATTTGCACAGAAAAGATAAGAAGGACAAAATCACAAAAAACTCTAAATTAACAAATGTCAAAAACAGCACTTAAGGGCACTCAACAGAAGTCCCCAGAGATGTGGTCAGGGCACTCTGAGAGCAGAGTGGGGCGATCCACAGAGGACAGTGTTTGGAAGAGGAGGTCGTGGCCAACAGGTTGTAACAGGAATGATGGGAGGAAAGAAAGAAGAAGGAACAGAGCTCCCTCGATTCATAACCTGGTGCCTTGGTGAACATGGTTGTCATAGAGCACAGTCCAAACAAGAACTCATACCAGAAATAGAATAAATATATGTCCAAGCCAACTGTAGACATTGTTGGTCATCTTTGAATATATTCTTACCACAAAATTACACAGTTCAAAATAATGGTAAACTTTACAATTGCAAATTGTACGCAAAGGGACAATCTTTCTTAATAAACCTACAAAACCAAGAGAAAATAGAATCACTATCACACAGAATGAGGAATAAATTGTTTTAATAAATCTCATAACCTAATGACTACTTGTGACACCAAAATGAAAAATGAGGTTTTCTAGAAAAACATGAAGCTTTAGAAAAAAATGTTGACTCTCATAAAACAAATTTCCAAATAAAAATAATATATAAAATCAGGTAAATTTTTAAAAAGTTGGCAAAATGACAGCCGATTCTACATACTTGGATGCAACAGAGAATTTCATAAAGCTTATCTATCTATGTATCTATCATCTAATTTATTTATGTGTGTATGTATGTATTTTTCTTTCTTTCATCTATGTATCTATGTATTTATCATCCATCTGTTTATTTATCATCTATCTATCTATCATCTGTCTATCTATCTATCTATCCATCCATCTATCTTCTATCTGCTGTGAGCGTGAATTTACCAAACTTGGTAAATTAGAGGGAATATGAAGCCTCTTCAGTTCTTCATCTCACTAAAATTCTTCTCAAAGGCTTTGGTTAGATAACTTGTATCAAATCTAGCCTCAACATATCAATATCCATGTGAAATCCAGCTTCTTAAATTCTCTAAATACCAATTTCTTGACTTATTTAAGAGTTGTTGTTAACTTGTTATGATTTAAGGGTGAAGTGAGGTGACCTATGTAAAATATTTAGTCGAGATCAGTAGTCTCAAATCTGTGAATTAGAACCCCTCAGGGACCTAAAATGCAGAAACCCAGACCCCACACTAGACTGTGATTTTCTGTTGGCCTCACGGGTGACCTAGACACAGGGCTCTTTTTTTTTTTAAAATGTTCTCCAAATGTTTCTCATGCAGTGAGTAGATAATTCCTAATAGGAAAACTCATTGGTAATACAAACTCAATAAGTGGCAGTTGTCATCATTGTCATTGTCAAGATTATCAGTTATATTACCTGAATTCTGAATTGAATTTTCACAGCTAAATAAGTTGGCAACCATAGGTAGCTTGAAGACAAATACAAAAGTATAATTTATTTTAAAATGTATTATAAAATTTCTTACCATAATGAAGTTTGCATTTATCTATGGCAGAAATAGAGTGAGCATAGATAGCAATTATATTCATCACCATAATCTGATTTTAGGAACAGAGTAAATATCCAATTGTGCTTCCAGATGAAAGATTGTAATCAGAATTTAAATCCATACAATTAGAATTAATTTGACTTTCTATAAAAATGTTGCATTTGAGAAAAACTATTACTTATCAAAATATAAATTGTTTTAAAATTTACCTAGCTATAATTAAAATCTTGTTAAAAAAAATAGCATTGTTTCATGCAGCTTAGTAGCAATCTGTGTGCTATGTATTATCAAATGGGAAAAATAGGTAGCATTGTACTTATAATTAGTGCTTGTACGTTGGGAGCATATGAAGAAGACCAGAAGTGTAGTATTTTGAGTTCACCAAAAAAAGAGTGAAATTCATTGCAAAGGGCATGAATTATTAATCATTTTTGAATTATCATTGCCCTTAGGTTTCTTAAATTTGCTGAACATTCTCCCATTTTATAAGTCCTCGAGACTTCATTTGCACAATGTGGCATTTGAGATAAACTAAGCCTGCAGCACCTACTCTGAACCCATGCAGATGGGGCACTAATCCTGCCTGGCTCTCCACTGCTGATGAGGACACTTGACATTTCATCAAGGAGGCATTCAAGGACCAGGTAGAAGCTCCCTAGAAACGTAAGGGCCATCAGACTCCGAGGAAGCCACTTGCAATTGATTGGTCCCACGAATAACTTCCCTTCTAGGCTTCCAACAAGACCTGGGCATTTCCTATCACTTCCTTCACTTCAGTTTTGCTGCAACAGTTTTTAGTTCTGTTGTGATGAAAGGAATAACTTTCTTGAAAGACTGACATAAGTTAAATTTCTCAATGCAATGTAAGTTTTCTGCTAGAATATTTTCAAAATTGCTAGTATTTTACTGTTTAATAGTAATATTAAACTGTTTAATAGAGGAAAGATCTTTATAGTTTAGTAGTAACTTTAGTGGTCATTGGGAAATCATGCCATGTGTATCTCCCTAAAAATTCGGTGTTTAGTGGAGGGAAGCCCAGACATTTTTCAGAGCACCCATGGGAGGTAATTATTCTCCACACACGCCAGCAACTCTGTTACACTCAATACTTCACCCACTGCTTAATTGATATATATTTGCATATTTTAACTTACATCTCCTCACTCAATAAGGGATTTCTCCTGCAAAGTAAAAATGAGAAACATTTCTAAAATGAGGGGAGAGATCTTCATTTTTGTAAAAATTTAGCTCACCATTAAAATGAAAAGCATCACCTTTAGGACTTTAAGAGGATGAATAAACAAAGAGAGATAGAAATGTCCTTCAGTGGCTATGCTGTGCCATCTCCCATTGGAAGGGACAGGTTCTCACTGTAGAACCATTGTAGATCAATGCCTTTATGGCAATAGATAATGAACCAAGCTGAAAATTAGGCAAATGGATCTGTGTCTTCATTTGTCTTCAGAATGCACCAAACACCACCTGAATTTGGTGAATTATCTGGACCTTAGTAAATTCATCCTAAATCATTAGTCCCCAGTCTGGCTCACTGATCCCAAAACCTACCTCTTTGGGCAGACCTAAGGCTTTTGGTTTCTCTTGACCAAAAGAAGAAGTTTCTCTTTGAGAAAACTATATATATTTTATTCTTTTTACAGTATGACATAATATATTTTACATAAGAATGATGTAGAAAAAAATTGCCTCCAATCATATGTCAGGATAAACCCTTTGGGGGCAGATAATTTGGTCTGCTTCTCTGTATACAACACATCACACCTCCTTGTACCTTGCCTCTCAGTGAGTTGAGTCTATACTTTGTGAACAAATATTATTTCTCAGGCAAGACCTAGATTTCTGGTATATCTTTATTACCCCTTTCCACACTCTTTCTAATTTCTTTTTTTCTATCTTTATAATAATTTTTGTAATGTTTTAGTATTTCAAATTGACTTTATTTAAGTCAATTTATTTAAGTTTTTACTTTATTTTTTATTAGAGTGTTTTCTAAATCAAGGACTGCTTGGAAAATTTTTCTGCAATTCAAAAAAAGAATAGAGCAGTTATATACTTACTACAAATGTTTTTTTTTCCAATTAAAAATAACAGGAACATTTTTCTTAGTCTTAATTCTGTGTCTTAGTTTATCTTCTAAAAAATGAGTTTAGAAAGAGTAGTTTTCTCCCAGTTTTGCTATGAAGGTTCATCACATTTCTGAATTACAAGCCTGGTGTAATAAACATTATCACAGCAGCCCATTGATAAGGGCATCAGATTTCTTTATACTGAATGTCATTATTGTAATGTCTCCCATCAAATGGCAGAGGCATTTTTCCCAAACCTGCTGCTTCCTTTCCTCACCTCCCTCAGAACATCATGTTCTAACAGTCAATTTGCTGGGTTGTATTCTCATACTCCCATTAGAATAAAAATAGGCAGTCACATTATTGTCAGCCTGTTCTTAGACTGAGCTACTGAGGCCTGCCTGAGACCCAGGAGCTTCTCTGAATCATTTCCATCTCGACACACACCCACATTTGAGTCAACATTCAGCCACAGGTTTTGGAGCCCGGTCTCAGAGGCAGTGTTTCATCCGGGAGTGAGGCTGAAGCAGTAAACAGGCAAGTGAACTTTCTCCTAATGGGAGAGAGAGAAAAGCAATGAATAACATATCTTGAATGTGTTAGCTAGACATAAGTGCAAGGAATAAAACCCGGGCAAAGAGGTAAGAGAACCTGTGATGCTGGGTGTGGGAAGGGTCTCAGACAGCGTCATGGGGCCATCAACACATTGCAGTTTCTTTGCTGGACCACAACACCTTCTTCATTTTGAGGAGCTCAGAAGCTCCTACTATTTTCTCCAGTAGGCAACATCTGGCTTCTCTTTGTCCTCATTTCCTCTGGACTGAATGATATATTTCTAAATTAACTTAGACTATGGGATTATTTATAGTGACACTTTCATGATTCCAAATAACTATGCTATTTTTTTAACATATCTACATTCTTACTGCAAAGAATTCCATTTGTGTAGCACTTATATTTCTTAATGTTAAACAATGCATGCTATATAGTGAAATTTGGACAGTTGGCAATTATTGAAAAGAAAAAAAAATATCGTATGAAATTCTACCAGCCTGAAACCATCAGCATTTTAATGCATTTCCGAATAGTCTTTTTTTCTCTATGCATATATGTACATAGATTTATTTTATCATAAAATTGAAATCATACTTTATGTACAGTATTTACTCCTTGTGGTAAGTTAAATAATTTCTAAATATTGAGATAATATAATAACACTGCAATAAATATTATATGTCCATTTCATGCATTTCTGATTTTTATTTAGAACTATTTTTACAACATCCAGGAACAGACTCTGAAGGTAAAAAAAACCCATCCCAGGGGCTTGGTGTGTTTCGCAGGAGGACCAGGACTCCAAAGAAGAAAGTAAAACTACGTACTAATCACCAGAAAATGTCAGGGAGAGAGGGTAGTCTATTTTAGAAGGCACCATGAAATAAATGAGTTTTCACGAATGGATAGAAATCACTTACCCTTCACATTCCAAGGACAGCAAGTGAGGCAAAGCTGAGTTTGTGCACTTCTCAGTGCCATTCATTGATATTTTGCAGTGAGGCATCGGCTGATTGGATATCCTTGGGCAGTCTCCTCGGTTAGATTCTGTGCCTGACTTGGTTGAAGACTCATTCCATTAGTCAAGAATGATTAGCTAGAGGAACATTCCACTGAGTCGGTCCCTGAATATTTCTGTGAAATCATGAAGTGACAGAAAAATCCTATGGCTGACTGTTGTTGGGGCAAAGCCTGCTGTGTCCATCATCTAAAATCAGTGAGAAATAAAAGAGAGAAATGGAGCAGTAGACAGAATCACACGTTTCTGAGCAAAACTGCTCTCATTCTTTTCTTCTTAACTTCCCAGCACTGAGACACTGAATTAGTTGGAATTTTACTGAGTTTATGACTCTTCTCAGCTTCTCTGTATCTCATGTTTCTCAAATTTTACTTTTCAATTTTTGCCCTCCTGAATCTTTTTGTCACCCACCTCATTACTTGGTGTCACTCTTTACCAAATTTATCAAAGCAGAAACTGGATGGAGATCCCAGTTTCTCTTTTCTTCTCTGCCTTTACTGATTCTACCTACAGGCACATCCCAAGCTCATCTCCTTTTCTCTAACTGCACTTTGGCCAGATTCTTCTGGACCATCTTAGTTTCTCACCCGGACTTCTGAGGTAATGCCCAGACTGATCTCCACGTCTTTGTTATGCCATCTTCCAGTTCATTCTCCCAACAGTAGAAGAACATCACAACTCACGTAGATGATCATCTGTTGCATAGTATAGCCCGTGCTTCTCCTTGCATTTCTATTAAAAGCCATTTTTCTTTCAAAACCCACATTTCTTACCTATCAGATAGAGACACTGATAACATCTAAAACCTGCCCTCTCTCACCCCGCACACCTTCTGGTCTCAGGGCTTCAGCACAAGCTGTTTTGCCTGGAATCCCCTTCACAGGGACAGCTCTTTTTCCTCATCCTAACAAAAATATTTTTTATAAATTTCTCTTTATTTAAATCAGATCTCTTTCCCTTAAAATAATTATCCACTAATCTAATGTGACCTTTGTTTCTTCCTTAGTACTTACTAAAGTTTTTGTTTGTTTGTCTGTTTGCATTTGTTTACTCTTGTTTTCCTGTCTCACCTTCTGATGCTTTATGAGATAAGCTCTTTGTCAGTTTTTCCCAAAAGCCTAATGCATAATAAAAACTCAATTCACAATTGACTCTGTAAATCTTCATTGGATGAGATATTGCTTCCATCAACTCTATATTATTGATAAGGTATATATATATTTTCTTTAACAACCTATATTTTTATATTTTGACATGTTAAATTTGTCTTACTACTAATTTTAAAGAACTGAAGTAACACAGAGAAAGAAGCACAGAGAAGAAAGTAAAAATCAAGACAAAATATAAATAATCTCATCATCAGAAATAATCATCATTAACTTTTCGTGAATATATTTTCAGAAATCTCTTTTCATAATAGTTCAGATATTTCAGAAAAGTTAGAGTGATAAAAATATTGTTATAAAAATCACACTGAATATGTATTTCATATAATCTATTAAATGTGTTTTAATGGATTTTAATTTAAAAAGAAATGAAATAATATTGAAGGAACTTGGATGACTAACAAATGTCTCTTCATCACAGATATATTGTCTAAAAGATCATATAATGTTAAAAAAAATTAAAGTGATAAAAATGAGAAATAGTGATCAGAAAGAATGTATTGTGTAAAAAGAAAGATGTGAATATTATATAGTAGAAACTGAGGGACTTACATTTTTAACTTTTGAAGAAACACAGCCAGATTTAAGAAAGGAAAAGAAACCTTACAGAGAGAGATCAGAAGAATAAAAGAGAGAGAAGGAGAAGGGGAGAGAAATAGAGAGGGAGAGAGAGAAAGGGGGGAGAGAGAGAGAGAAAATAAAAGAGAGATAAATGGCACAATTGTGAAATGGTTTACGTTCTATTAATGACAAACAGGTGAAGCAGGAACAGTGGCTAAATTTACTTGAAACTTTATTTAATTTAGTTGGATTTAATCATTGTGTATATTTTTAAAGGTCCATTGGCATTATTTTCCCTGAGTTTTTTTTATTTTTTCTGTTTTTTGTTTTGTTTTAACATTTGAGATTTTGAGAGAATTTGTATTTTTGTTAGGCTGGTTGGGTATAAAATGTGTGGGTCAAACTCATCTTCAGTATCTGGCTGGGTTTTCTTCTGATATTAAGAATTGCTGTGCAGAAATCTGGGAGTTGATTTTATTTTATATGTAACCTTCTATTTTGGTTTGGCTACCTGAAAAATTACTCCTACAATTCTGAGATGAATTTATTTGGATATCACTCAGAGATGACTATTTTTGGAAATATTTCTTTGTACTATTCCATCTGCAGATTCAATGGTTTCTTCATATTGGGAAATACCCTAAATGAATCTTCTGTGGTCTGTTTTGTAAGTTCTCTCTATTTTTTTTAACATCTTTATTGGACTATAATTGCTTTACATTGTTATGTTAGTTTCTGCTGTATAACAAAGTGAGTCAGCTGTAGGTATACATACAACCCAATATCTCCTCCCTCTTGCATCTCCCCCCACCATCCGTATCCTACTCCTCTAGGTGGTCACAAAGCACCGAACTGAGCTGATCTCCCTGTGCTGTGTAGTGATGTGGAGGGGGAAGGGTAAGCTGGGGTGAAGTAAGAGAGTGCCATGGACATATATACACTACCAAATGTAAAGGATAACTGGTAAGTTTTCTATTTTACCCATCATTTTTACACTGGAATATTAATAGCAGATTTTTAAAAAGGCAATCCATAGTTATGTAGTACTTGAAAAAATAAACCTTACAAATAGAAATAAGTGCTATCAATGAACAACCTGACCCTCCCCCTTTCAGCCTCCCCCTCTGACTCCCAGAAATCACACTAGTATCAGTTTAATGGTTATCTTTTCACATCTTATTTATTTTCATCATTTGCATAATATGGAAAGGAAAGAACTAGGTGGTATAAAGGGAAATATGTGAAAGCAGATTGGCAGTGAGCTGATAATCATTGAAACTGGGTGTTGAGCCCGTGGTGATTTGTTACAATATTTTATCAACTAACAACTGTGTGCTCATCTTTGTTTGTTTTTTAGTTCAGTATGCTAAAATACATCACTCTCTGGTTTTTGTCATTCAAGTTGAACCAAAGTTATTGTTCCTTTACTGTGAACTTTGAAGTCATCTTTTATACTCCAAAAATAACCTTTTTGGTATCTTATTTACAACATTTTAAATATTTATAGTAATTCAGAGAAGGTTGCTACCTGTATGATATTGGGCCATTCTACCAAAGAACAAAGGTATCTTTCCATTTATCCAAGTCTATATTTGTGTTTTTCAGAGCTGTTTCAGGGTTTTCCTCATGTGGTCTTCCCACATTTCTTAAGTTTATGTGTAAATTTGTCATCGCCATCTAATCCTCCTTCTTCTCTTCCTCCTCCTCTCTCTCTTCTTCCTTCTTCTTCTTTTGGGCTACTTAGATGAATTTTTTTTTCTGCCATTTAAAAAATAATTTTATATATAAATGACCTTTATTTTTAGATTGACTTAAGAACTTTTAAATTACTTTTATTCATGGTATCATTGATTCTCTTGGGTTTTCAGCTATATGGTCTGGAATAACGATGGATTCACTACTTTGTAATTGTTTGTTCTTTCTTGTTGATTTGGTTGGTTTCTCTAAGGCAGCCATAAAATAGTGGAATAGTATGTGTCCTTAGCTTTAGTGTTCCTAGTGAGAATGCATCTGTTGTTTCTCCATTTCATTTTATAAGATGTTATTTTTATGAATTCTCCTCTGCTGTATTATAAAGGTTAGGCATTCATGATATATACACATTGTGGAATCTGAGGGAAGGGGTGAGGGCAGAAAATGAAATGTCCATTTTAAAAAGTTTATGGCATTAAATACACTCTCTCTTTGTTTTGTACTTGGAAAGAGTTTTTCTCTTATCATTTTTATTTGTTATTAGACAAATTTTTAAAAACAAAAACATTCTTAAAGGGAAGGAAAATTAAGATATTGTCCTACAAAACTAAAAATTATTCACTATGCTTTAAATATCTTATTGAAGTACTAAATGTAAAAAAATGCATATTATAAATATACGGTTTAATTAATTTTTATATATGAACCCACATGTGTAACTGACACATATAAGTATAGATCACTGCAGGCACCCCAGAAGACTCCCCTGAGTTCTCCTTCAAATAGTGCCTGTGTTAACCATTCTCACAAAGAAAATTACTACTCAGGCAGACATAGAAGAGAATTTTTCTACCCATTGCCTATACAAAAAAAATTACTACTCAGACAGACATAGAAGAGAATTTTTCTACCCATTGCCTATACTATACAAATGGATTTATAGTTTATTTATTTTGAATGATCTAGCTTCTTGTGCTCAATAATATGTTTATGAGATTCAACCATAATTTTGGATATAATTGTAATTTAAAAATTTTTTCATTGATGTAGAGTATTCCATTGTATGATAGTAGCACAATTGATTTGCTCATTCTTTTGCCAGTTTTGTCCTCCTTGGGATTTTTTTCTTTTGTTTGTTTGCCTGTTTTTGCTTGATACTGTATTTTTTTTTTTAACATCTTTATTGGAGTATAATTGCTTCACAATTGTATGTTAGTTTCAGCTTCACAACAAAATGAATCAGTTATACATATACATATATTCCCATATCTCTTCCCGCTTGCGTCTCCCTCCCTCCCACCCTCCCTATCCCACCCCTCCAGGCGGTCACAAAGCTCCAAGCTGATCTCCCTGTGCTATGCGGCTGATACTGTATTGTTTTATTTGAATTTTACTTTATTTATTTTTTTACACAGAAGATTCTTATTAGTTGTCCATTTTACACATATTAGTGTATATATATCAATCCCAATCTCCCAATTCATCATACCACCACAACCCCCACCACTTTCCCCCCTTGGTGTCCATATGTTAGTTCTCTACATTTGTATCTCAATATCTGCCTGGCAAACTGGTTCATCTGTACCATTTTTCTAGGTTCCACATATATGCATTAATATACGATATTTGTTTTCCTCTTTCTGACTTACTTCACTCTGTATGACAGTCTCTAGATTCATTCACTTCTCTACAAATGACTCAATTTAATTCCGTTTTATGGCTGAGTAATATTCCATTATATATATGTACCACAACTTCTTTATCAGTTTGCCTGTTGATGGGCATTTAGGTTGCTTCCATGACCTGGCTATTATAAATAGGGCTGAAATGAACATTGGGGTGCATATGTCTTTTGGAATTATGGTTATCTCTGGGTATATGCCCAGTAGTAGGATTGCTGAGTCATATGATAATTCTATTTTTAGTTTTTTAAGGAACCTCCATACTGTTCTCCATAGTAGCTGTATCAATTTTCATTCCCAAAAACAGTGCAAGAGGGTTCATTTTTCTCCACACCTTCTCCAGCATTTGTTGTTTGTAGATCATTCTAACTGGTGTGAGGTTATACCTCATTGTAGTTTTGATTTGCATTTCTCTAATAATTAGTGATGTTGAGCAGCTTTTCATGTGCTTCTTGGCCATCTGTATGTCTTCTTTTGAGAAATGTCTATATAGGTCTTCTGCCCTTTTTTGGATTGGGCTGTTTGTTTTTCTAATATTGAGCAACATGAGCTGTTTATATAGTTTGGAAATTAATCCTTTGTCAGTTGATTCATTTGCAAATATTTTCTCCCATTCTAAGGGTTGTTTTTTCGTCTTGTTTGCAGTTTCCTTTGCTTTGCAAAAGCTTTTAAGTTTCATTAGGTCCCATTTGTTTGTTTCTTTTTGTTTTTATTTCCATTACACTAGGAGGTGGATCAAAAAAGATCTTGCTGTGTTTTATGTCAAAGAGGGTTCTTCTTATGTTTTCCTCTAAGAGTTTTATAGTATCCAGTCTTACATTTAGGTCTCTAATCCATTTTGAGTTTATTTTTCTGTATGGTGGTAGGGGGTGTTCTAATTTCATTCTTTTAAATCTAGCTGTCCAGTTTTCCCAGCACCACTTATTGAAGAGGCTGTCTTCTCTCCATTATATATCCTTGCCTCCTTTGTCATAGATTAGTTGACCATATGTGCATGGGTTTATCTCTGGGCTTTCTATCCTGTTCCATTGATCTATATTTCTGTTTTTGTGCCAGTATCATACTGTCTTGATTACTGTAGCTTTGAAGCATAGTCTGAAGTCAGAGAGTCTGATTCCTCCAGCTCCGTTTTTTTCCCTCAAGACTGCTTTGGCTATATGGGGTCTTTTGTGTCTCCATACAAATTTTAAGATTTTTTGTTCTAATTCTGTAAAACATGCCTTTGGTAATTTGATAGGGATAGCATTGAATCTGTAATTTGCTTTAGGTAGTATAGTCATTTTCACAATATTGATTCTTCCAATCCAAAAACATGGTATATCTCTCCATCTGTTTGTACCATCTTTAATTTTTTTCATCAGTGTCTTATAGTTTTCTGCATACAGGTCTTTTGCCTCCTTAGGTATATTTATTCCTAGGTATTCTATTTTTTTTTCTTGTTGCAATGGTAAATGGGAGTGTTTCCTTAATTTCTCTTTCAGATTATTCATCATTAGTGTATAGGAAGGCAAGAGATTTCTGTTCATTAATTTTGTATCCTGCAATTTTACCAAATTCATTGATTAGCTCTAGTAGTTTTCTGGTGGCATATTTAGGATACTGTATGTATAGTATCATGTCATCTGCAAACAGTGACAGTATTACTTCTTCTTTTCCAATTTGGATTCCTTTTATTTATTTTCCTTCTCTGATTTCTGTGGATAGGACTTCCAAAACGATGTTGAACAGCAATGGTGAGAGTAGACATCCTTGTCTTGTTATTGATCTTAGAGGAAATGATTTTAGTTTTTCACCATTGAGAATGATATTTGCTGTGGGTTTGCCATATATGGCCTTTGATATGTTGAGGTTGGTTCCCTCTATACCCACATTCTGGAGAGTTTTTATCATAAATGGGTGTTGATTTTGTCAAAAGTTTTTCTGCATCTATTGAGATGATCATATGTTTTTTATTCCTCAATTTGTTAATATGGCATGTCACATTTATTGATATGCATATACTGAAGAATCCTTGCATCCCTGGAATAAATCTCACCTGATCATGGTGTATGATCCTTTTAATGTGTTGTTGGATTCTGTTTTTTTAGTATTTCATTGAGGATATTTGCATCTATATTCAGCAGTTATATTGGTCTGTAATTTTCTTTTTTTTGTATTATCTTTGTCTGGTTTTGGTATGAGGGTGACAGTGGCCTCATAGAATGAGTTTGGGAGTGTTCCTTTCTCTGCAATTCTTTGGAAGAGTTTGAGAAGGATGGGTGTTTGCTGTTCTCTAAATGTTTGATAGAATTCCCCTGTGAAGCCATCTGTCCTGGACTTTTGTTTGTTGGAAGATTTTTAATCACAGTTTCAATTTTATTACTTGTGATTGGTCTGTTCATACTTTCTGTTTCTTCCTGGTTCCGTCTTAGAAGGTTATACCTTTCTAAGAAGTTTTCCATTTCTTCCAGGTTGTCCGTTTTATTGGCATAGAGTTTCTTTTAGTATCCTCTTAGGATGCTTTTTTATTTCTGCAGTGTCTGTTGTAACTTCCCCTTATTCATTTCTAATTTTATTGATTTGAGTTCTCTCCCTCTTTTTCTTGATGAGTCTGACTAATGGTTTATCTATTTTATTTATCTTTTCAAAAAAACAGCTTTTAGTTTTATTGGTCTTTGCTATTGTTTTCTTTGTTTCTATTTCATTTATTTCTGCTCTGATCTTTATGATTTCTTTCCTTCTACTAACTTTGGGTTTTGTTTGTTCTTTCTCTGGTACCTTTAAGTGTAATCTTATATTGTTTACCTGAGACTTTTCTTGTTTCTTGAGGTAGGCTTGTATTGCTATAAACTTCCCTCTTAGAACTACTTTGGCTGCATCCCATAGGCTTTGGATCATTGTGTTTTCATTGTCATTTGTCTCTAGGTATTTTTTGATTTCCTCTTTGATTTCTTCAATGATCTCTTGGATATTTAGTAATGTATTGTTTAGCCTCCATGTGTTTGTGTTTTTTAGCTTTTTTCCCTGTAATTTATTTCTAATCTCATAGCATTGTGGTCAGAAAACATGCTTGATATGATTTCAATGCTCTTAAATTTACTGAGGCTTGATTTGTGATCAAAAATGTGATCTATCCTGGAGAATGTTCCACGTGCACTTGAGAAGAAAGTGTAATCTCCTATTTTTGGATGGAATATCCCATACATACCAATTAAATCTATCTTGTCTATTGTGTCATGTAAAGGTTGTGTTTCCTTATTAATTTTCCATTTGGATGATCTGTCCATTGGTGTAAATGAGATGTTAAAGTCCCCGACTCTTTTTGTGTTACTGTTGATTTCCTCTTTTTTAGCTGTTAGCAGTTGCCTTATGTATTGAAGTACTCCTATGTTGGGTGCATATATATTTATAATTGTTATATCTTCTTCTTGGATGGTCCCTTGATCATTACGTAGTGTCCTTCCTTTTCTCTTATAACATTCTTTATTTTAAGGTCTATTTTTTCTGATATGAGTATTGCTACTCCAGCTTTCTTTTGATTTCCATTTGCATGGAATATCTTTTTCCATTCCCTCACTTTCAGTCTGTATGTTTCCCTAGGTCTGAAGTGGCTCTCTTGTAGACAGCATATATATGGGTGTTGTTTTTGTATCCATTCAGCAAGCCTGTGTCTTTTGTTTGGAGCATATAATCTATTCACGTTTAAGGTACTTATCAATATATATGTTCCTATTACCATTTTCTTAATTGATATGTGTTTGTTTTTGTAGGTCCTTTTCTTCTCTTGTGTTTCTGACTTTGAGAAGTTCCTTTAGCATTTATTGTAGAGCTGGTTTGGTGGTGCTGAATTCTCTTAGCTTTTGCTTTCTGTAAAGCTTTTGATTTCTCCATCGAATCTGAATGATATCCTTGCCACGTAGAGTAATCTTGGTTGTAGTTTCTTCCCTTTCATCACTTTAAATATGTCATACCACTCCCTTCTGGCTTGTAGATTTTCTGCTGAGAAATCAGCTGTTTACCTTATGGGAGTTCCCTTGTATGTTATTTGTCATTTTTCCCTTGTTGCTTTCAATAATTTTTCTTTGTCTTTAATTTTTGCCAATTTGATTACTGTGTGTCTTGATGAATTTCTCCTTGGGTTTATCCTCCCTGGGAGTCTCTGCACTTCCTGGACTTGGGTGGTTATTTCCTTTCCCATGTTAGGGAAGCTTTTGACTATAATCTCTTCAAACATCTTCTCGAGTCCTTTCTCTCTTTCTTCTCCTTCTGGGACCTGTATAATGCAAATGTTGTTGCATTTAATGTTGTCCCAGAGGTATCTTAGGCTTTCTTCATTTCTTTTCATTCTTTTTTCTTAATTCTGTTTGACAGTAGTGAATTCCACCATTTTGTCTTCCAGGTCACTTATCTTTTCTTCTGCCTCAGTTATTCTGCTATTGATTCCTTCTAGTGTATTTTTCATTACAGTTACTGTATTGTTCAGCTCTGTTTATTTGTTCTTCAATTCTTCTAGATGTTTGTTCTTTAATTCTTCAGGTGTTTGTTAAACATTTCTTGCATCTTCTTAATCTTTGCCTCCATTGTTTTTCTGAGGTCCTGTATCATCTTCACTATCATTATTCTGAATTCTCTTTCAAGAAAGTTGCCTATCTCCACTTTGTTTAGTTGTTTTTCAGGGGTTTTATTTTGTTCCTTCATCTGGTACTTAGCCCTCTGCCTTTGCATCTTGCCTACCTTTCTGTGAATGTGCTTTTTGTTCCACAGACTGCAGGTTTGTAGTTCTTCTTTCTGCTGTCTGCCCTCTTATGAATGAGGCTATCTAAGAGGCTTTTGCGAGTTTCCTGATGGGAGGGACTGGTGGTGGGTGGAGCTGGCTGTTGCTCTGGTGGGCAGAGCTCAGGAAAATTTTAATCTGCTTTTCTGCTGATGGGTGGGGCCGGGTTCCCTCCCTGTTGGTTGTTTGGCCTGAGGCGACCCAACACTGGAGCCTACCCAGGCTCTTTGTTGGGGCTAATGGTGGACTCAGGGAGGGCCAAGGAGTACTTCCCAGAACTTCTGCTGCCATCTTCTGCTGTCCTTGTTCTCACAGTGAGACACAGCCATCCCCTACCTCTGCAAGGGACCCTCCAATGCTAGCAGATACACCTGGTTCAGTCTCCTATGTGGTCACAGCTCCTTCCCCTTGATCCTGATGCACACACTACTTTGTGTGTGTCCTCCAAGAGTGGAGTCTCTCTTTCCCCCTGTCCTGTTGAAGTCATGCAATCAAAGCTTGCTAGCCTTCAAAATCTGATTCTCTAGGAATTCCTCTTCTCATTGCTAGACCGTAGGTTGGGAAGCCTGATGTGGGGCTCAAAACTTTCACTCCAATGGGTGGACTTCTGTGGTATAAGCGTTTTCCAGTTTGTAAGTCACCCACCCAGAAGTTATGGGATTTGGTTTTATTGTGATTGCACCCCTCCTACAGTCTCATTGTGGCTTCTCCTTTGTCTTTTGATATGGGGTATCTCTTTTGGTGAGTTCCAGTGTTTTCCTGTCAATGATTGTTCAGCATTTAATTGTGATTCTGGTGCTCTCTCAAGAGAGAGTGAGAACAGGTCCTTCTACTCCGCCATCTTGAATGAATCTCCTGTACTATTTCTTCATCATTATTTTATTACTAGAAAAGAAGATTGTGATCTTCTTCAAACTGGCTCCTTACTAGACATCCGCCCTGAGATTTTAGATGAATTTAGGTAAAGTGATAAAGGAATTATTTTCAATTATTACAAAGAGTAAAAATGGGATTGTTGGTCAGGGGAATGTCTCCTAAAAGATATCATTACAGACTTGATTATAAAATGAACATAATTGGTCCACAGAGTAGCCAGAGGCCAGATACTAATGGGCAGGTTAAGCCAAGGGCAGAGGATGTGGAGAGTATATTCCATTGACTGTTTTACAAGGAAAATAATACCAGTCATCTGCTTTTATCCTGCATATGGGTGGTGTGGTAATGAAGAAAGCAGCAATCCTATACTACTTTTTCAAACTGTAGTCTTGATACTATACTCAGTTACTCTGGATTCTGGGTGGAAAATTATTTAAAATTTTATATGTCATGGTTTCTGGTCACATGTATCCAGAAATGTAATAAAGTGGATTTAGAATCCTGTTTTATCATTAGCTGTGACACTTAGTAGCTATGTAAATTTGACCAAGTTCTTTATCTTTGCCATAAAACATCCTAAGGGCAAGTGATTAATCTTTTAATGCTTAATTGAAAGGTAAATGCTTATAAATGTCTAATGAAATAACTCATAATATTTTCTCCATTCTCGCTGATGTTTCTGGACTAATATATCAAAATTAGTTGATACTGAAGGGAGGTCATGAAAGTTTTAACTGGTGATAATATTTTCTTTCTCTCTCTCTCTTTGTTTTAATATAATGGGATGAAGATACTCAGATGTTTAAGAACTAGTTTTGTGAAAAATATGAAATATCTAAATGTGTAAAAAAATAGAACATTCATAGAAATTTATTAAGACACATTTAAGAATATTATAGCATAACTATTCAGTTTCTACTATCATGCTTTAATATATATTTGGAATTTTGAAAAATCTCAAATGGCAGTATAAATATATGTACATATATTACAATAAATGGTCTCAAGTTTATGACAACATTTTAAATAATATTTCCAGAAGAACTTTTTGCAGGATATTGATTAAAATGCTAAACTCATGTTTTTTCTTCAATACTGTAAAATATAAAGCAAATAAATATATTAATATGTAAGAATTCCAATTTATTAAATTACAATTTAGAGTAATATTGGGAAAATTCCAAGCAGACTTTTAAAATTGTTGCATGCAATAAAAATCTCATTACAGATATTTTGTAATTAAACTCTAGGTATTAGTGCCTATATTTTTACTATTTCTGAAAGGATAGGTTGTTTTACTAAGAATTGTGGTAGTGTGATATGTCACTATGCTATACAGTGGGTAAAATGTCTATGAATTTTTTTCTTCATGTATACCTAGTAGTGTGTGTGTGTGCATGTGTGTGTGTGTGTGCATATGTGTTTGTGGTGTGAAAGAGAGAAAGGTAAATACCTTAACAAACCCTTTTCAACTGTTTCATTTAAAGGCTAACTACTAACTTTCACAATGTAGGAGTCTCAGAAGGAGAAGTGATAGAGCAAGGGGAAGAGAATATATCAGAAGACAAAATAGCTGAAAGCTTTCCCAACTTGGGAAAGAAAACAGACATTCAGATCCAGGAGGCACAGAGAATCCAGCAAAATCATATCAACTTCATGAGGTATATAACAAGACTTTTTTTTTAATTAAAATGACAAAAAAATAAAGATAAAGAGGGAATTTTAATAGCAGTAAAGGAAAAGAAACTAATTATGTAAAAGGGAACTCCCATGATAATACAAGCTGACTTTTCAGCAAAAACTGTGCAGGCCAGAGGGAGTAGCACAATATATTTAAAGTAATGAAAGAAAATACCTACAATAAAAAATACTCTACCTTGTCAGCCTAAAATTCAGATTTGAAGGAGAGATAAAGAGCTTTATAGACAAGCAAAAGTTTAAAAATTCAACACCACAAAACTGGCTTTAAAAATGTTAAAGAGACTTTTCTAAGTGGAAAAAAAAGAGCATAACTAGAAATATGAAAATTAGGAAACAAAAAAATCTCACTGGTGAAGGCAAATATACAGTAAACATAGTAGATCAACCACTTATAAAGGTAATGGAAAGTTAAAAAAACAAAAGTAATAAAATTATCTATATTTACAGTAAGTAGTAAAGGGATACACAAAACAAAAGGAGGTCAAATGTTATATCAAAAACATTAAATATGGGGGGTATAAAAATGCAGATTTGATAAAATCCATTTGAATGTGAAAGATTATCAATTTAAGAACATCAAAATTATATCAAGCATATTTTCCAACCCAAGGTAATGAGACTTGAAATCAAGTACAAGAAAAAAACTGCAAAAACACAAACACAGGGAGGATAAACAACATGCAATAAACAACCACTGATCACTGAATAAATCAAAGAAGAAATTTAAAAATACTTGGAGACAAAAGAAAATGAAAACACAGCAATCCAAAATCTATGGAATGCAGCAGAAACAGTTCTAAGAGAGAAGTTTAGAGAGATACACACCTACCTTAGGACACAAAGATATCTCAAATAAACAACTTAACTGTATATCTAAAGAAACTAGAAAAAGAAGAAATAAAATCCAAAGTTAGTAGAATGGAATAAATCATAAAGATTTGAGAAGAAATAAAATACAGACTTAAAAATACAAAAGATTGGGCTTCCCTGGTGGTGCAGTGGTTGAGAGTGTGCCTGCTGATGCAGGGGACACGGGGTCATGCCCCAGTCCAGGAAGATCCCACATGCCGTGGAGCGGCTAGGCCCATGAGCCATGGTCACTGAGCCTGTGCGTCTGGAGCCTGTGCTCTGCAACGGGAGAGGTCACAACAGTGAGAGGCCCATGTACTGCAAAAAATAAAAATAAATAAAAAATACAAAAGATCAATGAAGCTAAGAACTTCTTCATTAAAGGATAAACAAAAATAGTAAATCTTTAGCCAAACCCATCAAGATAAAAGAGAGAGGGCCTCTCAACAGAAAATAAAATCAGAAATGAAACAGGAGGTGTTACAATTGAAACTATAGAAATAAAAAGATCATAAGAGATTACTATGAACAACTCTACACCAATATAGTGGACAAACTAGAAGAAATGGACAAATTCCTAGAAATATACAGTGTCCAAGGACTGAATCAGAAAGAAATAGAGCATATGAAGAGACCAATTACAGTAATGAAATTGAATCAGTAATTTAAAAAACTAAACAAAACAAACAAAAAATCTCCCAACATACAAAATTCCAGGACCAGAAAACTTCACAGGTGAATTCTATGAAACATTTAAAAAGGAATTAACACCTAGCCTTCTCAAACTATTAGAAAAAATCACAGAGGAAGGAAGGCTTCCAAACTCATTCTACAAAGGCAGCATTACATGGATATAAAAACCAGACAATTATACCACAAAAAAAGAAAATTACGTGTCAATATCTCTGATGAACATAAATGCAAAAATACTCAACAAAATATTAATAATCCAAATCAACAATACATTAAAAGGATCATACACCATTAACAAGTGGAATTTACCCCAGGTATGCAAGGATGGTTCAATATCTGCAAATCAGTTATTATGATATGCCACATTAACAAATTGAATAATAAATTCATATGATACATTTAATAGATAGATAAAAAGTTTTTGAAAATTTAAGACCCATTTGTGATTAAAAATCTCAACAAAGTAGGAATAGAGGGAATATAACTCAATATAACAAAGGCCATATATGACAAGCTCATAGCTAAAATCATAGTCAACTGTGAAAAGCTGAAATAAATTTCCTCTAAGATCAGGAACAAGACAGATGCCCACTATTGCCACTTTAATTCAACATAGTATTGTAAGTCTTATCCAGAATAATCAGGCAAGAAAAATTAAACAAAACAAAGCAAACAAAAAAACAAGAATCCAAATTGGAAAGGAAGAAGAAAAACAGTCACTGTTTTTAGATAACATAATACTATGTATAGAAAATACTCAAGACATTATGTAAAAAAAAAAAAAAAAATTAGAACTCATGAATGAATTCAGTAAAGTTGCACATAACAAAATTAATATATAGAAATGTGTTGCATTTTATTACATTAACAATGAACTATAAGAAAGATGAATTAAGAATGCAATCCCATTTACAATTGTCTCAAAAAGAATAAAATACCTAGGAATAAATCTAACTAAGTGGGTAAAATACCTGTACATGGAAAGCTTTAAGGCAATGATGAAAGAAACTGAAGACAGAACTACCAAATGGAAAGATACATAGTGATCATGGATTAGAAGAATTGATATTGTTAAGATGGTCATAGTACCCAAGGCATTCTACAGATTTAACATAATCTTTATCAAAATACCAATGCAATTTTTCGCAGAACTAGAACAAATAATTCTAAACTTTGTATGAAAAGACAATAGACTCCAAATAGTAAAATAATATTGAGAAAGAACAAAAATGAATGTATCATGCTCCCTGACTTCAAACTACACAACAAAGGTGCAATAATCCAAACACTATGATCCTGTCCTCAAAACAGGCACATAGATCAATGGAACAGAATACAGAGCCCAGAAAAGAACAATATTTATATGGTCAATTAATCTATGACAAAGGAGGCAAGAATATACAATGGAGAAAAGACAACCTCTTCAATCAATGGTTTTGGGAAAACTGGTCAGCTACATTCAAAAGAATTAAACTGGACTACTTTCTCATAGCACATACAAAAATAAACTCAAAATGCATTAAAATGGTCTCACATTTAAACTCACTTAAATGCGAGACTTGAAACCATAAAATTTCTGGAAAAAAACACAGGTAGTACTCCCTTTGAAATTAGCCTTAGCAATATATATATATATTTGGATTATCTCTCCTCAAGCAAGGGAAACAAAATAAACAAGGGAACTACATCAAACTAAAAACCTTTTGCACAACAAAGGAAACTCTCAACAAAATGTCTACCTATTGAATGGGAGAAGATATTCGTAAACAATATATATAATAAAGCCTTAATATCCAAAATTTACAAAGAAATCGTATAACTCAACCTCGGAATACAAACAACCAGACTGAAAAATGGTCAAAGACCTGAACAGACATTTTTCCATAGAAGACATACAGATGACCAACAGGCAAATGAAAAGACACTCAACATAGCTAATCATCAGGGAAATGCAAATTAAAACCACAATGAGACATCACCTCACACACATCAGAATGGCTGTTATTAAAAGACAACAAATAACAAGTATAGGTGAAGATGTGGAGAAAAGGGAACTTTTGTTCACTATCGGTGGGAAATATAGGTTGGTCCAGCTACTATGGAAAACAGTATGGAGGTTCCTCAAAAAATTAAAAATAGAACGACCATATGATCCAGCAATTCTACTGCTGAGTATTTATTCAAAGAAAACAAAAACAGTAATCAGAAAAAATATACGCATCCCTGTGTTTGTTGCAGCATTATTTACAAGAGCCAATTAATAAAGCAACCTAAGTGCCCATCAATAAATAAACTGGTAACAAAGAAGTGATATATATATATAATATATTAATACTATATAATTATATATAATTAATATTACTCAGCCATAAGAATGAATGAACTCTTATTTGTGACAACATGGTTGTACCTACAGTGTATTATCTTAAGATAAGTCATACAGAGAAAGAGAAATACTTTATAATTTCACTTATATGTGGAATCTAAGAAACAAAACAAATGCACAAAAATATTAAAACAGAATGGAGTCATAAACACAGAGAAGAAATAGGTGGTTGCCTGAGGGGAGGGATGGGGAGGATGAGAGAAATACGTGAGTGAGATTAAGAGGTACCAAGTTCAATTACAAAATAAATGAGTCATGGGTATAAAATGTACAGTGTGGGGAATATAGACAATAATATTGCAATAATTTTGTATGGCAACAGATGATAACTAGAATTATCATGGTGACAATTTTCAAACATATAGAAATATACAATCACTATGTTGTGCACCAGGAACTAACATAGTGTTTTAAGTCAATTATACTTCAAAAAGAAGTAAACAAACAAACAAACTCATATAAAAAAGAGATCAGATTTGTGGTTACCAGAGGCAGTGTTGGGTAAAAATAGCCAAAAATTTCATACTTGTTGTATAAGATAAAACAATACTAGGGTTGTAGAGTATGACATGATAAATATAATAAACACCACTGCATGTTAAATATGAACATTGTTAAGAAAGTAAATCCTAAGATGTCTCATCACAAGAAAAAAATTTTGATTTCTTTAATTTTATATCTATATGAGATGATGGATGTTTATTACAGTTATTGTAGTGATCATTTCATGGTGTATATATGTCAAGTCATTATGCTGTAAGCCTTAAACTTATACAGTGCTGTACGTCAATTATATCTCAATAAAAGTGGAAGGTAAAAATAAATAAATAGCTAATAAACATTAACAAGCCAATGTGTCAGCTGAACTGCAATGCTTCTCCAACAAAGATCATCATTTTGTGCTAAAAACAATCAACATTGGCAACAGTAACAGACAAATATAAAAAGTAATGAAAAGTCAAATTTTTCACAATCATATTCCTTGGCCTAAATTGTATATTCTATTTTAATGTGTCAGATTAAAATGACAGAAAGTGAGAATGAAAATAGAGAGGAAATAAATAAAAATCTATTAGTATCAAAATGTGAAGACTTTTTAAATTATCAATACCTAAAATCATTTTTGTCTTTGGAAATATCCCTAAAGGTGTGACAGAGAGAGACATTTTACAGACTGACTTCAATAGGGAAACTTCAGGATGTGCTAGAAGAATCCACATTATAGAGGGAAAGCTAAGTTCCCAGATTTAACCTGTGACTGTGTCTGGGCATTACTGGAGAAAACTGGTTTGAAGACTGTGTTTCAAATAACTCAGAGTTTCCATGGTGATGCTGTGGGAGAATTTTAAATCATTTGGTGGTTTGAACTTAAAGCAAACAGGGTGTGGCTCTGGACCACTATTCTGTTTAAAGAAAGCCTATCCTTTCTCTGTTTTGTATCCTGGGACTCTATACAATTCCATAATTGCTACAGAGCAACTAGAAAAGAAATAAAACCATGGTTGTGGAAATTGCGGCACAAAATATTTCAAGAAGACATACAGAAGGCACAAGAACCTTTCAACATGGTAGCTTCAATGGAACGACTTTGAAAACTAAGCACAAAAGTGGATCATATGTCTAAAAGAATCCATAAATATGTGTCTATGGTTGCTGCAATTTCAGAAAGACATAATGAAACTGGAGAAGCACACAGCTGAAGGGATGCAGGAGTGTGGAGGTGGCCACATAAAAATGTTTCCTGGATTTGGCATGTCTGTCACCAGACACACGTGGCTAGGGTCATTTACTCATCCTTAAATCAGATCACCTGCATTAAACCTTGACTCTATATTCTGTCAAATACAAATCAGTAACACTCAATTGTTTTACACTCTTATCTATTAAAACAGGTATAATAACAGTGCAGACATTTCTGCTATGGAAAATTGCACACTGAAGAGAACTGTTTCTGGGTGTATTTAGGGGTGGAACTTAAAAACTTTGTAACCAGAGCAGTAATATAATAAAGCTGGCCACTCAGGTCAGCCAGAGGCTGCCTCTGGGGATATTAGAAAGCTCAAAAAAACTAGAATGTAACTGCTGCTTGAAGATGCTGAGACCATTCAGATGGAAGTGGAGTTCTGAGGGCAGGAGGAGATGCAGTTGCCCTGAGCCCACAACTAAACAAAGCTGGGTACCTCTGTCTGGAAAGGAAGCCCTGCAAGCAGATACTTATTTTTATTTTTTATCAGCTTTATTATGGTATATTTGGGCAACTAATTAAGTGCACATATCTAAAGTGTAAAATTTGATAAATTTTGATGTATGTATAAACCTGTGAAATATCATCACATCCAAGAAAATGAACATACCCATCACCCACAAAAATTTTCATGTGCTCTTTTGTAATCCGTCCTTCCCTTATATCTTCTAACACAGGCACCTACTCCTGCACTTTCTGTCATGATAGATTAGTGTGCATTTTATAATTTTATATAAAAGTAATCAGAAAATATGCACTATTTTTTCTCTGGCTTAGCTCATTTGGCATAGTTATTTATATATATTCATGTTATTCTGTCTCAGTAGTCTCTTCCTTTCATTGCTTTATAGAATTCCATTGTATTAATGTACTATAGTTTATCAATTTACCTGGTGATGAACATTTGGGTTGTTTCAATATTTTGGCTATACAAAAGTCCTGTATTGATATATGCTTTATTTAATCTCAGATAAATACTTAAGGGTGAAATGGATCATTTAGTAGGTGTATACTTAAGTTTTTGAGACACTGTCACATTGTTTTCCAAAATGGTTGTATTGAAAAATTTTACAGTCCCATGAGCAGTGTATGAGTGTTTCAGTTCATCCATATCCTACAAAATACTTGGAATGTTTATTCTATTTAATGTTTGCAATTTAATAGGTGAGGAATTACAAAGATCCTATTGCAGTTGAAGACTTCAACAACTTTCTGTCAGTAACCGCTCAATCAAGCAGACAGAAAATCAGTAAGGATACAGATGACCTGAACTACATTAAATTAAATGACACTTTCCCATGGATCAAAGAGGAAGTTTCTCAAGAGAACTTGAAAAAATAGTTGAACTAAATGAAAATACAATTTATCAAAATGTGTGAGATACCGTGAAAGCAGTGCTTGGAAGGAAATTTATAACAATTAAATCCCTATGTTAGAAGGAAAAAAGGCAATTATTTGAACAGATATTTCACCAAAAAATGTGCATGGATGACAAGTAAGCACACAAAATTGTGTTGTTTAACTTCTAAATACTAGGGAATTACCTGGCTATATTTCTGTTATCAGGTTTTATTATTATTATTAAATTCCCTTGTAACCTGAGACTATACTTTGTAAGATTTGTATTCTGTTAAATTTGGTAAGATGTATTTAATGGCCCAGAATATGATTTGTCTTGGTGAATGCCCATGTGCATTTAAGAAAAATGTGTATTCCTCTTTTCTTGGATTTTTTTTTCTTTTTTTTTGCCGTACGCGGGCCTCTCACTTTTGTGGCCTCTCCCGTTGTGGAGCACAGGCTCTGGACGAGCCCAGCCGCTCCGCGGCATGTGGGATCTTCCAGGACCGGGGCATGAACACGTGTCCCCTGCATCGGCAGGCAAACTCTCAACCACTGTGCCACCAGGGAAGCCCTTTTCTTGGATATTGAATACTGTAAATGTCAATTAATCAAGTTCAATGATAATACAGTTCAACACATCTATGCCCTTACTAATTTTCTTCCTTCTTGAATTATCAGTCACTGACAGAAGATCATTGAAGTATCCAACTTCAATAGTGAATTTATTTTTTCTTCCAGTTTTATCAATTTTACCCACATATATTTTCATACTCTGTTGTTAGGAGCACACATGTTTAGGAGTGTTATGTCTCATTGCAGAACTAACTATATAATTGATCATCATGTAGTGTCACATTTTAACCCCAGTAATATTCCTTTTTCCGAAGTCACTAACGAATGTCTGAATGAATACTACTACTCCAGTTTTCTTTTGATTAGTGTCAATATGGTATACCTTTCTCCATCCCTTTACTTTTTTTTTTTATTTTTTAATTGGGATATAGTTACTTTATAGTGTTGTTTTAGTTTCTGCTGTACAATGAAGTGAATCAGCTATATGTATACATATATCCTCTCCCTCTTGGACCTCCCTCCCACCACCACCACCCCCATCCTACCCATCTAGGTCACCACAAAGTACTGAGATGAGCTCCATGTGCTATACAGCAGGTTCCCACTAGCTATATGTTTTTTACATGGTAGTGTATATATGTCAATCCTAATCTCCCAGTTCCTCCCACCTCCCCTCTTCCCCCTCCCACCATGTCCACATGTCCATTCTCTACATCTTTTTAACCTAAGTCTTTATACTTAATATATAGTTCTTATAGACAGCATAAGTCAGGTCTTGATTTTTTAAACCAATCTGAAAATATCCATTTTAAAGTGTTATAGTTAGACCATTCCCATTGAAAGTGACTGTTGATAGAGTTAGACTAAAAACCTGCCAGTATTGTAACTGTTTTTTATTTATTTAATTTGCCCTTTCTTTTTCTATTTCTTTCTTTTCTTTCTTTCTTTTATCCTTTTTTTCTTTAAATTTTATTGAAATATAGTTGATTTACCATGTTGTGTTAGTTTCAGGTGTACAGTAAAGTGATTCAGTTATATATATATATATATATATATATATATATATATATATATATATATATATATAACTTTTTACATTCTCTTCCATTATAGGTGATTACAGGATATTGAGTATAGTTTTCTGTGCTACAGAGTAGGTCCTTGTTTTTTATTTTATATATAGTAGTATGTATATTTTAATACCAAACTTCTAATTTATCCCTTCCCCCTTTCTGCTTTGGTAAACATTAGTTTGTTTTATATGTCTGTGAGTCTATTTCTGCTTTGTAAATAAGTTAAGTTGATTTTTTTTTAGATTCCACATATAAGCAATATCATATGATATTTTTTCTCTGTCTTACTTCACTTAATACGATAATCTCTAGGTCCATCCGTGTTGCTGGAAATGGCATTATTTCATTCTTTTTTAAAGCTGAGTAATATTCTATTGTGTATATGTACCACATCTTTATCTATTCATCTGTCGATGGATGTTTAGGTAGCTTCCATATCTTGGCTATTGTATCAATAAATAGTGCTGCTATTTACACTGGGGTGTGTGTATCTTTTTCAAATGACAGTTTTTGTATTTTCTGGATATACGCCAAGGACTGGGATTGCTGGATCATATGGTGACTCTATTTTTAAGCTTTTAAGGAACCTCTATACTGTTCTCCATAGTGGCTGTACTAATTTATACTCCCACCAAAATAGTGTTCTTCTTCTTTTATTTTTTCTTTGGTTTCAGTTGAACATTTTATATGATTGCTTGTTTATCTCTGCTGGCATATAATTTATACTTCAATTTTTAAAAAGTAATAATTGCCATAGTACTTACAATATACATTTTGAAATACTCTAGGCCCCCTTTCAAATAACGCTATCTCATTTCACGTAAACATGTTATAATATTTTCAATTCCCCCCACACATCCCAGCAGGCATCATAAAGGGATTTTTCTCCATTCTTCACAAGGAGATATTTTATTCTCCTGGAAGTAAAACTCATAAAACTGTGGCCTCCTCACTTGAGATAGCCCACTCTCCTCCCTGGAGCTTTTAAATCTCAACCTTATCCACACGGAGCTTCCAGGATTTCATCATATCCAGTTAAGTATTGCGACTTCTAGTATTGACTCTGGTTATAGGACTCTCCTCTTGGGTTTCTGCTCCCAAAAAGCTGAGATCCTTAGTATCTCTCTTTCTCTTCAGTTTTTGGAGCAGAAGTTTGCTATCTGACTTCAATTATCTAATGGGTTTAAGAAAAGTTGTTGGTTATCAGGGTTTTTTGTTGTTGTCATCATTGTGAGGACAGGAGTCATGGCTTCCATACACTTTACATATTGGACCAGAAACTGGAAGTTATAATAACCTATTTTTGCTACTAACATGTTTTAATTATATAATTTTCATTTTATTAATTGTTTGTTTCTACTCATCTTATTGTGTTCTGAATTCATGAATATGTTCCTCATCATATTTTTAATACCCAGATCTGAGCATTTCGTTTACTCTATTCCTTGTTCTACTCCTTTGTCAGTTTTCTCTTGGTGTTCACCTAAGTCTTCTCTTCTCATATGCTTTTTGTAAATTGAGTTCCAGACGCAGAGTGTAGAAATTTTAGACATATACTGAGGTCTGGGGTACTTTATGGGTGTTTATGTATGCTTCTAGGCAGTTAGGGCAGGGTCAGCCCTCGGTCTATGAAGATTATAATGTTCTGAAGCTGCATCTCAGAGCTTGTCAGCACTTGTCACTTACTGGTCACTCTTACTTGAAGGACACTGTTCGTCCCTTAATATATGTCATGGCCCCTCCTGCTTGGCAGATCCTGAATTCAGTTTTTTCTTTTCCTCTCACAAGGCCCCCGAGATTTAGAAACTCTTCTTGGCTTGTTAGCCTCTCAGCTGCTACTTTTCCCTCAAGGAAAGAAGCAAGGTCAAATTCTAGCCTCTGCTGTCTTATCTCCCCTCCTCTCCTAGATCATACTTCTGAAAATTCACATTACCTTAAGAAGTCCTCATTGCCTTCAGACAGAAGGTTTTCCTTTTCATTTTGTTTCATTTTTGATGTAGAAAAACACAGCTTTTCTTTCTCAAAGAGAAGATTGTTTTGAAATATCTGATCTGTCTCTGCCAATAGCTGAATTCCACTTAATAAATATTAGGTGAGCCAATAAATAATAAAAATAAAATAATAAAATAACCAACCAATGAATGGTTATTTAACTTAACTATTTTAATGTAATTTAAACCAAGTTAGGTAATATTTCCTTTATTTTTCTATGAAATAAGCACACATCCTAGAAGCTTTTTCAAATATGTAATATATGTGTTTGTTGACTAAAGTTTATTTTAACAAGGAGTCCAAAAGAAAGTGGACTATTCTTATTCTTGTGTCAATAAATTGGCTTGAAATTTTGGAAATATAAAAGCAACACTTATAATACAAACAAACTTTGGATTCTCTTACAAGATTTTAAAACTCTTACAAATAGTACCACTACACCAGAGGTCTTTAAAGAAGTGATGGTATTCTCAATTAAATAAACCAGAACTTTTGATGCATATCTACTGAAGCATGTCATGTCTGCTAAGCTATATGCAGATAGCTATGGTGCCTACTGTCAGGTAGATGGAGTAGCCTAATGCTAGCCAGCTAATTAGCCTGTCCTCAAATATATGCAGTTGATATTTATAAAACAATGTCTATGATTCAGGCAACAATTGCCTCATACTAGAAATATTGACTAATTAGGAATTACCTGTGTTTTTCATAGTAGCACTAAGAGAACTAACTGAGGTAAAACATATGGACTCATTCCTCACTTAAAACAATAGCAGCTGCTCTAATCTGGGACTGTAAAATTGAGTTATAAACATTTTTTTTGCACTTTTTTCCTTGAGTCAGAAGTCATCACATTTGCTAGAGTTAGCAATACTGTTTTTCTTCTGAAAATTCTTTAGGGGAGTATCTGTGTGCTCATTCTTAACATGTTTTATATCTTCTTGTGTAATTGAGACTGAAGTCTAAGACAGCAACAACAAAATATTACCACACAGAATAAGTACCTACTGTATGGCACAGGGAACTCTACTCAGTACTCTGTAATGACCTACGTGGGGAAAGAAGCTAAAAAAAGAGTTGATATATGTTTATGTATAACTGATTCACTTTGCTGTGCAGCAGAAACTAACACAACATTGTAAATCAACTATACTCCAATAAAAATTTTTAAAAAAATGAACTCCTCCTTTACATGTCTCTGGGACTCAACTATACAAAACTAGAAATTAAGCAACACTCCATAAATCCAAATCTTCCACTATGTTTAAACTTTGTGGTGGTTGTTTTAGATAATTTGTTCACCTCACTTTCAGCCACCTCTTGGTAGGTCTTCTATCTTCTTTACTGATTAAATCATTTTGGTAAAAAAAAATACTTTTACCTACTGTTTAAACTGCACAGTAGCCAAGTTTATCATTTTACTGTTGTCAGAACTACAGGAATGCCTCCCCAGATGTGGGTAATTATATTTCTAAAAAGTAGTATGGTAAAGAAAAAAATAATCTGTGTTTGGTAGGAACAAGGTACTGGAGGTTTGGTGGAAACAATTAAAGGCATTATGTATATAAATGCACCCATACATATAGAGTAAACTAGAATTTTAGAAGTTTAATTTTGCTTCCAAAATAAACAAGATTCATTGATCTTAAAAGCCTAGTCCTGCAGGTAGCCATCTTCCTTAATCACCTTCTCACATTGTTCTGGAAAACTTGCTATGGTTTTGCTCCCTTCCAAGGCTCCAGAAATTTTGGTACTATGCAACGATATCAAAACTTTTGACTGATTCCTACTGAATTTAAATTTAACACTCTTTTCACTGAGATGCCTCTTCCAAACCTGTCCCACTAACCTGATTCATTCATCCACTCATTTATTGTGCAAATTCAGCAAATTGCTGATATTTCTACCAGACACAGAATTAATATGCTACAAAGGGCATGCTTCTTAATCTGATCTTCTAGCCATTCCTATAATACCAACATTATGGTCCACACTAAAGTAAGCATATGTGAAAATATTTGAGGAATTAAAAATCTGTAAATACAAGTACAATGCTATTTCATCTTGAAGTGCTACTGATACAACAAAATCTTGGATTTCACCCTTAAATCTTGTCAAGTATATTGATGGGTCTAGTGTGATCTACTAGATGAGGCTAGTGTGATTTTATGTTTGTTTACTTTATTGGAAGATAATGTGGAGATGATTTCATTAAGTTGTAAGAGGATAGCTCGATGTTGAGAGTAAATAGCATGGGCTGTTTCAAATGCTGCATAGCTGGCCTCTCTTCATGCACTCTTGTATGTACAAAAAGCAGACAAACACCAAGAGAAGAATGTCCATGGGCAATTATTGGTAGCTGACTTTTGAGAGCTGGGAAGGAAGACATTCTTTATGTTTTCGTACAGCTGGGCACCATTCATGGGAGGACCACAGAGAAGATAAAAACACATTGAAACTTCAGCACTTAACCCTTTCAGGGCAGCAGTCAATGAAAACGTTGGCAGAGTTATCAGCAATATATGCCGATATCTCTGTGTGAGCTTTGCAACCTGCAAGCACCAAGTCCTGGATGAGGTGAAGTGGACTAAGAAAATCTGAGAGGTCAGTTTGTGTCTTAGCAGAAGTTTGCCTTTGGTGACACCCGGCATTTTGCAGAGCACTGAGGTTTTTGTGGCGTGAAAGTTAAAATGAAGTAATTATATCAATAGTTATATTCTATTTATATATTTTGGCTGAGTAAGCCTAGAGAAGGTGTGTTATTTATAGCACATTAGTTTATGTTTATTTGCATAGTCGTTTTACAAGTGGGCTGAAAACCGCTTTTATTTTTTTTTAAAAAATCAGTCTTCTGCTTAAATATTTTTTTCTGCTGATACGTAGCTCAAAAACAAACTTGTAATTTTTAAAATAATTAGCTGCTACTCAGAAAGTTTCAGTGTGTGTATTTATTATCGTGCTAGTTGTTTCCTATCTTGACTCACTGGTGTTCTAATTAAGACAATTGGGCTAGAAGTTTAAGACATATGAAATTATACACTGTATAATTCCTAACATGGAAAGACTATACTTTCTTCAATAGGAGTGTTCATAGCTCCATTTCCACCTCCATAGTTTAATTATCCACGTAGTTTTAACTCCTGGATATTTGTGAGGTTAAACCAAAATTGTTATTGACTTAACACAATAAAGCTTCTCTCATGGGATCACGAGTTAATAATATTCCTGATTAGTAGGCAGCTTTTTCCCAGATGGGTTTCAAGATTTCCCCCAACTCCCAGAAGCCTTGCAGTCCCAAACTTGCAGGCAATGGATGGGGAACCGTGAAGGATCATCCCCGGAGCAACTCACATAATATTACTCATGTTTCATTTTGACAATTACTCAAAGAGTGCCACATCAATGGAAGGTGGGCTAGGAAATTTGGGCCCTGGCTGGACAACCAGTTCCTGCAACCAATCTACCATGAAAAGGGTGACACAGGTGTGGATGCTTCTGTCATACAAGGATCCCATGAGCTTACCTTTCCCAAAGTCTCCGAGAGCCAATGGAGCAGATTTCCATAACACTGCCTCAGTCCCATGCCCATTGCTGTTTGTGGGAGATACAGCAGAAACTGGGTAGGGGTGGCCTGGGAAAGCAGGAGAGAAATGATGAAATCTACCTGGGTCTTGGTGACAAGATGTCACTAGGCCTCATCAAATTTCCACAATCCAGCAACATTAAATCTACGAATAGAAATCTTCAATCCTAAAATTAATGTTTCCATTCAAATTTTGCATAAACCAAGGCATTCTTTGCCCAGAATTGCTCTGTTGCTATATTTGAAGTCCAATAAGAAGTATGTTGGCCTCAAAATATGGTTCTTTTAATTCTGCACTGAATTAAGTGCTTTTTCCAGTAAGTGCTGAGAGTCATTCTCTGCTGTTTGTTGCTTGTCAAAACCATGATCTTCCTCAGCTATTTCATTACCAACTATTAACTTGATAATAATCAGTATGAAATGACCATATGAAAATCATTGTTGCCACCTACTTTCTTTTTTCAACATTTCATGTACCACTACTATTTCAACCCCAATTTAAAACAGAATGAGAAAATGTAAATTAAAAAACAAAAATAGAAATCAGAATCAGGGTGGTTAACTCAGTGTCATATAATAAAACCCAACAATAATGACAGAGTGCTAACAGTTTGACACTCATAGTTCAGAAAAAGCCTTACATGATCCTGACAAGTATTTACTCACCTTATAGATCTTTAAGGATAGAGAGAGGAGAATGGAATCACCCAGCCATTTACAGTCTCTGAGGAAACATCCTCCAGCTTGAAAAGCCATCAAGACCATAGACAAAATTGCCAAATATGAGATCTTAGAAAATCCATTCTTGATCTCAAAATAAATATTTTTCTAAATACAGTTGCACCCCAAAACTTCTACTAGCTGCTCTAACATTTTGAGTCTTCCCCAAATAATTATTATTGTTACAATAACAATTACTACAAAAATAATATTCATGGAGTATTGATTTTACATCAGGCATCAGCTAAATTCTTCACAAATGTATTATAAAGGTAGCATTAATAGCTTCATTTAAATGTGAACAAGTGGTGTTTCTGACCATGTCCTTAGGTAAAAACGGTGACCCTTTTTTCCTGTAGGTGTAGCAATGCACACTCACTTCAGGCAACTCTGAGTTAGGATGGAAGTATTAGATCAATCCTGTTGGTTGATAGGTCTTCCAAGGGAAAATACTGAGCCCACTTATGAAGATGCTTAGAAGAAAGGGAGTGATAAAAGCAAAGTTACATAATGCACACAATGGAAAACAGGACAAATGTAGGGAATAATAACTACTTATTCCAGGGGGCCAGAAAGTTCCTGGCCTGTTTACCAGTTGGGAGATAAAGACTCCTGAAGATTTTCCCTTCTTCCAAAACTTCTGTCCCCTGGTTATTCAATCCAACATTTATCTCGCTACTGCTGTAGAGGAGCATTGCAGATATATTTGAGGTTACTTGTCAGGTGCCCTTAAAATGGGGATTATCTCTGTGGGCCCGATGAAATCATATGAACCCTTATAGGCAGGATAGGAAGGCAGAGAGATGCAACAGGGAGGGCATCAAAGAGATTCCCCATCAGAGAGAAGGATTTGATGTGCCCTTGCTAGCTCTGTAGTGTGGAGGGTGCAGGACCCTGGGGAGGCCTCTATGGATGGAGGGTGACCATGAGCTAGTGGCCAGCAAGGAAATGGCTACCTTAGTTCTTTAACTGCAAGGATCAAAATCCTGCAAACAATCCATAAGAACCCGGAAGCAGGCTCTTCCCAGAGGTTTTCCATGATCGATGACCAATAACTTGATTTCAATGGCAAATTCAGTTGAAACCTGAAGTATAAAACCAGTCCAGGGAACTGGGACTTTTGATCTATAGGACTGTGAGATAATATATTTTTGTTGTTTTGAGTTGTAAAATTTGTGGTAATTTGTTAGAGCAGCAATATAAAATGAATGACCCAATCAATATTTAGCATCTCGTCTTCCATTATGGAAAGTTAGAGAGAGGCTAAGTAAGGTTGACTTATTGTAGAAGGAAGGAGAGCAGTTTTATTTTCCTGTCATATGGTTACGGATTTGATTCATCTTTCTAATCACTGCCAGGTAATCCATAGTTAGTCATTCTCTATTACAAAAGATGCTATATAGAGTATTCTTCAACAAGTACATATATGTGAGTATTTCTATAGTATAGATTCATAGGGAAAGAAATATAGAATCAAACAATGTGCATATTTTAAACTCAGACAAAGCCAAATTTCTCCAGAAAATTTCAACTAATATTCAGTCTCACTAGCCATGAATGAAATATCTTTCTTCCCTACATTGCCAATAATAGAAATTACCAATCTTAAATATGTTGTAAATAATTTATCCCTGATATGCTCTTATAATTTCTTCTTTTTTTTTTTTTTTTCGCAGTACATGGGCCTCTCACTGTTGTGGCCTCTCCCGTTGCGGAGCACAGGCTCCGGATGCGCAGGCTCAGCGGCCATGGCTCACGGGCCCAGCCGCTCCACAGCATGTGGGATCTTCCTGGACCGGGGCACGAACCCGTGTCCCTTGCAGCGGCAGGCGGACTCTCAACCACTGCGCCACCAGGGAAGCCCTCTTATCATTTCATTTTGTGAGCAATTTTTCATAAACATTAAAAGATAATTGTATGAATTTGAACTTTAGCTATGATCACCGCGTTTTGTATCTTGCTCAGAAAATTTTCTATAGCTCTGTCCCTCTCTCTTTATTATTTTATTCCCTTTTGGTCACACTTCCCAGGCACTTGCCTTTTATTTAGTTTTGTAAGTTAATATTATCAACAGAAGTTTTGTTTTCTATTTTGGTAATGTCTGTTTTTAACTTTGTTATTAATATACTTTATTTTTATTAGGTTCAATGTGTTTATTTCTAGCTTCTTGAGTTTAAACATATTTCACCTCTTTTACATCAATTTTACACAATTGCCTTTTATTTCCCTTTGCTTATAAAGTCATATTTATGCATTTGTGTAATATACATATATGTTTTTGTTAACTTGGGTGTTACGTGAACATCTTTGTAGTCCATACATATTCTACCTATGTTGGATTATGTAAATTATATATTATATAAATTTGGGTGGAGGCACTGCAAATTTAATTATTGATATGTTGATAGACAATTAGATGGCTTCTGAATGCTTGTTCTACAATAATTATACACTGAATACCCTTGCAATATAATATTATCTACTTGTGAATAGATTTTTAGAGGTTGGATTGCTGAATCAATAGATATTTAAACATGAATGATGTGTGTGTGTGTGTATGTGTGTGTGTGTGTGTGTGTCTAAGTCTTTTCAAATTACCTTAAAAAGAATCAATGTATTCTCCAATACAGTATAAGACAGCCATGTACATCTCATTATATATTCTTTCATTTGTAAGACTGATAGGCTAACATTTAGTAATTCATTTCTGGATTACTTTTCAATTATTTTATTAAGATAAAATTAAGTATTTTCATTGGTTTATTCAGGCTAATAGGCCTATAGGTTTATTCACTTGTTTCTATTTATTTTGGTGCTGGTTTGGCATTCAGCCTTTACCCACTTGAATTGGGCCTGTTCTTATAAAGTACTTCTGGTAAAAAGTCTCTGCCCAAGCTTATAGGTGTACCTGTTGCTTTGGCAGTCCCTCCCATGGGACCCCCATCTCTATGAACTGAAACAGCCCAGAAGCAACCCACCAAAGCTTACGTTAGAGCTGAAACCAAGACTTGCCTCATAGGTCAGTGTCCACACTTTCCTGTTGTCAAGTAGTTTCCATATTAGTTCTTAGTAGAAGCTTATTGTAAGTAAATAGAAATAGCATTTAAGTGATTATATATGTTTAATTGCCTACATAAGACAATCCTTGTGTTTAGCTATTTTAAACTGGTTATGATGCCTTAATATTTTAATTTAGCATGTCCATCAATTATTTTCCTGACTTTTAGCTTTCATTTCTTGATTAGGAAGAATTTTCCAACAGGGGATTAAAAGATTGTGAAAGTATTTTCTTTTATTTCTTGAATAGTTTTATACATCAGAATCTTCAAACTATTTCAATATTTGTTTCATAATATTAAGAAAGGTACTAAGTTTTATTTTCCTGCATGATTCTTATCCTAAAACCAAGGTGATTTTGTCATATAAAAATTGTCCTTATGATCAGTAATGTTGCTTAGCTCATTTTGCCCCATTCATATGTATTCATTCTAATATTTAAATTATAGCAGATATATAGTAGATTTATTATCTGGTAAGCCAAATTATCATTTACTATTTCCTTTGTTTTAGCTTTAAAATTTTTGAAGCATATTTTGATAAGTTTCATTTCTTAATAATTGTCAAACTTCTCAAGCTCTATGTTTATAAAAGTATTCTCTTGATATTTAAGTTTTCTTTTAATGACATTTAGACTTTCTCAAAATTTTGGACACATTTGTGCACTCTTTCATGATTTTATTCCCATCCCCAACCCACCCCCATTTTGAGCATTTTCAGAGGTTTTTCTATTACACTTACAGTTTTTGAGAACTAGTAAGATATTCAGATTTAATTTTCTACTGTGAAAATTTTATTTTATACCTTAGATAATTACACTTTCAAATTTACATGGTATACTCCTTTGGCATGTGTGTTTAATTAAAATATATCATCTCTGTCTTCCATTTTAATTTCTACTCTCTCAAAATTTTCTCTTTTTTATCCTTTAATTTTACAGTCAAAAGAGCCTTCTGTTGTCCGTCAAGTCATTGATTCTATTTGCAATATCGGCTTTTTTACTGATCATGAAAATGTGTTTATTTGCAAATGTTCTTTTCTTCCTCCTTTCTCTGAATCCTAAAGTATGTGATCCTGTCTCAGATTTATTTTTCTTCTCCTCAATACATTCTCTTCCTTTTCCAAAGAAGCCATATTTTTCCCCGTTGAAAATCCCATACATTTTTTTTCCTCCTGTCTTGTGTCAAAATTAATTTCAGACGGTTGTGTTTCCCTTGGTTGTGAAGAGGATGTTCTCTTTACCTTACTCTGAAATGAATTTTCACAGTCCCAGAAGGTATTCTCTGTGATCATTCATTTCCAAGGGAAGGCAATGTACCTGCTCTTAGTGTTGTCCCAACAGAAAATGTCTGTGGCTGTTTTATATGTTTATTCTCCGAAATGTTCAGTTATGGTCACATGTCCCTCTCTGCTTGCGCTGGGTTGGGGTATGAGGATCAGGCCAGCACATCTCCTGAGGCCCGCAGCAACAGTCATAGGCACAGTCTGTATTAGGCATGCTAATACAAATGAGACACCAGGACCTTTAAGAAAGCAAAGTCCTGGAAAACTCACTTTCTGTCTGAAAATATTTTTTTTTAAACAAATAAAACCATGAACACTTCCAGAGACTGAATATATTTCCAAGGTCATCTCTGAATATAGTTCCAAGGTTTTGTCATCTCCACTTAAACTACTGCAAGACAAAAAAAAAAGCTGTTAGCTGCCAATATAGGTGAAGTGTTAGTGCAGAACGCACAACTCACTCTATACGCTTTGAGGGGAAGGGGTTTAACACACAGAATTAAGTGCCCACATGATATCTGGGAAGATCACATAGAGGAGAGGAAGTGTGCAGCCCCCCTAAAGCTGTTGTGGTCCTAGGCACATGGAATCAGCACCGACTAGAGCTGGACCCTGTGTGTGTCCTGACACTCACAAAGCTGGTGACTGCACCTTACAACACTGAGACCCGCCCACCACTGCCGCAAGACCATCACATCTCTGTGGTCATGCTTGTAGGCAGAAGTTTATTTTATGATGTTGTGAAAATTAAAGTTATTTAAAAGAGATGATGTAAATAAAACAATACCTATCCATAACCACTGTTCTCTAAAATTTGGCCAAAAATACCTGTATTTAGTTTTCACTGAATAACAGTTGGACAGGTGGGCAGCCCTTTGGTGGGAGGAGGCAAATCAGCCAGAGTGTGTGCATCCTCTGGTGACCCGCGGTGGGTGGAAAACAAACAAGTGGAAAGTAGCACCGTAAGTCATCACTGTCCTCCTGCTATTTTTTCTGATACAACCTTGTGCATTATTTAAGAGCAAAGATAATGCATTTTTGGACAATTGCACATGGGATGAACTGAGTGGATGTTACTTTTTATGACCCGAGGATACCTCAACCCTGTGATTTTTTATGCTCAAATTGTCACAAAATTTGCCAGTGGGAGTTCCTTCAACTTGGATCCTCTGTCCTTTACTCTAAATAGTAGTGTGTACACACACACACACGCATATCTTTGAAGGACATAAGAAGAAATCAAGAACTAAAAGTAATATATCATGACACTGGAAATGCCTTGTAAAATAAATATGAATGTTGAAATTTCCTAAGTTTCAAATCACAGTAAGACTAGACCAAAAAGAAGAAGATACATTTTTGAAATTGCCTTTTAACAGGGGTAAAAGGATAAAATGAGAAGAGATAGCAAAAATACTAAGATTAAAAGAAATAATTCCATTTACTTTTCTTAAATTAATAGAAAAATCCGTAATCATTGGGTTCCAAAAATTGTGCGAAGGTCTTCAGAAGCTCAACAAAAGTGGGTCCCTTTTTATTATCAGCCAAAATATGTGACGGGTCTTGTGAAATTTAAAAGGGAAAGAGTGACTACCTTGATATTCCACCTCCTGAGATCATTTGCTTTAGCCTTAAGAGCGTATATACTATTGGTGAGGATCCAAAGAGGATTCACTGAAGAATGGTAATAGTGGATAGATTTTTGTAAATGACTTCCTGGTTACATGTGTTCTGGAAATTTTGGTTTAAATACGTTTAAATTGGTTCCATGTACAGAACATTTCTGTACCGTAATGTGATGTTAACTGAGAATCTCCGGAAGAGGATATGGCACGCAGCCTTATCTACTAGGAATCAGGTTTTCTGGGGGTCTCTTTACTCTGGTGGTCCTCAGATGTTTTCCAAAACCCTGCATTATCATTATGGATTTCTTTTTCTTCAAAATAGAGGGTTTTATCATATTTAATGATGCAGACAATCGAATGTACCACTATTTAAGACAGTATTATCACACACAAATAGCACAAATTGTCTTTGGAGAAACAGGTCATACTTAACAGTAGAAAATCTAACCTCACAGTTTGTCATTGAAGTTGAAAGAAGAAAAATCCATTCTTGGAATGAGTGACTGGGAAATTCATGAAACAGATGGGAATTGATTTGATGCTTAAAAATGGACAGCAGTTATATAAAAGTGAATATAAGGGAGTTATATTGGTATAGAATTGGTATAGAACATAGAAAATTACATTTTAAAAAATGAATCAGCTTCCATATGACTTAACATTTTACTGAACACTATTAGCTGAGAAGTGGTTCTGAAACATGCCCAGAGCATGGATTTCAGATCAGACCAACACAGCTTTACTCTCCTCTCCTCCACTCACAAACTTTGTAAATGTCCCTTACCTGCATTCCCGCCTAATCTGCAAATGGGAATAATAACAGCACCCAGTCCACTGAGTTATTGGGAGGTGATTTCATGTCTTTAAAGCACTTACCTAACATCTGCTTCACTGAAAGTAAGTGCTCAGTAAATTTAAGTTATTATTATTACTCTAACTATATTGTCATTGCATCTATTTTTAGCTAATGGGAGTCACAGGAATTTCTTGAGCTAATATTAACTGATATTATTCAATAGTAACTTCAGAAACCACATAGGAGCTTTTTTCCCCTCAAGCATTTTGTATACAGTTTCCTTGATACATATATTATATACATGTATAAAATATATATATTTATAATATGTATATATATATAGTATGTATAATGGACTGTAATGAATCTGAATTGGGGTTGTTGGCATTTTCTATCTGCAGAGAACCTTGCATTTATCAAGCAGCCCCATCCTGCTTCCAGCCACATCCTTCCCTGCCAGCATGTCTTTCCAGGAATGAGGAGAGGAGTCCTAATTATGAAGCATACCCCAGCACAGACTTCTCACCCTGCGTGTCTTCAGTACCCACATCATTGCCTTGGACCCACTGGATTCCCTTCATCTCTACTGACGTTTGTTCGCTTTTGTCTTATATCAGGAGGTGCACTGTGAAAAATTCCCCTCTGAGGAAGCTTCAAAAGTCATGTTTCCTTTATTACAAAGCTGTTTTTTCTAGTTATGTATTTCACAAGTATAGCCTGTCTTTAATCACTGCATGACCTTGAGGAGATTTAAAATCACAGAACTTTATCATTCGCAGGGACCCGCGGCAGGTATCAAGTTGAACCCAATACAGAAAACTGCTCTCAAACATGCAAACTTCTCTCAAACAGGTTCTTGTCTGTGTTTCTGCAGTGACAGGGCAATAACTTCTGAGGCAGCAAATCCCATTGTTGACAAGCCTTAAGAGGATCCTAGACTTGGCCAGTGTATTTCTCCCTATAACTTTAACCCCGGCAGTAACTCAGGACTGAAGGGCTGAGAGGCTCACTGTAGAGGAAGGACAGGTCTTTCACTTCCTCAGACAGACTACGAATGAAATGGGGCTTTTATCTCTCAATTTTCTCCTGTACGTAACTGTGTGTAGTTTCGGAGTAGTCATTATCACTCCTGAAAATGGCTCAAACTGAACATTCTGGATATTACCAATGAACAGGAGGCAGTAATATGCTTCCAAAGACTTGCACACCTTCCATCAAACACTGTTCTCTCAGGGTCCCTTGGTTTTATTACTAATTAATTATTTCATTTATTTTCTAATTGCTTTCCAGAGTTAGGTTAAGCCAGTGGAAAATAACTGAGAGCAAGTCTACAGTTTCCTCGTTTATAAAAGTGGAATAACAGGTCTGGGTCCAACTTTACGAAGCAGAGAACATTATTCAAATCTTAAAGTGCTTAACTTGCCCCTTAATTCACCAAGATGTTATTTAGAATCCTATGCATGCATGTGAGAATTAATAAATTAAGATTTAATATGTTTCTCTAAAATTAAGACGCTGGAAATTACCCTCAGTGATAGTAGTTGCTAACCCTCACTGTTGTTAGCACTTAATAAATAATGAACCATTTGATCCATATAAAAATCCTGCCAGAAGGAACTGTTCTTGTCTCCCTGTTAAGAATTTAGGTTCTTAAAATCCTGTGCTCTTAGGGCTTCCCTGGTGGCGCTGTGGTTGGGAGTCCACCTGCTGATGCAGAGGACACGGGTTCGTGCCGGTCCGGGAAGATCCCACATGCCGTGGAGGGGCTGGGCCTGTGAGCCATGGCCGCTGAGCCTGTGCGTCTGGAGCCTGTGCTCCACAATGGGAGAGGCCACAACAGTGAGAGGCCCACACACTGCAAAAAAAAAAAAAAAAAACAAATCCCACGCTCTTAGTCTTAACGTAGGACTACTTTTGTGTGTATGGCAGTGGGTGCACACAGCACATATGCCCTAAGTGCTGTTTGGTATCCGGCGGAGACCAGGTGGAAGTTCTAGGGTCAGAACCATTGAAGGGAAGGGAATTCTAGTTGATGCACATAAAATACAAGACAGCATTGTCTTGCCCATTGTCTCTTACAGGATTGGTAGCCACTCTGAACACTTGTACTTTCAGTAAATAACAGAGTCCAAAGTATGGGTCCCTTTTCTTGCATGTTCCTTGGAACTGAAAATCTCTGAAGTTCGCTTGAAAGATATTTAAAGACAAAATCTTGAAACAAAATGTTGGATATTAAAGTTGCAATGACAGCCCTCAACAAATGTTTGAAAAAGGAAGTGTATTATCAACTTCCAGGCTTTGGATAGAAGGTTTGAAATCAAAGGCAGATAATGAAGTTCTGGTGTTTGAGGCATTCTTCAGTTATGAGAATATATACAAGGTTAACTTTTCTTCTCCAAAGTTTGTAATCATAGAAGGTCATTTTCAAAATAAGTCAGATAGTGCTTGTCACTGTAGTTCCTAAGAGCAAGTTTCCTTTTGCTGGCTTTGGATTGTGACGACTGTATGTAAGGGTTAATGTCACTGCTGTGAGCTGGAGTGCTAACTATACCTTCTATCACCACTCAAGGGATGACGGCAGTGTTGGTGATAGTTTGGAATTTTTTTGCTGAATATCTTCATTGCATATACTTACCGTGTAACCAGCCTGAAAGCAAAGAAGAAAAACAGTGCAACCTGGAATGCCAAATCAAATGCTGCATTCTAGCTTTTGTTTTGCTAAATATCTAACAAGCACTGCTTTAGACAATTTGTTTATTTTAATGCTTATGTCGTTTTTTTTTAGGAACTATAAAGTGGGTTCCCCTTTTTTCAGTGTTAAATTTGAACTGCTGAATGCAGTTTATGTTACTAGAATTCTCTTTTCCCATTGACTTACACCATTGCTTTCGCAAGTGTCGTCTTTACTGCTGATTGATGTCATCTTTACTGCTGATTAGTACAATCCATTCTTTGCAGACTACTTGTCTCACACTATGACATGTAAATTGTCATGATGGAATTGCTAGCATTCTTCTCCATTAAAGAGGAATGTTGGGGAATGCTACAGGATAATCACCACACTGTGCCTCCATATTGCTATATAAACTCTTCCCAAATCAGTGACGTTATCTTAAGAAAAAAAGACAAGCTTACGGTGAATTTTTGGTACATTAGTTGCTTGATGTTTTGGAAAATACAAAATTAAAATGTTATAATGGTATTCATAGCTAAGGTCCACATCTACCATACAAAAGATGCTTCTTTATTTTTAGTATTAGATGCTGTTGAAACAGTGAGAGACTGTTATGATGGAAGCTGTTACGTTCCACTGAGATCTCCCTTTGGGAATTAGGGACTTATTTTCTCAGCTTCTGGGTGTGATGCCAGATGCTGGTGCTCACATACAAATTTCTTTGGGATTCAGAATTCCAAGTTCACACTTTCACTGGCAGCCTGCGTTCAATGTTGTATCAACATGAGAGATAAAGGCCCAGATGTTCCACCCCAGCTCCAGACACTTCCTAGTGACATCTCGGTTATAGAGATCCCCACGCGTGTAACTCCAGTCAGTTCAAGGGCTGCCCCTCAACTCAACTTCTTTCTCTGTCAACACCTTTCACCTTCCAAGGTGTTGATCCCAATCACACTACCTAACAAGCATACTCATGCTAATTTCAGTCTCAGAGTGCCTCATCAACCATAAATCATGATGGTTGATGCCAGGAATGGTTCAATGAAGGAGAGCCTAAAATGGAATTTTGAAGCTGGACCAGATGCCACCCAGCTGGCAATGAGACCCTACTGGTGGTAGGTAGAGCACAGAGAGTTCCTGGCAGAAGATCTTAGTACGATTGCTAAAACTTTCACTCATTAGGAACTCCGATGTTATACTGCGGACAAGGACTTCATTAGCTGGTACAATATGGCATTTGAGAAATAGGGAGTAAATAGCAACTGTAAGGATAATAGAATCATGTGACTATTGCTAAGCTTGAGAATAACTTACTGACAATTAAACACTAAATGTGGAAGCTGGAGGGCATTACTGACTGCATATAAAGTGACTCTCATCTCCAGAAGCTGGAGGAAAAAGAGAGCTGAGAACTAGACCTAAGAATTAGTGGCAAAAGTAGCTGAGATTCATAGAAGGAGAACTCCCAACCAAGGCAGTTCTGCCATGCCAAGTGCAGGACGCTGACTGGGAAAGAACAGATGCCTACACATAGAATGGGGACATCTGGGTTGATGACTCCAAATTTCTTGAATCCTCCAGAGATTTATGAACCCTCTGATCTTCCACAAGGACCTGTTACTCCCTGTTATAGGAGTACTTCCTAATAAGGCCAGGACTGCCAGTTGCTTAGTGAGTGTCCTCTGCCTTAGAGAACATGCACACACCGTAGATTCTGCCCCCACCCTTTCTCCTGGCATCTAGGACCATAAAGCTGGTAACCTGCTGGTCTTGCTGAGGGAGGAAGAGTTCTAGACTCTGAAGAAGCTAATTTGCAAATACTGGCAGCATCTAGGAGAATATATATGCGGCTATGTTCTGAAGACGCTGGATCAGGAGGGGCAAACCACAAATTTCTATGAAACAGTTCATCAATACGGGACCACTCTCAGGATATATGTGAGTTAGCACTCCAACAAGAACACGATGTAAACATGCTGCTCTGAAGACTCCTAGAAGGGTGGAAAGAGTGATGGCTCACACTAAGGGAAGTAGAGATGCCAGGATTCCTGCCAGTTAGTGGGAAAAGGAATTTAAGTGCTCAGAGCAATAAAAACGTTAGAGAGAATATAGGATGGGTCAGAAAGCTTTCCCCTTTTCCACAGGAGAGCCTGAGTAATGCACAGTATAGCAAAGCAAGAAGAAATGTGCTCGAGATAGGGGACAAGCATGAAGAAGTTCAGTGGAGGGTCTCCATCACCTACAATGGAGATGTTGTAACAGAATTGGGCATCCATTGCAGAAGAGGCGGTATATAAGCAGGCAAATGAAATGACTTGTTGGGTTGGACAGGGAGCCTCTGTTATTAACCACCTCAGTCCTGGCACAACAGGCATGTGTACAGGAACCAAGGTGTCGGGCTGGAGTCAGTCTCCTTCTCAACCTGACACAACAGCAAAGACCAACATTACTTAACAAGATGGCACTATTTCTTGAGGAGCTCAACCAGCCACTTGGTAGCAAGATGGCTATACTGGGGCCTTTCCAGGAAGGTGGAAGGCCACCATTCATTTTGACAGGAAGAGTCACATAGTCCAGGTATGGATTTTCCTTTCCTACCCACAGGACTTCAGCCAGAACCACTCACCTGGGGATTACAGAGGGCTCAAACCACTGCCACAGGATCCCATATAACATGGTGTAAAGTAAGGATATTACAATATGGAAGTGGACTCATGACCATAGTATCCACTGTTCATATCATAACAGCAATGGTCACCTTTATAAAATGATGGAATGGTCTGCTTAAAGGAACAACTGATGCCCCAACACAGAGGAAATACTTTATGAGAATGGGGTGTTGTCATTCATAACACAGTAAACCTTCTAAAGCAATGGCAATTATATGGTGCTGCCTCCCAGATAAATGGGTTGCATGGGTCCAAGAGGCAAGAGGTCACAGTAGGAATCTCTCTACTTAGCATCCCTTTCAGTCATCCATTTGGGAATTGTACGTCCCTTATTCTCAACTCTGAATTTTGTCTGTTTAAAGCTCTTTGTTACCATGGGGGACACATCCAGGAGGAGTACAGCAAGAGTCCCCTTGAACAGTAGCTACAACCTGGACACTGCAAGCTTTCCATGCCAGGGGACCCATGAGCAAAATATGTCACCATGGTGGCAGGTGTAATAAACCTTGATCATCATGAGGAGACAGGCTGGTATGTGAGCAGGTACGAGTGCATCTAGCACTCAGGTGGTTTACTTTGGTCTCTCTTGGCAATTCTTTATCTGATTTTAAAGTCAACGTGGTAGCCAGGGACTCAGATGCTTAGGGGATAGAAGTATAGATCACATCAGCAGGTAAGGCACTAAGACAAGCAGAGGCTCTTTCTGAGGTGAAGGACATCTGGAATGGTAGTGGAGGAGGAAAACACATGAGGGTCCATTCAGTCTTGACACCAGATGCAGAGGCAGCGCTGTAGCTCTTCCCCTTCAAGAATCTTCCTATGACATGTGATCCACAGAAAGAAAGACTCACAAGAATCCTGGAGCAGCTGCTCCCAGATCTTACACAAAGACGTAGGTAGGGCGTACAGACACAGACAGTGGTAGTTGCTATGACTTTCTTCCCAGGTCCTCCTCAGGACTTATACACTCGGCAGCTGGGAGAGCTACCTCAGCTGTAAGCCCTCATGAAAATTGATTCTAGTGAAGAAGACTGCCTCACTCAATGTCATTCCTGCTTCCAAAGGCAGCCACAACTTAGTGACTGATTAGCACAGAGATATAGAGGCTCTGCCCTCTTACCTCCCGTGTAGGAGCTCAGAAATGCCATCCTCAGCTCCAGGTCTCCCCCGGGGACTGACAGAGGACTTTGTTGGGACTGAATATCAATTCCACTTCTTACCTTGTCCAATCTCGCTCTTTCTCTTCCCTTCTATGGATGGATATTAATCCCAAGAGGACTTCTGGTCTGCTTTCCAGGGAACCCAACCTGTGACCCCACTTCCTTCTTATGGAAATGGTTTCCTTTATTCTATCTTCAACCTCCTGCTGGAACAATCCAGGAACTTTTCCATTTCAGTTATTGAAATTTTCAGTCCTAAAAGTGTCAGTTTGGTTCTTTTTTATAGTTTGTATATCTCTGATGAGACTCCCTATACATTTATTTATTAAAACTGTATTTTCTTATTATTCTTTGAGACAGATTTATAACAGCTTTTCTGTATTTGTACATAAAGTTCAACTTCCAGACCTTTAGGGTTTCTTTATATCAAATATTCCCTTCCTGCTTCCTTCCTTTCTTCTTTCCTTCCTTCCTTCCTTTCTTCCTTTCTTCCTTCCTTCCTTCCTTCTTTCCTTTACCGTGAATTACATTTCTCTTTTTCTTTGAAATCTGATGACTTAAAAAATATATATCTTGGACGTTTTGGGTAACACAATCCATGTGGAAAATGTGTATCTTGTGATCTTTCTCAAAAAATTGTTGATTCTTGTTTTAGCAGTCAGATCAATTATGATTGATCACTTTGAATTTGTGTAAACCTGATTTTAAGCTTAGTTAGTGAAGATCTGTAGAAATTGTAAATGTTTTCTAAGCCCTTTTAACTTTAAATGACTCAAACTACAAATTTTGCCTTCTATAAGATCTCATCAATCTTTGATTTTAGGTTTCATAGGGTGGGTTCAGTGTATATTTTGCTCTCAGTTATGGTCTATGCTGCCTTTCTGGTGCCCCATCGTTTCCCTGGGTGTTGGTTAACCCCAGTGGTCTCAGCATGACTGTAAGTGTGCTGTCTGTTCTGCTCTCTGTAGCAGCTGTTGTCTGCAGTCCTTTGGGTGGCTTGCACTGCATGTACATATGTGCAGGCCTCTTAGGAGCTTGTAGAGAATCTACACATGGGCTTTGGGGATCTCTGTACAGCTCTCTTGTCTTATGTGCTCCAGATTCCTGCTGCTTCAGCTGCAATAGACTCTGATCACTGCTTTTCCATTTTATCAGGATCTCTGTGCTCCACTCTTTACAACAGTCAGTAAATTTTCTTTTGGCAGAAAGTTAGTAGTTATGGAATCCTCCATGGAAGTTCACCTCTCCTTGGGGGCTACAGTCCTGCAATGCCTTTAATCTAGTACTTTAAAACATTTGCCTTATATATTTTGTCAAGTTACATAGTAGTTTATTGCTGGAGAGAAAGTTCTGTATTCCATTATGAAGGGAAGCAGAAGACCGAAAAATTTATCTCTGTATTCTAACATATAACTCTTCATAATTCAATCCTATATTTGCATGAAAGTGTGATTTCTATCTTTCAACAAAATAAGAATAACAAAGTCTCAGAGGTACTTATTTAATACTAAGTTGAAACTGTTTTATACAGATGCTTGTTGATATTTGGGATATGATACTTTATGAGAAAAGCAAATAGATTTGGAATAGCACTTTCCAATGTGTGTGTGTGTGTGTGTGTGTGTGTTCATACCATCAGGATTGGCTCAATTCTAATACTGTTTACCTAGAGACAAAATCAGATCTCACAGGTTAAAGACTCAGGCCCACAAGACTACCTTAACTTCAGACGACAATCAAAAGTCCAGCTTGTTAACTGTGTGTGACTGGCTACAAATTAGAGGTTCCCATGACCCCCTCCTTAGGTTCAATTAATTTGCTAAAGTCACACACAAAACTCAGAAAAAGTATTTACTTACAATTTAAAAGTTTAATATAAAGGGTATTATAAAAGGTAAGTTGAACATCCTAATGATAAGGTGCATAGGTCAAAGGTCCTGGAGAGTCCTGAGAAGAGGAGCTCTGTCCCTGCAGAACTGGGGTGCATCATCCTCATGGCATGTGAATGTGTTCAGCAACCTGAAAGCTCATTAAATCTTGTGTAAGATCTTTATAGAGCTTAATCGCTAGCCACTCCACCTTTCACCCCTCTCACCTTCCACCCCTCTCACCTTCCCAGAAGTTAATGAGTATGGCTGAAAGTTCCTACCTCTAATCACTGAGGCTTTCTGGTGACCATCTCCAACCTGAAGCTACCTAGGGAGGGCCACCCTCAGTCACCTCATTAGCATAAACTAGATGTGCTCAAAATGGGCTCCTTATGAATAAAGAAAGACAGTCACTCAGGAAATATAAAGGGCTTTAGGAACTCTGTGCCAGGAACCATGGACAGAGACCAGATATATTTCTTTTTATACCACAAATTTATAAAGAAATGTAGATGTATGTTTTGCGGCTAACATGCTAACTCTTCTAAGGGGTTAGTATTTTGCTCTTCTCATCCTGAATGTAAATGTTTCATGGTGTCTCTGTGGATTTCTTCTTAAGCCAAGGAATATCAAAGACTTTTTCCTTATAAGATTCCTTTAACTTATCTTTTGTAGTTTATGTCAAAGGATTGTTGCCGTTGTTGTTGCTGATATTGAGTAGCTACTCTTATATGACAGTCTGTTTCTTTCTCTGTTTTTTTGAAATAGATTGAATACTAACTGGTTAGAGTAGAAGCCCTACTCTGCATAGCAGGATGTTGAGGGCTGCCAGCAGTATTTGTTGAGGTTATTATTGGTTGAGAATCTCTCATCTCCACATTTTCCATCTCTGAATCAAAGAGAGGAATTATGAGGCTCTGAAAATCATGCTGGAAGGTGAGCAGTAATACCAAACGTGCATATAAATATATGCCAACTAAAATCAAGGGAGGTATTTGTCACGTTTTCTCAAAGCCTCCTTTTCCAGCGGTCATAACAAAGCACAGTTAAAAACATGGAAAATAATCATATTCCTGAGAAGTGTCAGAATCAAGGAGTATGGAAGCTGAGATCTGAATGATAAAGAGAAACATATCTTGAAGTATGAGGTTGAAGAAACTCTCCCATTTCTTTCTGTTTAATTAACACTTAGCTTGTGCCCAGAAAATGTCCTTGGACTCAAATCTGCTTCTGCCTCAAGGAAGATATTTTCTTACTTTTTGTGGCTAATACCTTCTGCTTTATCAAGATATCTTTCATCAGTTGTTCCTCTCTCCCACTGGACTCTTGTCTTTCTAAATGTGGAGTATTTAGAGAGTGGGGGAAGGATAAGAATACAATATTACAAGCATCATTACATGAGCAATTAAGGCATTTCCTCAACTTTAGCTCCTAGAAAGCAATGCCTACCTCTCTCTTCTCCACTAATTTCTTTAAAAATCTATAAATAGCTGAGTTGTTTTCCATAAAAACAACTTTGAAATGGTACCAATAAACACTAATAGGAATTGTGTAGGAAGGAGAAATTGATTTAGCCAGAAATGAAGAAAGAAGGGACCTCTTCAAGAGGCATTGTGAACAGACTGGCTTTAGGGGTGGGCATTGAAGGATATGGTCTGAGTAATATTTCACTTGAACAGAGTATCATTTTCTGATTAAATTCATCAATTCATTCAACAAATACTTATTGAAGATGTATTTATATTGCTCCAGACACTGGAAAAATATACTAACCAAAAAGAAATATTTCATCTGTATTCGTGGAACTTACTTAGAAAGTAGGCTACAGCACTACTAAAATAAGTATGCATATATTGACCAACAATTTTAAGAGACACACAACTGAAATGCAGATTCTATGAGATTAAGGAAAACTGACATAGACTGAAATCCCAGAGAGGTCTCTTTTAAAAAGTGAGACAGAATTGATATGTGATTGATGAGGAAGCATTACATTAGTGAAAGTAAAAGCAATCCAAATATTTGTGAAAAAGAGCAGAGAAATTTGTATAGACCTCTATTCAAGGCAGTGTGGTCCTGGACCACACTGGACCCAAAGGCAATATTAAGATTTTGGAAGAATATTGAATAATTTAAATAAAACAAAAAATGTGCAATCAATTTTGTATTTTTAAAAGATCACTCTAAGTGCACTGTAGAGAAAGACTGATGACAGGAAGGAGGAGTGGATGCACAGACTCCTTTTAAGAAGATTTTGCAGGGGGCAGTATAATGATAAAAAAGAAAAAAAATCATGGTTGGTACTAAAATTACAGTGATGAAAATGGAATGGAGTGGAGAGATTAGCATAGGTTGAGAGGGAATGGAAGTGACATTACACCTTAATCAGTTTGAAATGAGACCGGTGATGGAAAAGGTGCTAACGATGTGTTTTCAAAACCTTCAAATATTATGGACACTGGTTCTATTTACTGACTTAGAACCATTAGAGATGTGTTGAGTGTAGAGGTGGTGGGTTATCATGAACTTGATTCCTCAATTCTTAAGTCTAGGTGACTGTGGAAACTCCAAGAATACATGTCCAACGGCATTGCTTCATCTTTTCTGATAAGAGATCAGGTCAGTTCAGCTTGATGGACAATACCGAAGAGACAGCCATTGATACATAGGTATGGTACGCAGGTAAAATAACCTAAGAGAGGGCTTCCCTGGTGGGGCAGTGGTTGAGAGTCCACCTGCCGATGCAGGGGGCACGAGTTCATGCCCCGGTCTGGGAAGATCCCACATGCCGCGGAGCGGCTGGGCCCGTGAGCCATGGCCGCTGAGCCTGCGCGTCTGGAGCCTATGCTCTGCAACGGGAGAGGCCACAACAGTGAGAGGCCCGCATACCGCAAAATAAATAAAAAAATAAAAATAAATAAAAATAAATAACCTAGGAGAGAAATTCAGGAAGTAGAGTTGGAGTAGTTCATCACCAAATGGCTGCTTGAAGGAGAATAAGCCTGTAAAACAGATTTAAAAGTAGTGAGTAGAAAAGAAAAGGAAAAACAGCAGAGTGGTGTCACAAATTCAAATCATAAGAATATTTCAAGAAAGATGGGTGAGGTTGATATGAATAAGAGCCGAGAATGAAGAAAGCCCTGGTCATTCTTGCAAAATGGAGAACTAGTTAGTTATGTCGGTGTGCTGGTTATGCATAGGCGGAGCTGATTCTGGAAGGTGATAGCAGTAATTGCATCCTTGTTAGCCATCATTACAGTATTAGTAAATTTATTACACGTTATTTATTTACATCTCACAACAATTCCATGACCTGAGGGTTATTTTCTCCCTTTTGCCAACTGGAAACAAAACTCAGAACCCAACATTTACTCATTACATAGTTTGGCCAGAGTTTTATAAGAAAGATCTGCCTAAATGAGAAGAAAATGAGAATATTTCTTCCATTTTACTGAAAAAGTGTTTGCTGGGACTTGGGACTTGCTCTTAAAACAGGCTGATTTCAAATACGCAAGAAGTTATGAATGAGCCTGGGGCACTCTGAAGGGAAAAGCAGACAACATCTCCTCCATGTGTACATAGGAAATGATTTATTTTCTTAAGAATTCCTTGTAAATGAGAAAGATACTTAAAAATATGTTCATGTTGACCTCTATTTAAATAGTATATTAAACAGAAAGTTATTTATCTGTATGATGCTTTAAAAAAAAAAAAAGGAAAGCACTCTTTTTTTGTCAACTGTGCACATTGTGCATTGCATCCCAAGTCTGGAGAAAGCCCTATCACCAAGTCAAAGCAACAATAAATAAATACAGTCATAGCGTCTGGGAGCAGCTACCTGCAAGGATTCTTTCTGAGAGCATTACCTTGAGAGAATTCCAGTCATAGAAAAGACACACTGTACATTCTTAAGTTTGAATTTACAAATATCTATTCTTCTGTGAGTGAAAAAGATGAATGTGTCTTATTGGTTTCTTCTGTTCTTTTGAATGCATCACCAAAACTTATCTGTAATTTCAGTGTGAGAATCTAAGTCTTTCCCAAAGAAGAAAGGAAATAGAAATGCAGATTTGGGGATACATTGTATAAAATCTTGGTGTCAAAGTTTTAAATTTCTGCTTAGGTACATACTAGATGTTTAAAGTTAAGAGAATAATATTTCTTGGAGTCTGAAATTGGAAAAGGTAACGTCTTGCAGATGTTTTGTAAGGACTAGGTTTTATATGTGTAAAACATGCAACATGAAATAGATCACATGATAGGCACTCAATGATAGCTATCATCACTTTTAGTATTAACATTTTTTTTTATCCTAGTGTCATCCTATGAAGCAAGTGTGGCAATGTCCATCCATATGTGCACACATGTTGCAGGACCATCAAGAGCTTTATAGCAATTTACGTTTTAAGAAAAGGGATTCCTTTTCCAAGTAACCAATAGAATAAAATTTATCCCTGTGACTTAAGAAAGATTATTTTTTTTAAATTTAGAAATGATCTTTAAATTATTATCCTACTGCTAAAAATCATCACAATTCTACCTAATTTACTAGTACATTCTAAAATACATTTCATTATCTGAACATTAAGCTCCTTTGTATCTGCCTAATTATTCTAGAAAATTAAGTAAATAATAATTATAGGATGACACACTCTTCAGACAAACATTAGCAGAATTATGGATATAATTTTTTTATATATATATTTACCTATGTGTCATATAATAGGTCATATAGATAAAAATCAATGTAGGAAATACTGAAGAAAATCTGGAACTGGTTAATATTTTCAAGATTTGATACATTGTCTTTATCAAAGAATATGTACAACTTTTTAAAGAGAAATTGAATACTGATCCAATTTTAAAATAAATATTTGTGTTTAAATGTCTATCGTAATATTTACCATAAATGCTATATTAGTTCCTAGAGCTGCTGTAACAAATTATACCAAACCAGATGGCTTAAAACAAAACAAAGTATTCCCTCCAGTTTTAGGGGTCAGTTGTTCAAAGTCAAAGTGTGGATGGAGCCCACTCCCTCTCAGGGCTCTGGAGGAGAATCTGTTCTCTGCCTCTTCCAGCTTTTGGTGTCTCTCAGCATCCCTTGGCTTGTGGCTGCATCCCTCCTTCTGCTCCATCTTCACACAGCCTTCTCTGGGTGTGTCTTCTCTGTGGGTCTATCTTATCAAGATACTTGTCATGGGATTTAGGACCCATGAATAATCTGAGATGATCTCCTCTTCTTAAGATCCTTAAATTAATTACATCTACAAAGACCCTTATTCCAAACAAGGTAACATCACTTGTTCCAGAGGCTATTACATGGGTGTACTTGGCTGGGGGCCACCATTCAACCCATTCCAGATGCTAGTAGTTGTTACTGTGGTAAAATGTTCTCTAGCCAAATAATTTTTGAATCATCCTATGCCTTATTGCCCTCGGTAACATCCTTATTGTGAAGAGATGAGCCATTCTGAAGGACAGATAATAGTTCAATATTTTTTAAACATAGTATTTAACAAATTCACATGTCCAGCAAAATATTAAACAAAATATATAGTAATATATTTGGATGCACTACAATCCCAAGGAACACATTTTCAGTAGCACCAGGTAAACATTCACACACACAAGTAGGACACATACATACCTTTAAAAAATGTGTGAACTTAAATACTCCTACTAGAGTATTTCTGGGAAATTTTTGAAATAAATTCATCAGTAAGAATGTTTATGAATATAGATAGATAAAATCCTTCAAATACTCTAAGTCCCTAATAATTATTGAAAATTATAATAAGTGATGCTGTTTTCTATCGGATCCTTAATTGACACTGAATTCTAGTGAGTAAATTATTTCCTCAGTAAAAGTTATCAGAAGAAACAGTTCTTATGGAGATGGCACAAAACACAATATGAGCTTCAATTTTTTTCTCTTAATTTTTATTTTGGCTTTACTCACCCTTAATATTGAAGATAAATTTTAATCAAGGACCACTTCGACTACTCGGTAACAGACACATTCATTTAGGTGAAGAGATGCTGTGTCTTTTGAGGATGATTGTTGGTCAGTAAAGAATTAGATGTTTCACCACGTCAGCCAAATGATTCTTTCCTCACCAGTGCTTTTGATCATCTACCTCCTCTACCTTCTGTATTCACAGAATATCTGAATCTCTACAATGTACTTTTTATGATAATCTTAACAGTTTTTTCAAGGACAGAGATAATGGAGAATCAGCCCTCACCCACCTGTGCAGGACAGGATTCTTTGCTCCTTTTCGGGTGACTTGTATCTTTAGAGTATAGCGTAGTCATTAAAGATGAGCAGCGGTTGAAAACCAGGGTTAATATAACATTGCATCACGAATGAAGTTTCAAGCAACATTTCTCTGTGTGTCCTACTCAAGGCAGTGCAGCCTATATTAGTGGGATTCTGTGATAGGCTGTCGACATACAGCAGTAGGGAGTTTATAGTTACTCTGGAGCAATGACTCAAGTCTAGTCTCAGGGGCAATGAGACACATAAATATATGAGGTCTGGCATTTCATTTGCCCCATTTCTCCTCCAAAAAAAGTGAGTGATGATCATGCTTAAATGTTCAGTCACCTAATGAAAACTGGCTATTTGGCTAGTCTGTGCAGATGTACCATGACTTTGCCGTCCACCACCCAAATGGCAAAATTCTCTGAGCTTAAGGTCAAAGGAGAGACTACTATTATGTTTCTGAATTAAAAGCTTGAGACCCACATGGACAGATATGCTTTCAAAGAGAGGAAGAGCAGTGAGTGCACCCACAGTATGAAGTGGCAGCTGCATGGAAGAGAGACTGGAAAGTGGCAGGTCAGCCACATTCCTCCAGGACAGGCCCAGGAAAACTGAGTGGAGACAAGCCTCTCACACCCCAGGGAGTGACAGGCAGAAGGGAGGGGCGGCTCCTCAGGGTTGGCCTTGCAAGCCAGTGGGGCCCAGATGTCCATGAAAAGGAGAAGAGGAAGTGTGTGCCTGGAGTTTGTAATTGAAGCACAAAGCTCTGAGCCTGAAAAAAGCTCCAATCAGCTCTTCAGTCAGATTGAAAAATGTATGATCCCTCAAAAACTCCCCAAGTAAGGAAAGTAGGCAGAAGTCCCAAGACCTTAGTCCTTCGCAGGACGGAATTGCGTGAAATAATGATCCTATCATTCTGTCCTATCAGTCTATTCTAAGACCCTTTCTCTGATTGTTACATGACACTCAGTCTCAAAACCATACTTGAACTGCATACTATTATTATGCATATTGTTTATATTATGCTATATTATATTATTATCAATAATACAAGGGAGTCTGACTTGAGTAGGTCATCCCAATCACTACACCTTTATTCTTCTCTAAATTACAGTACAGTGTGGGGCATATGGCATGAGAAGCATGTGTAAGGTACAGAAGTAGTACAGGATTAAATGAGTATTCAGTAGAAAGGACTGAATCCTTTTATGTATAGGGTTTGGGATATTTCCTAGAGATGCTGGTATGTGAATTAGGCATTTTAAGGTAAGTCATACTGAATTACCTTTACTGGCTAACTTAAAAAAATTATGTAGTCTATTTCAATTCTTAACTGAATTGAGTACTCTTTAATAACATCCACATTGGACACAGGTACAAAATACAAGGGATAGAAATGGTCATGCTCACCTAGTCCTGTAATTCTTCCATGCCTTAAAGCTGCCACTTTTCAATGCTTAAGACTCCTGAGGGTCCAGAATTGAAGCTTTTCCAGGAGCACGGTTGGGTTGGAGGTGGATCTCAGGGCATCATTGTGTGGGGAATCACACTGCCAAGGACTGCTATCCATCTATGTCCCATACCCAGGATATCCGCAAGTGTTCTCCACTTTCTGTGCAACAAACAGACCAGCTTCTTAATGGTCTCTTTCCCTAAATTGGAGTATCTGATGGTGAGTAGGGGTGGAGTTTATTCACTGGCTTATTTTTGCTAAGTCTTTTTCATAGGAGAATGGTCCAATAATATTATATAACCTAGTTAAATAATTTTTTTTTTTTTTTGCGTTACGCGGGCCTCTCACTGTTTTGGTCTCTCCCGTTGCAGAGCACAGGCTCCGGATGCGCAGGCTCAGCGGCCATGGCTCACGGGCCCAGCCGCTCCGTGGCATGTGGGATCTTCCTGGACCGGGGCACGAACCCGTGTCCCCTGCATCGGCAGGCGGACTCTCAACCTCTGTGCCACCAGGGAAGTCCCTTAAATAAACTTAATGAATAGAAACATTCTTCTGAAAGAGTGTCATTTGAGAATATAAAGTATTATTGGATTATTTTGAGCTAAACATAATCACTAAACTTTAGGAGAGCCCTAATATCACTTTTCCTAAAGGAAAAATAATCAATATATATTCTAAATAGTTTATAATCAGCTTCCCCTGTTCGATCCCAACCCCTTTACTTTTATGTACTGACAAATAAAACTTTGAGAAATATCCATTCATCAAACTTTGCTAGAGAAGAAAGAATATTCAAGTAGAACAAAATCCTTGTGCAAAAACAAAATAGCATCATGTCTGTCTGTATGTTTGTACACGCATGTGTGTTTGTTGAACAGGCTAGAGACTGAGGTGATGTGAAAGAGATTGTGCAGTTAAGACTGAAAAGATAGAGTGGTTCACTTAATGAAAGAGCAAATGGGCTTGAATATTTAGGAGGATGTTCTTCAAACCGAATTTCCCACAAATTAAAGGGTAATGAAATCTGTTTAGCCAGTTTCAACTAAGATTTTCTTTAATTAAACTGTAATCGAACATATCAGAGTTTGTCACAAAAAGTAAGATAGTTGGTTTGTGAAATCTTCGTTTCATAGATGATGAATAGATAGATGATGGATACGTAGATAGATAGATAGATAGATAGATAGATAGATAGATAGATAGAAACATACATATACATATACATCCATACATATAGATGGTAGAGTGTGTGTTTATACTGGGCAGTAGCATAAATGTAAAATGTATTACATACTGTTCTAATGAACAAGTTTGAAGATCACCATTGTAGAAAGATGAAAAGATGTTTATCAGTAGTTCATTACTTTTAGCTTCTCATTTACATTCATTAAATTAAAAATTAGAGTGTGGGAGAATCATAAGCAATTAGATCTCAAAAGAACAATAGCAATCATGTATCCATCATCCACAATTTTAAGTTGATGAGATAGATGCTGGGTCTGAGATGCAAGTGTTTGTCCAAGGTCACACAAGTGACGGGAGAGCTGTGACCCTAGTTCAAGTCACACTCCACATTCTACCAGTTACCACCATCATCAAGCTAACTAAAAAGATGTCAGCGTTGGTGGAAAAAAGCCTTTTTGCTATGAAAATAATGCAAGCATTTCATTTTTAAGAAATAATGACAAAGATAATATATCCTATGTTGTAGGAAATCTAAACTTCATACAGTGCATATTTCTTTTAATTCCAGAAAGCACTTGTTTCCATGACCACCTGTACCATAAGCTGCCTGCTTTTATAGTACCTCATTTGTTGATGCTCTGGGCATTATTGTCACTTTGAGTCCTCTATCCAGAGGTGCAACTTGTGCACAGAAAGCTGAGCTGGTGTGGCTTAAGCAGTAATGTCATTGGTGATATTGGACCTGGTATGATTGTTGCAAGTGTTATGAATTATTTTTTTTTTCCTATGGGCAAGAACTTGACCCTGGCAACTAACATAATGCATCACCTGCTGGTAGGAGACCAAGGGCAAAAATGAAGTGATTGGGAAAGAGGTTACATCAGGAGTATCCTATCCTCTAAAATGCTCAGGAATTTTAGAGTCAGTAAGAAGTTTCAGAGTCAGAAGAACAAAAGTAGGCTCTCAAAATAAGTCATAGCACAGCAAATTCTTCTGTAAACCAGGGTGTGATTTTATACAGTAAACTAAAAGAATTTATAATTGGGTATATTTTATTTTATAACAATTGTAAGTGATCTGTAAGAGAAAAATGTATTTGTATGGATTTTCTTTAGTAAATAATGCATTGCTTAATGTTTAGAAATATCTCCTTTGAATATATATATATATATATGACAAACAGTAAAAATGTATGTTTGGTATATAAAATTTGTTTGTAGAAATTTTTATTGTGTTGAATGTGAAAGAATTAAAATGTACAAAGTTAGTCATCTTTCTAATATACACTCAAGATAATATTTTCTATTCCAAATATCTTTCTGTATGTAATATATTTGAGTTGCTTAGTGTAATTGTAATTACAAAGAAAGAAGGAAAGTGTGTAAAGAAAAATCAGAGGGTACAAAAGTACTTTTGATGTATTGAAGCTTTAAATGTTTATGAAATTCAGACCACTTCAAAGATTAACATAAAAAATCTGCACTCATCACACAATTTTTTTCAATTATTATTTTATATATTTGCTTCAGATTTTTTGAAGATACATTTACTTTTGTCACTTGGTGTATCAACAAAACACACGTTATTGTTGCATGTGTTTTTAATAGTTACAACATTATCTCATATAGTACACACTGTTCTGTAAACTTTCTTTTTTGTCTTAACATCATGTTTGTACAGCATATCCAAATGATCAAAGCAATGGTGTTCAATCATTTGAGCTGCTGTCTAGAACTCCATCATAAGAATATAGCAAGAGCAATATTTTTTTACTTCCTTTTCATAAGGATTTAGGTTGTTTCTAATTTGTCAGAACAGCAAATGAAACATATTTGCTTCTGTCTCCACTTACACTGAGTTAAGTGATCCTCCAGCACAGATGCTCAGCTGAGGCTGTCAGCCACACGTAAGATGTGTGGTCTACTGTGTCAGTAGGCAGATGTAGACTGTTGACTTGCAGACAAAAGGGATTCCATCCAATTTAAACTCTCATCAAACTTGCACAAACTTTTCCATTCCTTCACATCCATGTCTCAAGTGTTTGTCTTCAATTTTTTTGCCCTTATACTAAGGTTGAAAATCTATTTATTTCACAGTTCAATAATTACTAGTGAGATTATCTCTTGGCAGGTTTGTCCCTTTTTTTTTTACTTTTCTATTACTATCATTTTGATATATTTTATCTATCTTCCTATTAATCTGGTTGCTTATTTATACCTTTGTAAGAATTTTGATAATATATTTTAACTCAATGATCCAAAATATTATTATTTCAACATGTAGTTGATATAAAATTATTGTTAGATTTTTTACCAACTAGTCAAAATCCAGTATGTAATTTACACTTTTAGAATATTTTTTATTATTTTTTCAGCTTTGTTAAGGTATAATTGTCAAATAAAATGGTAAGATATTTAAAGTTTACATCGTGATGATTTGATACATACATATTGTAAAGGATTCCTCCCATCTATTTAATTAACACATCCATCATTTCTCACATTCATCTTTTATCTTTCCTTTGTTGGTGAGAACATTTACATTCTACTCTCTTAGCAAATTTCTACTATGCAATACAGTGTTATCAACTATAGTCACCATGTTTTACATCAGATCCTCAGTCTTTGTTCATCTTATATTGAAGGTTTGTACTCTTTTACCAGCATCCACCGATTTCCCCCACCTTCAGTCCCTGGCAGCTACTTTTCTACTCTCGGCCTCCATGAGTTTGACATTCTTTTAGATTCCACATGTAAGTGATACCATGCAGTATTTGTCTTTCTTTGTCTGGTTTATTTCACTTAGCAGAATGTCCTTCATCTATGTTGAAAACTGGTTCTACATAACATTATCTGTCAGATATTTTGTGCCAAATATCTTATTCTAGGCTTTCTCTTATTTTCTAAGTTTTGACAGTGGTTTACTTTTATATAATATAGCTTTAATTTTGCTGTACTTTTTCCTTGTGTTAAATGTATGTGTTTAGAAAATATCTATTCTGGAATTTTTTTCTACTCCTTTTTTAACAAGGGATGTTATCTTGACTGGGTTGTTAACATACTGAATTAAAAAAAAATTCTGTATCTAAGAGCATAATGTTCAGTTTTTAAAATAAGCTTCTGTATTTTGGAATAATGAGGAAGTATTACAGACAGCACAGAGAGTCTGTGAAATCCCTTCACCTGACTTCCCCTGAGGTTTAAGTCTCATAGAACCATGGCACATATTTCAAAACCAAGAAAACAGTGTGGGAACATCAAAATGAACTGAAATCCAGACTCTGTTCATATATGATCTTTTTCCCACTAATGTCCTTTTCTGTCCAAAGATCCCATCCAGGATGCCACATTGCATTTTGCCATTATGTCTCTTTCTTCTCTTCTGTGACTCTTTCTATCACGTTGCTCTTTGCCACCTTGACAATTCTGAAAAACGTTACTTTGGTATTTTGTAGATTGTTCCTGAGTTTGAGTTTGTCTAACGTTTTAATCATGATTGGACTATTTTTTGTTATGAGAAGAATCCTACATAATGAGGTGCCTGATACCAAAAGACATACAAACATACAATAGCAACAGGACTAATTACAGATGATGTTAAATTGATTTCTTGGCTAAGGTGGGGTCTACCAGATTTTTCCATTGTGAAGCTACTATTTTTCCTTTTCCATACTCTAATTTTGGAGGTAAGTCACTAAATCCAGCATGAGTGCAGAGGCAGGGAAACAGGATTAAGCCTACATCCTGCAATGGGGGAGGGTATTTACATATATTTTGTGAAATGACTCTGTAAGGAAGATTTGTTTATTTTCCCCTATTTATATATACTTTCCCTGCCCCACCCCTAGGACCAGCCATTCATCCAAGAAACACTGGTCCTCCTTATTGGAGAATGATACTTAGAAATCAAGTTCTGGTACTGGGTGACTCTGTTGCTGCTGGTATGCTGTTACCTAGACTTGCTCTTGATGCTCAGTTCTGTTTATTGTTTTAATAAGGTTTTTAATGTTAAACCCTCTAACAATGTTCAACCTCAAGTTAACCCTTTGAGCTCTTCATGATTCACATTTCTTACACATAAAATGTTGACAAAAACAGTGTTTTCCTCTTGGATTTGTTGTTAATAGTAAATAAAATTATATATTTGAAGCATGTTGAAGTGTTCCTGCTACATAGTAACACCCCTTTAGTATTATTTATAATTTTAAACTCTAACATAGATTTATGGTATGTGCATTGCAGAACTCACTTTTTTAGTTATTTGATTTATTAGTTTATGCCAGTGTAATATGAAAATCTTCTTTCATTTTTGGAAATTTCTCAACTCTCTATGTAATTGTTTCATTTCAAATTTCTATATTTTTAGACTATGATTTAGGTGCACTAGGTTTAATAGATTTATGTTTTAATAGATTGTATTTTTATTTATTAAGTAATATGTTTAATAGAGCTATGAATACTTAAATACTGTTTTCTCAGTTTTTAAGTTGTTTTCCCAGACACAGTATATTTGCAGCATACATGTTCTCAGATATAGTATTGCTATAACATTTTTCTTTGGTTTATATTTATTTTGTACCCTATATTTTTCTAGCACTTAAAATCCTAGATTTGTTTCAGGTTTTACTTGCCCTATCTGATCCTCTCTATTCTCAAATACATATTTTCAAAATTAGCAATTTTTGTGACTAAGACAATTCTATAATTTTAATTTGTGCTTCTTATTGACTTTGGTCTTTCTTTATAAATCTTTGCTTCATAACTTGCTTCCTGTTAGAATAATATCTGTTACTCTGCTATAATAAAGGATCATAGACTAGGAAGCTGAAACAACAGACATTTGTTTCTCAAGTTCTGGAGGCTGGAAGTCCAAGGTTAAGGTACTGATTGGTTTGGTTCCAGTGAGGGCCTCTTCCTGATTTGTAGGTCACTTTCTTGATGTGTCTCACATGGAAGAAGGAGAGAGATGCCTTTCTCTCTCTCTTCCTTTTTATATAAAGTCACAAATCTCATCATGAGAGCTCCACCTTAATGACTTGTTCTAACTCCAGTTACCTCCCCAAAGCCCCACATCCAAATACCACAATATTAGGGGTTAAGGCTTCAACATGTGAGTTTTGAGAAGATACAACTCAGTCCATAGCATTCCATTTTCTTTATTTTAATTTTCTTTTTCTCAGTTTAACATATGTCCTCTTCTATTAATTTGTTCTTCTCCTTATGTTTGATAAATTATATCATCCACTTAATTTAACAGTCTTAAGTTAATTGATATTCCTATTTTCTCAAAATAACAGGAGCTTCTTAGAAAGTTTTACCAGAAGTCTTCCTTCTCACCCTCCATGCTACTTTCGACTAAACCTTATGTACTATATGTTTTTAAACTTCCAATTTTTTTACAATTCCTGGATATAGCCAATACATTCTTAGATTTACCAATCAGTAATGACTGATTTGCTCACTATTCTTTCTTTATTTCCCTTTTTCTGTTCCCTCTTTTTTGGGAATCATATTCTTTACTATTTCTTTCAGTATATTTATAGTAATATAAAATTTCTTATTATTTGCATAATTCTTTCAAATAGTACTTTGGATGGTACTTTAGCTCGTTCTGGAATTCTACATTGGGGTTTTATTTTGGGGGTGGTTTTTCCTCATTAGTCCTGAAGATTTTCTTTTCATTGCCACAGGAAGCTATTGTGGTTGACAAATCTGCAATTACTCTTGGGGTCATTTTTATGTCACTCATCAGTCTTTTCTTTTCTTGTAGCATAATTTTTTAATGAATCATTTAATTGAAATGCAACATACAAGCTTACAGCCCAGTGATTTTCACATAATATGCACATATGTGTTCATCTACCAAATGAAGACACCAAAGGTTACCAGTTCTCAAAATGTCTCTTTGTTTACCCTTCAGGTCAGTACCTACAAGGGTGACCACTTTCCTAATTTCTATAAGTATATATTAATTGTGCCTATTTGTCATTTTAATATGAAGGAAAACATACAGAATGTAAGTTTTTTTTTTCTTTTTTGTCTGGCTTCTTTTACACTCAACATTATGTTTGTAAGATTCATTCAAGTTTCTGTATGTAATAGTTATTTGTTTATCCACATTGTTGTCTGGTTTTCCATTTTAAGAATATTCCATTTTAAGAATATTAAGCAGTAATATTAATATTAATTAATATTTAATTATCCATTCTACTATTACATTTGGTTATAATTTATTCAGGATCTCTGTGTTTAGAATAGAAAAGAATTGACCATAATTCTAAAATAATATTATTTTAATGACAAGAAAAGGTAAATTCATGTTAGGCATTTTTCATCTTTTTCATTTATCAGGGAGAAGGCAGAGATGTATATAAGTTAACTTAGAACATTCTGTCTAATTTTGATGTGCTAGGACAGGGAGAATTTAAGGCTGATTGATTAATCTTGCATATTACTTGGTGGAGAGGAGCACTGTAGGATAGATATTGTAGAAATGGACACATAGAACCATATTACCTATTTGTCAAATTTATAAATTCCTATTAAATTTTATTATAAGCACCTATTTACTCTGTTTCATTAGAGCCATAGTTTAGCATTATTTTGTTGTTTTTGTGTGACTGACTCAGGTGTAGTTAAACAGCTTGAGGAGAAATTTTTAATCTTCTTTACATTTGTTGTGCATTTTATATATATTTATATAATCTTCATAGTCCCTTATGTTTGTTGTCTATTAAAAAATATATGGAAGCAAATTGGACTAAGTAAAGCATATGAAAGTCAAAATTTAGATAGATTCTTTTCTTAGATGAGGTCTTTTCATTTTCTGAACTTGCAGGACTGGTGTCCAGGAGAGAAAGAACCATGAGATTGACATTGTAGTTTATTCATCTCAATCTTGATGGCAGTGCCCTTTGCTAATCATGGGAATGCATTGTTTCATTATGGTTGTGCTTGTGGGTTGGAGATTCAATAAGACAGAACTGGTGATTCATCAATTCACATAGAAAATACTCTGAATTTCAAAATTTTTTATAAAAAATTGCTCTCTGACCTGGGCTTGGGATCCTTTATTAAGTGTCCACATCACAGATCTGCAACTGAGATTGCTGTTTGCCTCCATCCATTATCTTGTGAAAGGTGACTGCTCCATGGCTCCAGTTACATTTTTCACATGCATTTAATTATGTGTCCATTGTCTGCTATGTCAGAAATCTTTGGCTTATTCACTTTTTAAAAAATATATCCAGAGCTCCATAAAGGAAGTCTGTGTATCACTGTAAGTGCTCAACACATGCTTACTGATGGCCTGAATGACCAAATGACTAAATTACTGAAGAGTCAGCCAATGCCCCAATCAAGTGATTCTGATGATGTAGTACAATGTCTCACTCACACTCTCACGGTCTCATGTGTATCTCAAATCTGCCTTCTTTTAAAAAGCTCACCTTTTCAGAAGAGAGATAATCAGTGCTCTGAATGAGGAAAGAAACTTTGGCCTGTTAGAGCTATCAGTCAAATCTACCCTGGGATCATTGCAAAGACAGGTATTGCAGGTGCACCTCCCTCACAACTGAGGTCCAACCAAATGGCCAGACTTAGATACTATTAAGCTAAAAAATGTTCTATTTTTGGAGCGAGCAATCAATTTTTCCAAAATGTGGAAAAACATGTTGGACAACCACAATTTTCTGACTTTAAGTAACAGTGTTAACACATCCTTGTCATTTTAGAAAAGGACTCTGCCATGTTTTATTGTTTCTTTTTTCCAAAGTCCTCAAGGATGGTTATTTCAAAATAGTTTTAAATTCTCCATTAATTCATCATTTATACTTCTCAACAGGTTACGTAACATCATATTGAGTCCATTCAATGGATCTTTTTCAAAGATGTTGACATTTGAGATTACTTTTTAAATTATTTAATGTTATTCTCAAAATAAACATATCTGCTGATAGTATTTACAGAGAGCAACATGCTAACAAATAACCTTAAGCCAGTTATGAAAGGGATTTTATCTCTTTTCTCAATATTTTATTCTGATTTTTCCAATTTCACATTTGGTTTTAATTCCGTAAATCAGTAATATGTTCAAATATTCTTGATTGTTTTCCATGTATTTTAAAAATTCTGTGGTGGTCTGGAAATTCCTTAAGGTAGAAATTAGAGGGTGTTAAGCATAAAGAGAAAACAGCAACAACAAGAAAGTATTTGTATAGAAAAACACATGTAGAAAAAAATCTTTCAATTATTGGAGTGATGTCAAGGAGTAGTAAGCTCAGAGAGTTAAAAGATTTTGAAGAGATATTTGTGACATTTTTGGAGTTAAGAAAATCAATTTACAATACAGAAGTCTGTTAGCCTCTTCACTCACTGATTCTGTATTTGTCTCCATGCTGACGCAATGGGTACACAGGCTACAAATGCACAGGAATATAAAGGTACTTTGGTATTCACTCCCCAAGAGGAGCAGAAAACCTGCCATATCAGCAAAGAAGAAATCAATAAAACATTTATATCCTTATGACAAATACTGGGAAAAGAATAAGTGAACACAACAGGGAGTCAAATGGTTATTCTTAAATATAAAATTGAGCAAACAACACAAAGAAGAACTAACACCTGAAGAAATAGATTTGATGAAGGAATTGGAAGAAAACTCTGGTATGATTAAATTTTATATCTTAAAATATTCACATTATATATTTAAAGAAATTATCTGAACAAAAATTAAAAGTAAAAATTACACATTACAAATTTTATCTATCTGTCTATATATCTATGTATCTATCCATCTATTTATCTATTATCTATCATCTATCTATCATCTATCTATATATCTCAATGGATGAACTGAGTAGCCAAATAGATACAGGAGCAAAACCAGTTAGTAATTCTGATTATTATTATTACTATTACTGTTGCTGATTAGTTCACTAGAGGAAAGATGCAGCATAAAAAAAGTATACATGACATAGATAGTATATCTACCCAAAGACAAACTTCAGAGTGAAAATGCATATGAAATATATAGTCATTTCTCTATCTCTGTGTAGAACTATTAACTGAGGCATATCAGCATACAAAAGTTGGATGGGAATTTGGAATGACCATTCTATGTGGTTTAGCTGGGCAAGTGAAGGGGAGCACAGGCTCACCTGATTGTCTATTTCTAAAGAAGATTGTAAGCTCTGATTATATCTGGAAATAATTAATATTTTAATTATATGTGTTAATATTAAGGGGTACACAGTCAAATTGAAAAATATGCATGATTTCTGAAATGGTATTTGGGTAAGCAGTTAATAATTGTAAACAAACTCAAAACAGCAGAAACCAAGGAGGAAATAGATGTCAAAATAAAACATAAAATATTAAACATCAGGAAAGATAAGTTAGCTCTAGTATATGACTTAATTAATTCCCCCTCTTAAAATAGATCACCGATTTTTTTTTTTTCAGGCCTCTCACTGTTGTGGCCTCTCCTGTTGCGGAGCACAGGCTCCAGATGCGCAGGCTCAGCGGCCATGGCTCACGGGCCCAGCCGCTCCGTGGCATGTGGGATCCTCCCAGACCGGGGCACGAACTCATGTCCCCTGCATCTGCAGGCGGACTCTCAACCACTGCGCCACCAGGGAAGCCCCTAGATCACCGATTTTGATAAAAATAAAATCTAACTATTTTCTGTATATTTGTGATGTACTATAAATTACATATAATGGCTGAAAGTAGAGGAATGAGAAAGACACACAGAAGCCGAATGCTAACAAGAAGAGTAAATATATTTAATTAATGTAGAAAAAGTATAATTCAGATTAAAAGAAAATAATACAAATATTCATATTGACAAAAACTTTTATTCCTCCGAGATGACATAATAGTCAGGATCTTTAACACTTTCAATGCCAGAGTTTCAAATCTCACATAGAAAAACACTAGAAAGAAATTGAGAAGTTGATAAATCATCATTCAGAAGGAGTAGCTTTAACATAACTCAAGAAAAGGCAAATTAACAGATTAAAAAATAAATACAGGCTTGTACATATATTATAGAGAAAATGTTCATGTTATTACTTCCATAGTTCTGTATGACATTATTTAGTATTTACTTTTAATATTTATGTTAAAATTACATAGCAAGCTTTAAAAAAAAGTGCAAAGAAACTATATACACTTTGAAGTAAAAACTAATTGTTGGCACAGAAAGGAAAGTAAGCCTGAAATTATTCATTTAAAAAGATAGAAATGGGGGGGCTTCCCTGGTGGCGCAGTGGTTGGGGGTCCGCCTGCCGATGCAGGGGACGCGGGTTCGTGCCCCGGTCCGGGAGGATCCCACATGCCGCGGAGCGGCTGGGCCTGTGAGCCATGGCCGCTGAGCCTATTTAAAAAAAAAAAAAAAAAGATAGAAATGGGAAAATAACTATACTGACAACAGACAGTTTTAAAAGTGTAATGAAAATGTACTGAATAATGTACATTATTCTGACAAATTTGAAAATACTAGTAAAATGGATTGTTATATGACTTGACCCTCAAAAAAGCAGACAATTTGAATAGAGCCATAATTATAGACAAATGCAGATATTAGCCAAAGATAGTCTCCCTGGAAAAGTATGTCAAGCTCACAGAGTTTTCCAAGCAAAGGTTCAAAGAATAGATAGTTTCTTAGCTATAATTTGCCACAGAACAACAGCCAAGAAAAGATAGGAAGTTTCTTAACTTATTTATGAGGCTACCATGCCCCTAACCTGAAAAGCAGAGACAATTCCTAAGCAGAGAATTCTGAAGCATTTTCACTTTAGACAGATGTAAAGATCCTCAGTAGAACCTCTGATTTTTTATGCCTAAAAGACAGAGGGATATTCCCTACCTCTCTTGTGGTGTCCTGTTGCTTACATTTAAACAAATGAATAATAACTAATGTTGAAAGTGAGAATGGGGTATCTCCAAATGATAGGCCGAGGGGATGAATCGTAGTTGTGCAGTTCAAGCCAGACACCTTACTTGGGTGATGAGTAAGACAGACACTGGGGAGATCTGGGAATAAACATTCCTATCCTGGATGAAAAGGAACAGGAAAATCTCTCGCTGATTTAGGCTTCTGGCAAGAAAGAGGCTGCTGCCCAGAGTCACAGCTGAGCACAGAGAGCCTGGCAGGAGAGACTCACAATCCAGCACCACAGGTGGGCATGGAACAGATGAGTAGATGGTGCCGATAAACCAGACTGACATCAGAACAGGGAGGAACTGTGGACAGAAATGTGTGGCTTATTCAAGTTTGTTTGTTGTTTGTTTTGCAACTCTCTTTGGGATCCAGACAGAGCAAACATGAAGAAGCACAGTGTGGTCTTGACATTTGCCGTCCCAGTGGGGTTTCCAAGGAGAACTGGTGCTGAAGGATTACAGATAATGTGAAAGTCCATACCAGCACCGAATTATACATTTAGGCAAATACCAAGGATCCTGAGACTCAACAAATGGGAAAATTAAAACCAGAACAATTCAAAACATGTCTTAATGCCTAAACACTTCAAAGGTAACATGAAACTATCAAACAACAATAAATATAATATTGAATCCAATAAATTAAATAGAAATTAAATAGCAACACAACTCTTCCGATAACATGGGCTACCATGAAATTCCTTGAAAATACAACTTTGGCAACTGAAAATTGTTCTTGTTTGTTGCTTGTTTTCTCTTTTCCTTTTCTCCAGGGAATGTTTCCCTATTATGGCCCCAATGAAAACATGAAGTGAATATGAAGGCATGTAAGGAATAAGAGAATCTGCAAAGAGCTCCATTTTCCATTTGCAGAATTTCTTAGAATATATAGACAATTTGCATTGCTCAATGACATTCAAGTTTAGGAAAATGTCATGTTTTCTATTTTTCAAAGTCAAAACAAGTATGGCTTTGAGTGTGAAGTCAAATTCCCTGTTTTATCAGGCACAGAGATGCTGCCTACAGGGTCCCATGGGGTACACCCGCCACTTTCGTACCCAGAGTCCTAGAGACCTAAATGTGTCTCTCTTTAAGGCTATTACTCGGCTCTTTTGCTTGATGTTGAGAGATGTCACTGCAGGTTTGGTCGTCTCTCTGCCTTATGCTCTTGTGGAGAAGATGAGATTCTCTTGTTCAGTCTTGAGGTTGGGATCCTGTAAAATGGGAAAAGCTGAGGTAGGCAAGGCAGCTGTCCCCCACCTAACACCCTGTCCCTGCGTTGTCAACTGTTCACAGATCTGTCCTGGGACAACAGCATCCTTTTGACTGGTAAACTCTCCTGTGGTCTCACCCATCTATTTCATCCTTGCTTTTCCTGCTTTTCATTTCACAGGCTTAATGGTTGGTGGTGAATTTCTCATTCAAATTTGAGGATCCCTTAACACATTGGATTTAGGAAAAGGTCATTCTTTAGAAATGCAATAGATAGTTTTCCATCTCAGAAAGATGAATGAACACTTTTTTTTCCAAAAGGAAAAAAGTTATCTATTCGATTAGTTATAATGACTACATTAAACTTTCAATTGTTCCTCTTAAAAAAGTTCTCTACGGTGAAAATGAAAATCTTATGCACTGGAGGATATATATTTCCAAATGTATTATTTTCCTAGCTGGTTAAAATAGTTGATAAATGGCTATTTTTTTTAAAAAAGCACACATATATACACCATGAATTTTGTGGCGATCTAAAGTTGATATGTTCAGCAATAACAGTATTGGGTACAAAGTGTTGAATAATGCAATATTCTAGAATTACTTCCATTTTCTGAATGATAAATCCAATTTAATTAAGTCTGACTTTGAGTGCTATGGACTTAAATGAGCCTCTAAAAATATCTTCCCATTGCTCTCCAACTTCTATTTAGCATGCCATATTTTGAATTCTTTTTTCTTAAAGAATATCAAATTTATTATCCAAAGCATTTGCAGAAAATAAGAAACTTCCTTTCACTAAATCCCTCTAAGCAAAGATCATTTTTCAAGCTAATGAAGTCTTAGTATTTTCAAAATAATGCTTAGGGAAACACCAAAGGAAACAACAGTAAATACCCTTCCATGTGTAGAACATTATTGGGCATAAATAGTATTCACTAGATATTCATAAAGATAGCAGTTATACATGAATATACAACAACCAGCTTAAAACCCCATTATTCAAAGGACTCATTGCATTGGACTGAATTGTAATTTCAACAAATGCCAGACAGTTACTAATAGATTGTTTTGTTGAGAATAATATGTTTTCAAAAATACTTGTTAAAAAAACAAAAAGTAGGTTATATACAGAGACATTGCATGACCTTAAAATCTAATAGCCTCCTCTGGAATCATTTTTATTAGGCCAGAATGAAATCACTGCTTATCAAGACTGCATTCTCTGTAGAAATTTAGGGGCAGGGTCATTAACAAAGTTAATGAAAACATTCACAGGGACTTGGGATGTTCTCATTGTGGGATAATTCAGATTGAATGATGCATTACAGGACTTGTTAATTTTAGAGAAACCTAAAAATATATAACTTTCAGCGTACCATTTAATAGTGCCTCAAAATTGTCAATGTCTAAAATACCAGAATCTTTCATTTTATAAAGAACTGCAGGAGCACAATACATTTTGGGTTAGCATCTGTAACACCTGATTTTTTGTCTTCCTCTGCCATAATTAGGATAATAGACAATGATAACAAGGTTACAGTATATGCAGCATATACTATGTGCCAAGTCCTGTTTTAATGTAACATGTTAGGCACTTTGTGGACATAATATTTTCCTAAATTCTGTCAACAACTCCATATGAAATTATTATTCCCATTGTGGAGAAGAGGGAAGCTCAAGAGACTCACATTTACCCTTAGGTTCTCCAGCTCTTGAAGAAACCAACCCATCACCTCTAAGGTCCTATGTGAGCTTCCAGTGACCATCTGCAAACTAAGACAACACATCTCTCAAGAACTGTTAGGAGAATAAATGAGTTCATATATATGCTTCTTAACATATGCAGGACCATTCAAATATTAGCTTCTGTGTGATGGAGACAATATTCTTGAAATTGTAATGTTCAAGATGAATCCGAAAATAAAGCTTAATCACTTTATTTATTAGACAATTAATGGGAGAGAGCTCCAGATAATAAAATGGTGCCAAGCTTTGGATCACCTGCCCTAAGGTTTGCACCTCTGCTCTCACGTTAGATAACAGAGGTAAGTCCTGGAACAGGTAATGGTGACAGCACCAAGGGGCCAACAAGAAGTGAGAAAAAAGCTTGACCTTTGAGATTTAAAACAACCAATAAATTCTGTGGATTAAAGCAGAAAGATATTCATAAGAAGGGACAGAAGAGCTCTCGGCTCAGCAAAGTGGGAATGAACACTGACAGGTGGTCTTAATAAATATAAAAGAAGATCCATCAGAAGGGCTTCATCAGCCCTGAAGGCACAGCAAGTGGAGAGTCACAGAGGCCAACGAGGTCATTAGTAGGGACAATGAAATATTAGATGTGGTGGACCCTCAACATTGCAGACTCATCTCAGTTTGATTCATGATGCAAGGGATAGTAGGTAAAATGTGTGCTTGTTTTGCTTTCAAGTCCAGTGTGGCATCATAATGCCAAATAGTGAGGGACACCTTGAGGTTTGTGGGTAGGGATTCTGGTTCAATCCCCTCTAGCTGCTGGTCCTTAGTCAGGTACTTAGACTGCAAATATCTATTCCTCATTTGTAAACTAAGGATGGTAATAGCTTTCTCATGAGGTTGTATTTAGTGTGTAAGGAGATAGTTTATTTAAGGTTTAGTTAACTGCAAGATATATAGAAAAATAATTTCATAAAATGATGTCTCTTTCTCACACTAAAAAAATATACCAGGCAACTCTGTGAAGTCTAATTGGCTTCTTTTGTGAATCTATCTGTCTTCAGAAGGAGAATGTGATAGGATGCAGATACCATTTATATTTCTTAATGAAAATTACAAAACTGCAAGAAAATCCAAATATTTTGAGTTTACAAACCAGGTTAGAGAATTTTAAATTGATTCCAATGAAATCTCCAAAATAAACACAATGATAATTTCCTTTTCTGCTTTCTTGCAACCTCTGCAAAAGGATGCTATATCTCAGAGTTTAAGGGATGATGAATATACATGTACTTATTTCTGATGTGTTACATAAAGAAATTCCTCAATAAATGATATTAATAACTGTAATTATAAGTTCAACAAAGTGTGTCTCCATAACACTATGCCAACCTCTAACTTTTATCATTCACCTGATAACGTGGGTGGAAATGGCCTTGCTCATTGCCTCTGAGTCTGTCTCTACAAGGAATATGTCTATCACTAGGTACAAGCCCCATCCTGGGCATCCTTACTGCTCAAAAGCTGTCCCCACAGTTTTTGTTCTTTTAGGGCCCTTCTCCTCCTTCTGTGACTTGTCCTAAGCACTGCAGTGCCACATGTGATATGTCTTCAGAGGATAGAGAAATTGCCCTTAATATAGAAATTGCCCCGGTTCTACAACATTGTTCAAAACTCTGACCTGAAGGAATAAAGCCACCTTGATTATCATCATAGATAATAATAACTTTAAATCTAAAGAAAATACTACCTTTTCCAGATCTTTTTCTGAACTGAAATTGTTTTCTTTGTTTTTTTTTTTTTTTTGGAAACAGCTTTGTTCAACTCAGAAGACAAAAAAAAAAAAACAGCTCTGAGATGTGCTTAAAAAGAAATGGGTCTTGTGTCTCTACCACCACTATTCCAAAGGATCCACAATTTTAGGTCTTTGCTAGTGTACTGTATTGGAAAACAGGGTACATTTTGGAATAGGTTTAATATTTATGGGTTCATTTCCTCATTTGTACATGAAAGGTTAGATGATAAGATTAAGATTCCTTCAGCAAAGCATCCTAGAATTCTCCGATTTATCACAAATAAATGGAGCTGTGGTGAAACCCCCAGATAACACTGTCAGTGGGGAGGGTTGCAGAATCTTAATCTACTCAACCTCTGGCTGAGATGTCACCATTATTTATGACTAATCATGACAATTAGTGAGGAAAGCTACAGTGATTTTGCACTTTAATTACACATTCTCTTCATCAATAATAAAGCACATTGAGGAAATATCTTCATTTTATGACAGTGCTCCACAAATAAGATGGATAAGTTGTGTTTGTCACAAATATTTTAATTAAAAATTTAACCTTCACTTCTTTAATATATACTTTAATACTAGCAGCCTTGGAATATTTTAACTGGGTGAAATATTCTAAAATGTTTTTATTTATACAAAACCTCATCCCTAAAACTATTAATGTATTAATACTTATAAAAAGAGATCATTTACATTTAATGATTAATTTTTATTTTCCAGCAAGAGTTTAAGTCAGTTAATATTAATAAAGTGAGATTAGGTGGAGAAAATTAAACAATAATTCCCCAAAGTATCAAGTATCTGTCAAAATCTATTGATTTTTCTCAAAGTAACTGTTCATAATTAGGTATAGGATTCCAGTTTCCACTAGAAACGGTTTGGAATGGTTTGAGAGTTCTAGACCAGAATGTTTTTTCCTCTTTTAAATTTTCTTATGATTATCTAAGGGGAAATTTCTCTTCTCTCTCTTTGGTCTTCTAGTTAAAAGCTTAAGAATAATACCACTTCAGATAGATAGATAGATAGATAGATATGTATATATAAATGGATAGAGAGATAGGTGATAGATAGATGCTAGATAAATATAGAGCTTAAAGAGAGAGTTTTTACATATACCAGTATATATTATTTTTCATTTTTGCATTGAATTTTATTCAATAAATACACCATTTGTATACCAGTTTCCAGTATCCAATCTGGGCTGTAACAACTAAGGCTGCTATGAACATCTTTCTACATGTTTTGGGTGGACATAAGCCCTGATTTCTTATAGCTAAATATCCAAAAAAATGATTTTCAAGATCATATAGTGTACATATACTCAGCGGTAGTGGGTACTGCAAAATATTTTCCAATTCAACCTTCCAACAGCAGTGTATAAAGTTTCCAATAACTCTACATTCTCACCAATGCCTGGAATAGTCAGTGTTTTTAATTTTAGTTATTCAGGTTGCTGGAGCATGGTATTTAATGGTGTTTAATTTGCATTTCTCTTAAAACTAATGATGGTGAGCATATTTTCATTTATTCCTTCAACATTTTGATATCCTTCTTGTGAAGTAGCTATTCAAAAGTTTTTCCTTTTTTTTCTTTACATTGGTTATCTGTACTTTAAAAATGTATTTCTAAGGCACTTTATATAGTCTATGTGAGTTCTTTTGTCAGATATGAATTGTGAAATCTTCTTTCAGTCTATGGCTTGTATTTTTTCTTTCTTAATGGTATTTTGTTGAAAAAATAGTTAATTTATTCTAGTGCAATTTATAATTTAAACAAATTTATCTTCTATAAAAATCATAGTCTTTCTCAACTTCATGAGGAAATTTTCATATGCTTTATTTTAGAAACTTAGTTGTTTGGGGTTGGTGATGTCTCTGAAATTTTTAAATGCTTAAATTTAAGGTTCACTGGTTTTGTTCCGTATGGATAACCAACTGCCCCAGCATCATTTGTCAAAAAGACTAATCCTTTCCCCTACTGAAACACAGTGAAGTCTTTGTCTTAAATCAAATAAACAATTGTGAGTCCATTTCAGGATTCTTTATTCTCTTTCATTGGTCTCTTTGCCTTTTTTTTTTTTTTTTGCGTTACGCGGACCTATCACTGTTGTGGCCTCACCCGTTGCAGAGCACAGGCTCCAGACGCGCAGGCTCAGCGGCCATGGCTCACGGGCCCAGCTGCTCCGCCGCTCCGCGGCATGTGGGATCTTCCGGGACCGGGGCACGAAGCTGTGCCCCTGCATCGGCAGGCGGATTCTCAACCACTGCACCACCAGGGAAGCCCCTCTTTGTCTATTCTTTTGTACCAATATCACACTACCTTATTCTTACGCTTTATAGTAAGTGTTGATATATGAGAGATTGTTGTTCTTTGATATTTCTTGCCCCATTATAGATCATTTTAATTTTTATATGCATTTAAGAATCAGCTCATCAATTTACGTAAACACACATAAACACGCACTTATTGGGATCATCTAGGAACAGCATTGAATCAGTAGATCAGTTTGAGGAGATTTTGAATTTTAATACTGAGTTTTTAATCTTATGAATATAGTATATTTCTCCATTGATGTAGGTCTTTTTAAAATTTCTTTAAGTAAAAAACTCATTGTAGGTGTATTATAAATTATACATTAGATTTATTCCTAGTTTCACTTTTTTATAATATTGCAAATGGTATTTTAAAATTCATTATTATTTATGGAGTATAGTTACAGACAATATTATGCTAGTTTCAGGTGTACTACATAGTGATTTGACCTTTGCATACATTATGCAATGATCACTACGATAAGTCTAGTAACCATCGGTCCCATACAAAGTAGTTATATCATTGACCATATTATTTATGCTGTGTATTTAACCTCTGTGGCTTATTTATTTTATAACTGTAGGTTTGTACCTCTTAATAACCTGACCCATTTTGCCCACACCACCACCTTCCTCCCTTCTACCAACCACCCATTTGTTCTCTGAATCTATGAGTCTATTTTCATTCAGTTTTATTTTTACTTTTTTGTTTGTTTAGATTTCATGTATAAGTAAGATCATGCAGTATTTGTCTTTCTCTGTCCACTTATCATAATGCCCTCTAGATCTATCCATGCTGTCACAAATGGAAGTACTTAATATTTTATAGCTGAGTAATATTCCATTGTAAGTATATACCACATCTTATTTTTATTTATTTATTTATATTTTTTAACAGCCTTCCAGGCTTGTCTCTCTTCACTTTCACCTATATTTCAACCCCTTAAAATACTTGTCACTTCTTGAGACACCTCCATGCCTTTGTAATGCTTTTCCATTTGTCTGGGACTCCTATTCCATCCTCACCTGTTAACCCCTGCTATTCCCACAGAACCCAGCTTTCTTTAATGATAGCACTTAACACTTGGTTACACAGTCATCTATTTGTCTCTGCCTCTCTTACTAGGTTGTGAGTGTTTTAAGGGCATGGATCATGCTTTATTCATCTGTTTATCTTCAGCTGACCTTTGGGCTTGGCTCATAGTAGTCACTCAGGCCGTGTTGGTTGACTGAATGAAGACCCAAGGTTTTCTTAACAAATTAGTAAATGGCAAAGCCAGGAGGAAAGACCATATAAAGGCCAATGAAATCAAGCTTTAAATATGTCACCAAACTAGAATGTGGAATAAAGTTGTCATTCAAGTAACATAAGTATTGAAGTCCTGCATTTCGTTTACAAACTTTATTCCACAAGCGCCAGTTTGAAAAGGTGGTGGTATTCATCTACAAAAAAATGACCAAAGGATGTTAATAGGCTGAAATGCCCATTCGTGCTAATAATAAGGCAGAATATTGACAAGTTAGATTCTCCCACACATTCACCCACCTACCCATTTATTACCTGGACTAGGCACCAGAGAGGATGATGAGTGAACAGATTTGGGCCCTACTCTCCCAGAGTTTATAATCTAGTGGGGGTCACAGACTTTAAACAGCTAGCCATAGTAACTGCACATTCTTATGGATAGAGATATGTGTTCTAAAGTAAATGGGCATTCAACTAAGGAGTTTGGTCCAGATTTGGACCACATCTTCTTTATCCATTTGTCTAATGAATGACAATTAGGTTGCTTCCATTACTTAGTTGTTGTAAATAATTCTGCAATGAACCTTGATGTGCATATATTTTTTTCCAAATTAGTGTTTTTTGTTCTTTGGGTGAACACCCAGAAGGGAAATCCCTGGATCATAAAGCAGTTCTTTTTTAATTTTTGAGGAATCACCATACAGCTCTCGAAAGTGGCTGGACCAATTTAAAATTTCACCAACAGTGTATGAGGGTTCATTTTTCTCCACATCCTTGACAACATTTGTTACTTCTTGTCTTTTTTATAATAGCCATTCTGAAAGGTGTGAGGTGATATTTCACTGTGGTTTTGATTTACATTTTCCTGAGGACTAACAATGTTAACATCTTTCCATATGTCTGTTTACATTTGAATGCCTTTAAAAAATGTCTATTTAGGTTTTTTGTCCATTTTATAGTGATGTGGGGCTTCCCTGGTGGTACAGTGGTTGAGAGTCCGCCTGCTGATGCAGGGGACACGGGTTCGTGCTCCGGTCTGGGAAGATCCCACATGCCATGGAGCGGCTGGACCTGTGAGCCATGGCCGCTGAGCCTGCACGTCCGGAGCCTGTGCTCCACAACGGGTGAGGCCACAACAGTGAGAGGCCCACGTTCCTCAAAAAAAAAAAAAATGTGATTTGTTTTTTGCTATATAGTTGTATGAGTTTCTTATATATTTTTGACATTAGCCCTTTATCAAATATATCATTTGCAAATACCTTCTTTCATTAAGTAGGTGGCTTTTTTGTTTCATTTATAGTTTTCTTCAGTGTGTAAAATCATTTTAGTTTGATGTAGTCTAATTTGTTTATTTCTGCTTTTGTTTCCCTTGCCTAAAGAGACATATCCAAAAATATATATCACTGAGTCCAATGTCAAAGAACATACTGCCCATATTTTCTGCCAGGAGTTTTTAGGTTTCAGGTCTTACATTTAACTCTGTAGTGCATTTTGAGTTTATTTTTGTATATGGTGTAAGAAAGTAGTCCATTTTGATTATTTTACCTGTAGCTGTCCAGTTTTTCAACACCGTTTATTATGGAGACTATCTTATCCTCTTTGTATATTCTTCCCTCTCTGTTATAGATTAATTGACCATATAAGCTGCGTTCATTTATGGGCTCATTATTCTGTTCCATTCATATGTGTGTCTAATTTTGTGCCAGTACAATACCAATTTCACTAATGTAGCTTTGTAGTAGAGTTTGAAATCAGAGAGTGTGATAGCTCCAGCTTTGTTCTTCTTTCATAAGATCGTTTTGGGTATTTGAGGTCTTTTCTTGTTTCATACAAATTTTAGAATTATTTGTTCTAATTCTGTGAAAATTTCCATCAGTATTTTGATAGTAGATTGCCTTTGGTTTTATGGTCATTTTAACAATATAAATTATTCCTATCCATGAGCATGGTAGTTTTTTTCCTTTTGTTTGTGTCATTGTCAATTTATTTCATCATGTCTTATAGTTGTCAGAGGGCAAATATTCTATCACTTTGGTTAGATTTATTTTTGGTATTTTTTGATGCAACTGTGAATTGGATTGTGTTCTTAATTTTTTTCTGGTAGTTAATTTATATATTCTAATTATTTTTTGGTATCATCTTTAGGATTTTCTATATGCAGTATCTGTCATTTGCAAACAGTGACAGTTTTATTTCTTCCATTTCAATTTGGATTTCTCTTATTTATTTTTCTTGTCTGATTGCTGTGGGTGGGACTTCAAATACTATGTTGACTAAAAGTGGTAAGAGTAGGCACCCTTGTCTCACACCTGATCTTAGAGGAAATGCTTTCTGCCTTCCACCATTGAGTAAAATTTTTGATGTATCTTTGTCATATATGGCTTTTATTATGTTGAGGTATGTTTAATCTATACCCACTTTGTGGAGAGTTTTTATCGTGAATAAGTTTTGACTTTGCCAACAGTTTTTTCTGCATCTACTGAGGTGACCGTATAATTCTTATTCTTCAATTTGCTAATATGATAATTATGTTTATTGATTTGTGGATATTGAACGATCCTTGCATCTTTAGGATAAATCCACTTGATCAGGTGTATAATCCTTTAATGTATTGTTGCATTTGGTTTCCTAATATTGTGTTGAGAAGTTTTGCATCTACATTAACCACTGATATTGGCCTATAATTTTATTTTTTTGTGATGTCTTTGTCAGGTTTTAGTATCAGGGTGATGTTGGCCTCATAAAATAAGTTCATAAGTGTTCATTTTTCTTCACATTTGGGAATAGTTTGAGAAGAATAGGTGTTAACTCTTTTTTAAATGTTTGGTAGAATTGACCTGTAAAGCCATCTATCCTTGCCTTTTATTTGTTGGGAGTTTTTTGATTAATGATTCAATTTCATTACTGGTAATCAATCTGTTCATATTTTGTATTTCTTCCTCATTCAGCTCTGAGAGATTGTACATTTCTAGGAATTTGTTAATTTTTTCTAGGTTTTCCATTTTATTGGTACATAATTATTATTATTTCTTTTATTTTTAAATTTATATATTTATTTATATTTATTTTTGGCTGTGTTGGGTCTTCATTTCTATGTGAGGGCTTTCTCTAGTTTCGGCAAGTGGGGGCCACTCTTCATTGCAGTGCGCGGGCCTCTCACTATCGTCGCCTCTCTTGTTGCGGAGCATAGCCTTCAGATGCGCAGGCTCAGTAGTTGTGTCTCACGGGCCAAGTTGCTCCACGGCACATGGGATCTTCCCAGACCAGGGCTCAAACCTGTGTCCCCTGCATTGGCAGGCAGACTCTCAACCACTGTGCCACCAGGGAAGCCCCAGCACATAATTATTTGTAGTAATCTTTTTTGATAGTTTGTATCAATATTTCTGTGTTGTCTGTTGTAAGTTCTCATCTTTAATTTCTGTTTTATTTATTTGAGACCCCCCCCCTTTTTTTCTGTGATGAGTCTGCCTAAAGTTTTATCACTTTTGTTCATCCTTTCAAAGGACTGGCCATTAGTTGTATTGATCTTCTCTATTATTTTTCAGTCTCTATTTTATTTATGTCCACTCTGATTTTTATTATTTCTTTTCTTCTTCTTATGGTGGGTTTTGTCTGTTCTTATTCTAGTTCCTTAGGTGTAAAGTTACATGGTTTATTTTAAATTTTTCTTGTTTCCTGGGATAGGCTTGCATTGTTGTAAACTTCCCCTTTAGAACTGATTTTGCTGTGTCCCACCAATTTTTGATTATTGTATTTCCATTGTTATTTGTCTTCAGGTATTTGTTGATTTTCTCTGAATTCTTTAGTTACGCATTGATTGTTTATAGTATGTTTTTAGACTCTACTTGCATGTGTGAATTTTGCAGTTTTTTTCTTGTAGTTTATTTCTAGTGACCATATAATTGTGGTCAGAAAAGACACTTGATATGATTTCAGTCTTCTTAAATTTATTGACACGTGCTTTGTTGCCTAGCATAAGATCAATCCTGGCAAATGTTTCATGTGCACTTGAAAAGAAAGTATATTCCACTATTTTTGGATGTGATTTTTTTCACATTAAAGCATAAATATGACATTTTCTTTTTTAAAATATCTTTATTGGAGTATAATTGCTTTACAATGCTGTGTTAGTTTCTTCTGTATAACAAAGTGAATCAGCTATACATATACATATATCCCCATATCTCCTCTCTCTTGCGTCTCCCTCCCACCCTCCATATCCCACAGCTCTAGGTGGTCACAAAGCACCGAGCTGATCTCCCTGTGCTATATAGCTGCTTCCCACTAGCTATCTATTTTACTTTTGGTCGTGTATCTATGTTAATGCCACTCTCTCACTTTGTCCCTGCTTATCCTTCCCCCTGCCCGTGTCCTCAAGTCCTTATTTATAGTGAGGTGGATGGACCTAGAGTCTGTCATACAGAGTGAAGTAAGTCAGAATGAGAAAAAACAAATACTGTATGCTAACATGTATATATGGAATCTAAAAAAAAAAAAAAGTGGTTCTGAACAACCTAGAGGCAGGGCAGGGTGTGATGTTTGTATATATATCTATTGGGTCTATCTGGGCTGATGTGTCATGAAAGACCAGTTTTTCCTTATTGATTTTCTGTCTGGATGATCTGTTCATTGTTACAAGTGGGGTGCTAAGTCCCTTACTATCTATGATTGTGTTACTGTCAATTTCTCCCTTAATGTTTCATAACATTTGCTTTATTTATTTAGGTGCTGCTATGTTGAATGCATATAATATTTACAATTGCTAGATCTTCTTCTTGGATTGATCTGTTTATTGTTATATAATGTCCTTCTTTGTCTCTTATTACAGTCTTTGTTTTAATGTCTCTTTTGTCTTATATAACTATTGCTATACCAGGTTTCTGTTTATTTTTATTTGCATGAAATATCTTGTTCCATCCTCTCACCTCTCACTTTCAATCTATGGGTGTCTTTAGATCTGAAGTTAGTATTTTGTAGGCAGCATATGTATTTTTTTAATCCACTCATCCACATCCACTGTATATCTTTTAATTGGAACATTTAGTCAAGTTACATTTAAAGTAATTATTGATAGGTATGTATGTATTGCCATTTTGTTTATTGTTTTCTGGTTGTATGTGTAGTTCTTTTTCGCTCTCCTTTTGCTCTCTTCCTTTGTGATTCAATAATTATTTTTAGTGTTATGTCTGCATTTCTTTCTCTTTTTTGTGTGCGTATATCTATTATAGGTTTTTGTTTTGTGAATACTATGAGGGATATATCTATCAGTCTATATATTTGTAATTATTTTAAGTCAACAATCTCTTAAGTTTGAACACATTCTAATCACCTTATTTTTTTACTCCCCTCCTTACATGTCATGTTGTTGAAGTCATATTTTACATCCTTCTCTTTTGTGTATCCCTTAACTCAACAACTTACTGCAGATATAGATGATTTTACTAATTTTCTCTTTAACCTTTCTGCTATCTTTATAAGTGATTGATCTATTACCTTTACTGTATGCCTTTATCAGTGAAATTTTCTTTTTCTTTTTTTTTTTTATTTCTAGTTGTGGTCCTTTGAAGTCAAAAAGAAGTCATTTGAACATTTCTTGTAAAGCCAGTTTAATGGTGTTGATTTTTTAAGCTCTTGATTGTCTGTAAAGCACTTTATCTTTCTTTCAAACCTGAATGATAGCCTTACTGAGTAGGGTATTCTTGGTTGTAGGGTTTTTTTGTTTTTTCTCCTTTTCCCTTTGAATATATCATGGCATTCCCTTCTCCCTCTGTCCTGCAAAGTTTCTGCTGAAAAGTCAGCTCATTTTCTTATAGAAGTTCTATTATATATAACTAGTGTTTTTATCTTGCTACCTTTAAGATTCTCTCTTTATCTTTAATTGTTGCTATTTTAATTGTAATATGTCTTAGTATAGACTTTGGTTCTATCTTGTTTGGTGCTCTCTGATTCCTGGACTTGGATGTCAGTTTCCTTCCACAGGTTAGGAAAGTTTTCTTATTTATTCCAATAAGTTATCTGCTCCTTTCTCTCTCTCTTCTCCTTCTAGGACCCCTATACTGGAAATGTTAATGTGCCTGATATTGTCCCAGAGGTCTCTTAAATGATCCTCATTTTAATTATTTTTTTCTTTTCTGCTTGTTGATTTTCACTATTTTATCTTCCAGATCACTGATCCATTCCTCTATATCATCTAATCAATTGTTGATTCCTTCTAGTATATTTTTTCTTTGGTTTACAGTATTCTTTAGCTCTGTTTGGTTCTTCTTTATATCTTCTAATGATTTGTTTAATTTCTTACAGCATTTATCCATTCTTCTCCTGAGTTTGTTTAACATCTTTGTGATCATTACTTTGACCTCTTTATCAGCTGGATTGCCAATCTACATTCAGTTCATTTTCTAAAGTTATACCTTGGTCACTCATTTGGAACATATTTCTTTGCCCCTTCATTTTACCCAATTCCATGTTTATTTATATGTGTTGGGTAGTTTGGTTATGTTTCTAGATCTTGGAGAAGCAGCCTTAGAGTGAAGACATCCTATGGTGCCAAGCAGCATGCTCCTCTCTGATCACCAGAACTATATGCACTAGTGGAGACCCTCATGTGGCTGCTTGTGCCCTGCTGTTGTGACTACTGTGGGCATGCTGATAGGAGGGGCTGGCTCCTGCCCAACTGGCTGTACCGCTGTACATTCTGCTGTGGTTATGGGTCCAGTGGTGGGCAGAGTAGGCTACCTACACAATTGGCTGCATGGGCTGGAGAGATTTAGAGCCAGTGTAGGCCTGCCTGTGGGCGGGACTGGGTCTCTGGCACTAATAGGCTGGAGGGAGCATTCCAACATGGCACTTGCCAGCACTAGTGTTAAGTTTGTAATACAAATTCCACAAAATGTTTAATGCCTTCCTCTCCATCCCTGAGTGAATAACAGTTGCCTCCTACCTCTCCAAGAGGCTCTCCAAGAACAGCAGTTGGATCCTACCCAGGCTCCTCTCACACAACTGACTACGTACTGGAACTCAGAATGTGAGATTTTGTAATTGCCCTTTAAGAGCAGAGACTATTTCCTATAGCCTTCCAGCTCTCTGGAACATAAGCCCTGTTCATTCTGAAAACCAGACATTTTGGGGGCTCTTCTTTCCAGTGGAAGATCCTTGGGCTGGGGAGTTCTGACCCCTTGGTCCTTGGGGAGAATATCTACAACTGTGATATTCCCTCTTTTGTGGGTGGCTGATTAGGGAGTGTGGTTCCTAACTATACACTTTCTCCCCAACTTCACCTCTCTTCCTCTGTTTTCTTCTTTATGTCTTTAGCTGTGGAGAATCTTTTCTGCGGGTTGTTCTCAGAGATAGTTGCCTTGTAAGTAGTTATAATTTTGTTGGGTCTGTGGGAGGAGGTAAGCTTAGAGTCTTCCAGCTCCACAATCTTGACCACCTTCCTGATAAATATATTATTTTTAACATAGGATTAATGTGTTGACTCTGAGTCCAGCAAATTGTGAAATTGGTTACTATGTACACTAGTTTGTAGATATGTACATTTTTTTCACTTCCTATATGCACAATTATCTGTGAAAAATATCTGCCTTGCTTATACTTCTCCAATTTTTAACCTTTTCCTGCCTTTTTGAATTAGCTAGAGTAATTAAAACAATATTAACTTTAAGTGATGATAGTGGACATCTTGCCTTTTCCCTAATTCAAGAGGAAGATATTTACTATTTTGCTATTTGTTATACTAGTAATGTTAGATGGTTTTGTATAAATAGTTAAAAAATGTATGGAAGGTTTATCTATTCATAGTTAGTTGAGAGTTTGTTTTTAATTGTTAATTTTATCAAATGATATTTTTCTTGAGTTGAACATAAGTTTTTTGTCCTCTGTTTAAAAAGGCAAATTGCTTTAATTATGTTTTTAGTATATTACACTAAATTGCATTCCTGGGTACATCCTTACAGGATAATATTTTACTTTACAAATATTCCTTGATTCAATGGGCTATCTTTACAGATTTTTTTGATCAAGTTTATAAGAGATATTTGCCTATACTCTCCCTTTCTTTCTTTTTTTTTTTTTGCAGTACGCGGGCCTCTCACTGTTGTGGCCTCTCCCATTGCGGAGCACAGGCTCTGGATGTGCAGGCTCAGCGGCCATGGCTCACGGGCCTAGCTGCTCTGCAGCATGTGGGATCTTCCCGGACCGGGGCACGAACCCACGTCCCCTGCATCAGCAGGCGGACTCTCAACCACTGTGCCACCAGGGAAGATCTGTCCCTTTCTTTTGATGTCCTTTTCAGCTTTTAAAATTAATCTAGCCTCATAAATAAGTGTGGGAGTATTTACTATTTATTTTTATTCTCTGGAAAAAATTGTGAAAGATTGTCTTTCTTAAAAGCTTGGAAGAATTCACCAAAGAAGCCATCAGACCTAAACTTTACTGGTGAGCATATTTTTCATTAATGACTCAATATTTGTAAAGATTATTCAACTTTTCTAATTCATCACATGTCAATTTGGGAAAATTTCGTTTTTCAAGGAATTTATCAATTTCATCTAATATTGGCATAAAGTTCTCCATAGTATCATATTATCATCTTTTTTGTATGTTTAGTATTTAGAGTGATGGTAATTAGGGTTTTTGATTCACCTTGTCAAAGAATCAAACTATTTTATTTTTAGATTATTTTTTGCCGTATGTCTCTTTTCTACTTTTTCTGTATTTCTAGAAACTATTTTGATATTGTGTTCTCATTTTTTTCTGTGTTCTTGGAGTTTCCATGTTCTTACTGTTCCTTTGTTAACTTTTTGAGGTGAAATCTAAACTATTGATTATCAGTTATTTTTCTTTTTTAATACATGTCCTTAAAACAATAATTTCCCTTTTAAGCACTGCCTTAAATATATTTCACAAATATTGATATGTCTTATTTTCATTTATCTAAAATATTATCTGATATCAATTTTGACTTCCTAACAGATGCAGGCTTCCCTGGTGGTGCAGTCGTTGAGAACCCACCTGCCAATGCAGGGGACACAGGTTCGAGCCCTGGTCTGGGAAGATCCCACATGCCATGAAGCAACGAAGCCCATGTGCCACAAGTACTGAGCCTGCGCCCTAGAACCCATGAGCCATAGCTACTTAAGCCTATGTACCTAGAGTCCATGCTCCACAACAAGAGAAGCCACTGCAATGAAAAGTATCCCCCACTCACTGCAACTAGAGAAAGACTGTGTGCAACAACGAAGACACAAAGCAGCCAAAAATAAATAAATGAAATAAATAAATATAAAAATCAAACTGAGACAAGAATTATTGAGAAATGTATGGATTATTGTGCATACATTTGGAAAATTTTACTTCCTTTTTTATATTAATTTCTAATTTAATTCCACAGAGGTCAGAAATATATAAAGATTGATTTTAATAATTTTAAATTAGCTAAGCCTTGCTTTCTTGACCAGAATGTGATATTTTTTTGTTAAACATCCCATGTGCATTCAAGAAGAATATTTATTCTACTTTTTGGATGTACAATTCTAATATATTTATGGGTTAAGTCAAATTCTTAAAGAATGTTATTCAAATATACTTCCTTACTTTTTCTGCTAACTTAATCAATTATCATGGGTGTGAATATGTTTATTTCTTCTTTAGTTTTATAATCTCTTGATTACAGAAATGTTAATTTTAAGTTATATGTTTTATTTTTATACTATTATTGTTAAATTTTTAATTTTATGCTATTTTATTTTATTTGGTTCACACAAGTTTAGAATTGTCTTATCTTTCTCTCAAGTTGATGATTTAATCATTAAGTATTACTCTTCTACTCTACTAATGCTTTTTGCTTTAAAGTCTGTTATTGGATGGTGTCTTCATGGTATTACCCACCCATTCTTTTAATTTCAACATATCTGGCTGTTTGTCTTTGGAGTAGTATTTGTATAATTGTTATTATGATTTTTTTTTTTTTCTGTATGTGGACCTCTCACTGTTGTGGCCTCTCCCATTGTGGAGCACAGGCTCTGGACATGCAGGCCCAGCGGCCATGGCTCACGGGCCCAGACGCTCCATGGCATGAAGGATCCTCCCGGACTGGGGCACGAACCCGTGTCCCCTGAATTGGCAGGCGGACCCCCAACCACTGCGCCACCAGGGAAGCCCTATTATGATTTTTTTTTAATCTAAAAGTCTTACTTTTATTTACATTTAACACAAATGTAATATAATTGTGAATAAATCTATCATTTTGCTATTTTAACATTATACTATAATCTCTACTATTCTTACTTATTTGAAAGTTTATAAATATTGGTACAAAATTTCATGTTTCTCCTATATGTATCAAAATATTTCTAGTTTTTAATCTATCTACAATTTTACAATAATTATTTTGCAGGCAAAATTAAGGGCTAAAATTATCATTAAATATTGAAGCAATTTTCTTTTGAAATGTTAAAAATACTTGCAGCATACGAGGTAAATTGGGGCATTTTCATTACAGGTTTCATCTGGAATGTTGTACTATATTTTACAATAAAAAGTACATTTGGCCTCAATTTCTTCCAAAGAATGCACTTCATTTATCCTGGTGGTTTGACTGGCCTGAAAATACAATTGGGCCCTTCATGTACTTCTAAACACATTTGGTGGAATACAGAAAGTAGAGACAGGCAATCTGTGCATATATAGAGCTTCAAGAACTCTAAGGAACAAGTTAATGGAAAAAATTATGTACTTACTTTACACAGTTTTGAACTTCAAGGTATGTGCAAAGGATGAATAACTCTGAAATGTAACAAGGAACAATGAAGTCCCAGACACATCCTTTATAAAATCCTAAAGGCTAACCCCAAAATGGTTTCTGTCCTGAAAGAAAATGTACTGGAATTTAAAGTATGGAAATTAAATAAGGTACAAATTTCTATACAAGTGCACCTGATCTTTCTAACAATAGAGAAAAATAAATTAACTTTGTAAATAATCTTCCTAGGATGTGTCATTTCTGAAGCTTTTTCCTCTAATCCTTACAGTAACTCCATGAGAAAAACAATTAGAAATGACAGATAAATCTTTGGATTTAAAACATTTTCTCAAAATGTTCACAATAATTTTAAAAAAACTTTCACAAAGTATTGAAATATTAAGATACACATGAGAAATACAAAAGGTCAAACCTCAATATTAAGAGATAAGCACTGCATCAAGAAATAAATGGCTTGGATATATCCTTGGGAGTATACATGCGTATGCGCGCACGCACGCACACACACACACGTATATATTCATATGTATGACTAACAAATATTTATTAAGTAATTAATATTAACTAAGAATTGTGTTTAATATTTTATTTAACTTATTTATTCTTCAAAATAATCATCTAAAGCAGGAGATATTTTTAACTCCATTTGATGGAAGAGAAAAACAGGCAATGAAAATTTGAATAATTTGCCTGAGTCACACAGGGATTAAATAAAGACCTGGAATTTGTACAAGCAAGCAAGCTTAGAGGGAATTCCCTGGTGGTCCAGTGGTTAAAACTTCACCTTCCAGTGCAGGAGGTGCCAGTTCGATCCCTGGTCAGGGAGCTAAGGCCGCACATGCTTTGCAGACAAAATAACAAAACATAAACAACAGAAGCAATATTGTAACAAAATTCAATAAAGACTTTAAAAAGATACACATCAAAAAAATATTTTAAATAAATAAATAAATATATGGGAAAAATGCAGACAAACAGAGGACACTCATGGGGGAAAGTCAGCACATTGTTTTCTAAGCTTTCTTTTTTTTTTAAGATAAACTTCTTTTCTTTTTAAGTCTTTATTGAATTTGTTACAATATTGTTGCTGTTTTTTATGTTTTGGTTATTTGGCCACCAGACGTGTGATCTTAGCTGCCCAACCAGGGATTGAACCCATACCCTTGCCCTGGAAGATGAAGTCTTAACCACTGGACCACCAGGGAAATCCCTTCCCAAATATTTAATTAGATTACTCTGTTCATATTTCACAGCATTTATTACTTTATCTTGTTAAAACATCTATATAATTATATTTAAAATATGTTCATCTATGATTCCTTATTCTTTGTACTTGCTTACTATATCTTTTGTCAACACTGCATTTTTTGTTTGTTTGTTTTTACCTTACTTTGCTGTTTTATTTTTTCTATGTGCAGGTACTGTAGGAGTAAGTAATTGATGACCTGCTTAGATTAATCCACTTCTATTTGTTGTCATAAGTAATGTGATTTGTTTCACTTCTTTAATCTTTTTCCATGTTTTTTAAAATGTCCTCATATATATTTTTTTTCATATTAGTGAAGTGAGAGTCGTAATTAGAAATAAATAACAATTATCTTTTTAAAACATAGTTGAATCATGGCCTGTGGGCCTGCGTTAATAATTAAACTTGTTTTTTCAGAATATGTGTGGACTGATCTATGACATTGCTTTAATTATAAACTAAGCTTTTAAATCAATTATCTATCCATCTATCTGTCTATCTCTGTGTCTGTCTGGCTCTCTAGCTATCTTGCTCTTCACTGGTAGCAACCAGGCTTTGTGTGTTGATCTACTCATCTGAGTCATCCAGGGAATCTCCACTTCTCCATCTATTTGCAATGTCACAATATCTGGATGGAAAAGAATTAATGTGCTTCCTCAAATCATTTTAATTAATTTTTTTTATGTTATGAACTATAGGCAAAATATGTTCAACATAATATTAGCTGGGGGATATTCAAAGACAATGAAATAAACTGTATTATAGACGTCATGCTTTAAACAAAGAGACTGAAAAGTTATTTTTTTAAAACCTATTTCCTTATTTATTTATTTATATTTTTGGCTGTATTGGGCCTTCTCTGCTCCACGCGGGCTTTCTCTAGTTGCATTAAGTGGGGGATACTCTTGTTTGAGGTGTGCAAGCTTCTCATTGCAGTGGCTTCTCTTGTTGCAGAGCATAGGCTCTAGGCACGTGGGCTTCAGTAGGTGCAGCACCTGGTCTCAGTATTTGTGGCTCGCAAGCTCTACAGCGCAGGCTCAATAGTTATGGTGCACGGGCTTAGTTGCTCTGCGGCATGTGGGATCCTCCCAGACCAGGGATCAAACCCGTGTCCCCTGCGTTGGCAGGCGGATTCTTAACCACTGAACCACTTTCATGGGAAGTCCCATGAAAAGTCATTTTTTAAAGAAGTCTGAGAAACAGAATTCTGATGGAACAGTGAGATATGATAAACTGTTTTTAAAGTAGAAAAAACAAATTATAATCATTAAATAAAAAGTATCATGCATTTAACTGACACGATAAGACTGCCCAGGGGGTTTCATTTGCAGATGTAAGGAGAGTTTCCAAAAGGAGCTGGCATTTGAATTGAATTTTGGAAGATGAATACTAGTTCTCTGGGGATTTTGGTCTGATGGCTTGACCACCTTGAAGTATGTCAAGTGCCATCTTAATTTAGATAAATTTCTAAATAGACCTATATCAATTCAGCTATTTATTTAATTTTCATCAACACACCACCAATTTTAAATTAGATGAGTGAATTGTTGTCCAAATTGATACTTAACCTTCCAAAACACCAGGTCATGTTACGGGTACTTTGGATGATTAAAGAAGTTCATGCTTTGTAGCATAAAATGACAGCAAGCTGACTTTTTCTTCATTGCCTTTATCTGTGAAGAGGTTTATGTTTCTTTACAAGGTTGTTAAAGTTTTACCAATCTCTGCTCACTGTGGCTTTCTCTCCCTTACATTTCCCAAGAGGAATTTAGACCATCTGGTTCTAAGAGATTGTGCACTGTTAGCTTCCTAGTGCATTCATCTTGATAATAAACAGTTATATACGAGACATTTTAAAAGCTTGCATTTGGCATCACAAATTCACATATAAGTGAGTTTCTGTTCTTTACACTAACATTTTGCAAATACCTTTCTTGTTGAAACATGCCATTGGGAAAAACAATCTGTTTTGCTAATGCTATAAGCTATTTAGAGGGTAACTTCTGTGTTTTATATGCATGGTTTAGCTTATATCTTATCATAGGGGAAGCAAAGAGATTATCTGCTCCAGTGTGTTGTTATAAATGCAGTTGCAGAAGAACTGACAGCTGACCTATTTTCTACTAACTTAAAAAAAAAAAAAAGCTATGTTAGAGTGAAGTAAGATGGATGCTGTCTTAAGTGTTGATGAATAATATGGTTAAAATTGTGGTAAGATTCCTTTAAATAAATTAGATTTATCTTTTGATTTTTCATTCTCTCTCTCTTATTGTGTGATTTAAATTGTTGTAATTTAGGTTTTTTTCTTTTTAATTTTATAACTATTTTTTTTTTCTGAATGAAAATGTTAGAAAACCATGTCTGGAATGGATAATTGCAGTTGATTGCACAGGATTTTCCAGTAAATGTTTATAAAGAATATTGACCATATCCATTAACTGAGAGATTGTCTTGATTGGCAAAGGAGAAAGTTGTTGTCAATGCAAAACCATCTTCATTAACTCTACAAATGAAAGCAAGAAGATAATAGATAACCTTGAAGTTTTCATTTATGTCTTATTCCAGGGTTTCTAAGGGCAGAGCAAAGACATTTACCCCCGATAAAATGTAGAATCACAGGCCCTCAGAATGAGAAGGGATGTTAGAGGTAAAGGACACCCATCTGAATGGTGAGCACTGACTTCGCTGTGCATCTGGTCTACACGTTGCACAGAACAGCTGAGGCTCAGGAGCCTTGATTAACTTCCCGTGTAAGCCTGCCATGTTGCATGTTTGCACTGCCAAGAGTTTTATTTTGTTTTATTCTATTTGATTCTTATAACAATCTGGAGAGTTGCCTATTATTATGAACTCCCTTTGGAAGATGTTGAAATGAAGACCTAGATAAAGGGATTTTCTCCAAAGCTATACTGTTAGTAAGCGGTAAAGTGTAAGTTGTATGCTTACCTGGAGCTCTTCTTTTTCTCTCAACCATAATAACAAATATAAATAAATGAATTCCTGAGTAGGTACACGCTTCAGGCCCTATTACTGTGTCATGATTTATACAAAACAGGCTTAAAATAACCATTTCACTTTGTTCATAGTTTTGTTAGTGATGAAATTGAGCAGGGCTCTGGTAGGAAGTACTTGCTTGGGACCTTTTGGGTAATTTCAGTCAGATATAGGCTGGAACTGCAGTCATCTGAGCTCAACTGGGCTGGATCAAAATGGTGTATTTATCTGGCACTGAAACAATGCTGCCCACAGGCGTGGCTCTCCACTGGGAGTAGGCATAGAGAAGTGGTTATTTATAGACCCTAAAGCACAGCAGTGTCAATGTCGCTTGGTTTCTTCCATTCTATATAGACCCTTCCAGAGAAATAAGAGGAAGCTGTATGGTATTTTACGAGCTATCCTTAAAGTTACATAGCATCATTTCCATCATTCTCAATTATTCAAAACTGTCGCAAGATCACCCAGTGGCAAAGGGATGAGATGTTAATTGTACATCTTAATAGGAGGAAAGTCAAAGTACATGTTTACATTGCCAGAATGTAGAATAGAGCATTAAATTCATTAACATCTGTATTTTGTCCAGTCACCAATAATTTACTAAGGACCTATTACTCTCAAAGGAGAGTTAAAGTTATATCATTTCTCCCAGTTCTTTAGGTATATGTGTATATTTAGCCTGTTCTATAAGATTATATACCCCAGGAAGTAAATGATTGCTGCCTGATGACAAAGTGATGAAAATCCACTCTGGGGTAGTTGCCATTCTCTGTTTCTGACCATAGGCCAAAGGTGTGTCATTGGACACGGCAAAGGTCAAATGTCATTAACGTATGTAGTCTTCACATGACAGTTACAGGATCTTTCCTTTGGAGAACTTCACACCATGTCATGGATCAACAATAATGTCCTTTTTTTTATTTCTTGATTACAGAGAACCTCAATTTTTTTTTCAGAATGTGATCTATTTTGATGAAATTAGTTAGCTTTTGTGATTTGACTATAACCTTCACTAATTGTTTGACCATGATGTGGAAACAATTGTTTGGCATACTCAGACAAATAAAACTCTGTGATTTATGTCAATCTTATTTTGCCCCATGTTTGGAAAAGAAATAATATTTTCTGTAAGCAAAACTAATCATAAGTACTATAAAATGTATTTACATTTGAGGGGCCATGTTGATATTGCTCCATTTCAGACCAACTGAGTACTAGGATTATTTTTTTAATCTCTATTGGTCCAGTTCATGAATCTGGGCCATCCAAAGGGATGACTGTCAGAAGAAAATAATTTTCTCTCCTTATCTCTATTAATCATAAACATTACATCTTGTATGTTGATTTCTGCAAAATCCTTTTGTATTAGTATTTGTATTTCTAGTAGTGTATTTCTGCTGTAGTTGTGTATGAAAAATGTCACCCTCCATATCAGTAAACAAAGGATTTTGCAGCCATTAAGCCCTCAGTCACTGCAGCCACCCCCAACTGTGCACTCTGAGGGCATTCAGGATGGAGAAAAGCAGGATACTAGCCTTAGATAGTTAAGATGTGTATCAAAGAAATGATTTCAATGAGCCCAGATTCATGCATCTTCCCATACATAGAAAAATGCTAAATTCATTACCTTGAGATGACTGGTTTTCTTTTTTTAACAGTACTTTTGAAGTTTCGACTACCTGGGTTTTGTTGCAAAACTCCTGTATCTCCCGGCTCCTCCCTTACCTCTTTGGAGTGATCCCCCTTTGGAGCAAACCCTGGGGAGAGGCTGTCTTCTGGGCTCAAGTCCTCAGAAAATTCACCGAATAAAACATAATTCTTAACATTTAGGTTGTGCCTTTTTTTTTCAGTCGACATACATAGCAAATCACAAACTTAGTGGCTTAAAGCAACATGAATGTATTCTCTTATAGTTCTGGAGATCAGAAGTCTGAAGTGGGTTTCACTGGGTTAAAATAAATGTGCTTGCAGAGCTACATTTCTTTCTGGAGGTTCTAGGGAACATTCTGCTTCCTTGCCTTGACCAGCTGCTATAGGATGTCCACAGTCCTTGGCAAAGGCAGCGATGGGCGGTTTAGCCTCCCACATGGCATCACTCTGGCACTGCTTCCCTAGTCACATCTTCACTCTGTCCTCTTCAGTCCCCTCTTCCACTTTAAAGATCTGTACTTTGTACTGCTCCCCCCCAACCCCGTCCCAGATAATCTAATTTAGGAGAATCTTCACTTAAAGTCAGCTTGATAATCCACCTTAGTTCTTCTTTGCCATGTAACACAAAATATTCACAGGTCCTGGGAATATGAACAGGACCACAGAGCATGGGCATTATTCTGTCTACCACATCTTTGTTCTTGCTGGAATATTTCAGTTCTTTTGCTATCTTTATTGTTAGAATTTATTATAAACTCAAGTCTTCCAAAGTCTAATTCACCTACTCTATCAAACCTACTTTTTTTCTAGAACCTCCCTTCCCATGGCACTTGGGTCTCACAATATAAATAGTCTAATAATTAGAAATACCCTGTAGTGAGATATAGTGCCTCAGGAATGAGAGATGCTAAAAGGATTCAAGCTTTGATTAAGTTGAATGAGATAATTAAAACATCCTATCAAAGCAGGTATAATTCTGTGATTCTGAGAGTTACATGCTGAAATCTGTATCTCTCTCTCTCTCTCTCTCTCTCTCTCTCTCTCTCTCTCTCTATATATATATATATATATATATATATATATATATATAAAGTAAAGTATCCGTTCCTCAGCAGATGGTCTGTCCTTTAAAGGATGAGAGTTGAGTCCTATGATTCTGGATTGTAGAGAGGCTGGAAAGTGTTCAAGCCTGTCTGGTCTTAGAGAATTCTTTTCCTCTAGGGTGGACCATAGGTTGTTAAGTTGATTTCAAACAGGCATCCTCATGACTCTTCAAATAAAATTGAATGTGACACAGTTTATCCTACCTGAGTTGGCAAACCTTCATGATAGAGAAAACTGGATAGGATCTCATTTGAGCCTTTGAACATGGTATTTTCCTCAGCTAGCTCATTTTATTTAGTCAACTTGTCTTTTTTACAGAACTGAAAGTTCTAGTATACTATAAAATAATTGGGGCACTTAAAGAAAATTTAAATATTATTTGCCCAAATTGCTCACTTATGTTATTATCATTGCCACAGAAATGAATATTTTAAGGCAAAGTCAGAGAGAGTAGAAAGATAAGACAAATCATACTTTGCTCTCTGACAGCAGAAAATAAGTTATTCCACAGTCAGACATCATTCTACTGCTCATTTGGGTCACCCAAGTCCATCTCTTGTAAAACAACATGTTAGTTCAACTTTGGGAAGAGTTTCTGACTTATGCTTTCCTGGATGGACTAGGAACTCCATTGAAATTTATGTAAAATACCTAAGAGAAAAATAAAATGGATTTTCAAAGGGTGGAAAGAACGTGAGCAGAAATGAGAGTCAGTGTGCCTGCCTATAAATTCTGCTTCCTCTTCTTCAGCAGCTGAAGTTTAACCTTTTATCTTTTTAGTTTGTTCGAAGCAAGAAATGCTTCGTTTCAATTCACTATTCCTAAATGTTCTCAGAAGAGATTGTGGCAGACTTTCTCTTTGCCCGAAAATGTTGGCCTTCTGCTACAGAATATTATTCCTACAGCAAAGTCATTTATTTTTTTTGCAAAGTGTGCTAAGCAATTTGTGCACACATACAGACACACACAACACAGGCTTTGGAAGTGAAGGAAAGACAAAGCTATGATTCTGATACCATATCTCATCTTGTCATTCTTTTCCAGTTTGAGGTTTTCTGGTTTATGTGCTAAGTTCATCTTAGTTATATATACTTTTCCTAACCCACTGCAGAATCACATTTATTTTCTCCCATCAGCTTACAGCACAGTCAGCCACAGTGAAGATGGAATTATCCTGTCAGAAATTGTAACATTAAATTACTCTAGGGAAGCATGGAGGTGCAAAACATGTTGTCTTTTAATGCAAATTCGGGGATTCTAATCCAAACATAACCTCACTGCATATCTACCATGCAGACTAAAAATAAAACTGATACATTCATGATTTTATGCCTGTGTATGTGTATTTAAATTTAACTCAGCTAAAAGCATTACTTCCAGATAAGAATAGAAATGTCTAACATTTTTAATCTTGTTGATTTACACAGTAGCCATTCCCTAAAGTACATTTAATATCACTTAATACTTTTCCTAAGTGTTTTCCAAAATCAGAATATGAAATTCAACCAATTATATTCAACAGTAAAAAAATCTGACAAATGTTGCCATAAGAAAAATTATTCAAGGGTCAGTGGTTTATTTTCTTTGAACACCATTTATTTCATTTATAGATTTTTTTCTTCAAGATGAGAAATATACTTACAGTGTTTATGAAATTGTAAAAAAAAAATCCCAAATTATACGCACAACTCATTGTTATGTTATAAATCTCACTTGGTAAAAACACTGAGACATCTAACTGAGGATTCCTTATACTTCTTCTCTTATTGATATAAGATATTCAATATTAGTTATATGAAACCACCCCTTAGAAACTCAAGGTTTAGAAAAATATTCTAGCATGAGTATCTAGGAATCACTCCAGATTGTAAAACAATATAGATAATTCATGAAGTCAGCATGTATTTAATCCTGGTGCAAACTGCAACTTCTCCTGCAGACTTTACCCTGAAGTTAAATGAGGAAACTTGAGATATGTTTGTTTGTTTTGTTTTATTTTGACCACAAAGGATATATTCACCCTATCCCTCTAGGCAGAGTCAAAGTTAACTGGGAGAGAAATGCAGTTCAGCCTTCACAACTCAAAATGGTGAGGGAGGAAGGGAGGATTTGAGAAAATGAGTGTCACAAAAGTAAAGGTTCAAATGAGGTTTGTGTATGTATGTATATCTGATTTTGCAAAGGGGATAACCTATTTAACTATAAGAGAGAGGGAAAGGAATTTTAATTTAAGTGTCTCCTAAACTCCCAGAATGAGAAGGTATGTTCAGAAAAAATTAAAAACAATTAATAAATAAGATGCAAAATTCATTTGCAACAAAAATAAAGACTGATACATATTACTATATCAATATTAAAAGAAATAACTTTTGTTCATTAAAAGAACCCTAAAGAAGGTGAAAACAAAGGAATTCATAGCAATAAGGAAAACAGGGTACAGAGTAAGAGTAACTTTAGAAGAGTGGGAAGAAAGAGATTATGCTGCTGGTTTGCAGTATACCATTTTATGGGAAAATTTTATATTTTAATGGTCCTAGTTTTTACTTAGATTTTAGGTTCACAGGAGCTTGCTACATTAAAAAAATAAAATAAAATAAATAGGAGCAAACTTTACATATTCTAGTAATAAGAATGTGGGATAGACAAGGAATTGTGTTTATCCCCAGTTCCTGCCACTGAAGTCAATGAGGAAAGGCATAAATCAAAGGAAATAAAATGAATCAAAAGGCTTTTAAATCATGGTTCTGTCAATAATGCTGATAATCAGTAAGTTGAACAATAAATATGAGAACATTACTCAGAATATTGCACAAAGAGATAAAGATATGAAAAGTATGAAAGAAAGTCAAGAGGAATGGGGAAGAGGATGAGAAGTCCTAACATATATTGAATTGAGAGCAGAAGGAGAGGATGGAGATAAAGGGGGAGGTCATATTCAATGGGATAAAAATGGTGAATTTTTCCAAACTTGATAAAATGCATGATCTTCAGATTGAAGAAATACATTAAATTCCAAACAAGAAAAAATAAAATAAATCCTCAGAGAGAAGCTGTAGAACATCACAAACAAAGAGAAAATCCTTTTCAGTAAAGAGAAGGAAGAGGGAGACACTTTCACAAATAAAAGGGAAAAAATAGACATTGAGGGAAAATAAAAAACAAAAACAAAACACAGCTAATTACTGAAGATTCTCTATTTTCATTAGTTTATTGTTATGTATTAAGACTTTCTAAATATATAAATTTCCACAGTTTACTCAAAGAAAACATGAAAAAAATATGCTTAAGGCTAATTAGTAATCCAGTCAAAAAAACTATAAAACCAAAAGCACCAGGTGCAAATATTTTAAGTAAGTTTCTTTTTCTACACTTTTAATTAGTAGATATTGATTGTGCAAACTCTTGCAGTAAAGATAGAAAGCCTCACAACTAACTTATGGTACCGAGGCAAATGAGAATTCTCGTACACTACATTGGGAATGTAAATTGACACATTTGCTTTGGAGAAAACTTTGCATTATCAAAGAAATTGAAAATGCATATAGTCTACTATCCAGGCATTTCCTCCCTAGATACACCCTGTATGGAAACTTTCACACTTAGTTAAGAAGGATGATTAGCAGACATTTGGTTCTGTCCAAAATGTCCTTAAGTTGTTTGGTCCATAATATACCTGGTCCAAGCCAAAATGTCCTTGAAATTTGATCCTATCCAAAATGTTCATGAGCATATTTGATCCATGCCAAATAGTTTTGGACAGGACCAAGTAAACATCAAAGACCTTTAGGCATGGACTAAATGTCTTATGGACATTTTGGAAAGAATCAAATGTCCTGCAAGGACAAAGACACATATGTAAGGTGGTTTATTTCACCATAAGCACAATACATTGTAAACACATTGTAAACATCCCAAATATTGATGAAAATAGGGGTAGATGTGTAAAATGTCAAAAGTTATAAAATGCAAAACTATACAGAAAATTAAATACACAAAGTGATCCTGTATCAACAGTGTAAATCTAAAGAACATAATATATTAAATAAAAAACATTTTTGAAGGGATTGTGTACAATACAATCACACATGTGAAGATTTTTACTATTCAAAAAGTCACTAATAATTTTTGTGCATGCATGTATGTGTGAGATGAAAGAGAATATTATTATCCAATCTCAGTAAAATGATTACAAATGTGACCAGAACTGTGGAAGAGTAAGTTTGATGAGAATGCAAAAGAGACTGTGCCACCAACAGTACTGTAACATTTTATAACATTTCATAGCATTCTTTATAAAAGTTACAAGAAACACATATAGAAAAGAGTTAACATTGGCTAAATATATTCTCTATGTTTGAGATATGTCCTAAAAAGTTTTTATATATCCCAACATTATACATGCTTAATATACTCTTGGCTCTTTTTTGAAATTATGGTGATAATGTTTAATTTTAATACTATTATTTGATACAATAAGAAATGGTCAACTCTTTTTATCAGCATTCTTCCCCATAAAGTTACTGATCCATGCAGTAAAAATGTTTGAGAACCATTAGTGTAAAGCATGTTATTTATAGCCTCGAGGGAGCATTTTAATAGGCAATGGTTACTAATGGGGTATATCCCTGGGCAATCTTGCAAATGAAAATCCATAAATTTCTCATTACATCATTTGGTGAGTGAAATATGAACAGTGACCATCAGTCACAGAAACAAAAAGTACTGTTTATGTTTGCTTGTGAATTTTACTTGTTGAGTGTTAATTTCATGGATACTACACCTTACATTTGCAATATTTAATGCCTGAATATATTTTATACATGAAGAAGAAAATCAACTCTCAACTCCTTTGCAAATGTTTAATTCTTTTTTTTTAATTGTGCTTCATCTAACCCAGAATAGTATTGTTTTGTGTTCCATTGTTTCTACAACATACTTTTTTGACATTCAACCTTCTATTACTTCAAGTATTATGAGGATTTCATTTCTGTTAGCTTATTTAACCTTTTCTCCTCCTCTTCATTCTTTATCGCCCATACTCTCTCTCTCTCTCTCTCTCTCTCTCTCTCTCTCCCCCTCCCTCCCTCTTCCCCTCCTTCTCCCTCTCCCTCTCCAACTTCCCCTCCTCTCTATATATATCTGTAAAGAAGATCACTTCTTTGAATGCTAGAGACATTACTTCCCCCAAAAGAACTGCCTAAATTTTCCTGAGTAGCAACTCTAACACAGACCAAACCTGCCAGTCATTTCAAATGTACTAACACGGGTGTGATGCTTGAACAAGAATAGATCAAGAACTGAAACAAGTAATGATATGTGATTCTGGACAGCAAAACGTAAAGGGGAACCAAAACCAAGTTATCAATACTTAAAGACTGTTGATCCATAACAATAAACAAAGGAGAGGTAAGTCATGGTTACCACTTGCCCAGTCCCAACTATTTGCCCCAAATATGTAGACTCAATGCATACTTTTTGAATGTATGTAGGTAAGATTCAATAATACATGGATTACAGCATTCAGAAAATATGTTGAATTGTCTTTTTTTTTTAACTGCACTCAATTTCTACTTGAAAAATGGTGAAATTATTTCTTTTTCTTCCCAATGAGAAAGAAAATGGGGTGCCAAATACAGAGATTTTTATGCTTTTACAGATGATTTCTGCTCACTGTGGAAGAGCATCTAGACCAGACATGTTGACCCAGACTACCTATAGAAGAAGCTGATAGACAACCATTTGGTCTGTGATGTCTCTGCCCAAGTAGAGTTGGGATAAACATTTGTGACATTCAAAACCTGCAGAATTACAATGCTTCTCTGTGTATGTCAGGCAAAACTCTCAGTGCACATCTGGAACACAGGACCCACTGCAGATCGAGCATCCATACATGCACTATGGAGCAGAAAGAAAGTGATGTCTGCCACCTCTATTGTTTCCCTCTGCTTTACGAATCTCAATGTCGTCAGTCATGTCCTCTCGTAACATCCCTCACATTGTGAGGAAGCTGAAAGAGCATGGAGTGTGGGTGGTACTACTTAGAAATCTTTAAGGAAACAAAATACACCATCAGTGAAAAGGACATAATTGTAACTTCATTGTGTGTATGACTTTGTGAGGATTATGGGAAATGTGTACATGGGATATTCAGTAAGAACCTGATGCATAATATGTGGAAATCTGAGTCAGACTGTAGGCTCAAAAAATAATAATTTATATTCTTGTCTCATTCAGCATTTTAAACCCTCTGAAATTATTTCAGAGAACAATTCCTGTATGTATTTGAGGGTTATCCTAAGTCTCCTAGTCCAAATGTTTTCACTATTTTATTTCAATTTCTGCTCTGTGATCACCCTCAAGTTTAGCCATGTAAGCAATATGGTCTCTGCCAGTTTTTTCTTGACACTAGAATTCTCCACTGTTATAATATTGCCCTTGTCAGCTTGACTATCTTTCATTATCTGCGTTTTCCATATAATATGTTTGAGCCACACCTGTGAGAGAAAGCTATAATAGACTCTTTGTCTTCTTCTCTAAAAACTAATGGTAAATTTGGACTTTTCCCACTGCTTTTCAAGTTTTTTAATCTCTTGAGACAATTCTAGTTAATGCCTGTTTTCCCAGCTTCTCACATAGTTAGGCTATGTTCTAGTTGTTTTTTCTTTTTTTTCTTTTTTTTTTTTTAATTTGAGAAAGTATTACTACTTACCTTAAAAATATCTGGGTTTTAGAATTCTATTTTGTACTTCTGGCTTTCTTAATGGTGTTATCTAGTGACATGTGTGATTTAAATGTATTAAACAGAGTTCCACAATTAATAGTCATATCACTCATGAAGGAATCAGTGATGCCCAGTTTTTCTTTATAGTCTTTACAAAGAGTCCATAGCTAATGACTGGGAAGCAAGATACTTCCTGATAAAGAGGCATTTGACACTAGCCTCTGGTGAACAGTTAACTCATACGGTTTGGGGTGATAGTGGAAGAAGTATTAGATGCTTCTTGCTGTATGGGATATTTGGAATGTGAGCCAGATTTTATGTGGTCTATCAAGGCTGGCAGGATACAGGAGACTGTCAAGGGGTCTGTAGAAATTACACATCAGATGTGTATAAGTATTGGAGGTAGAGACTGAAGCGTCTTGCCATTACACATATAGAGAGAAGATTGGAAGCCCTTGCTGCAGTGTTTTTACAGTTTATTATATTTCAATATTGCATGAATCTGTAACTTTTCATTGTCTTAATTTGATAATGTTCTTTTGTTTTTCAATAAACCACTTCAATGAAAATAAATCAAATAAAAAGTAAGATAACACTTAAAAGTTAAGTACTAAATTTTCTACAGAAACTTGTTGATTCGACTGTTATTTGCATGAAGATTGTTGACATGTACCATCCAGCAGAGAAGACAGTTCTGTAACAGAAGCCTAAGCATCTATGGAATGTCTGTAGTTAACTTAAACCAGAGATGATTGATTTAACTTGAGCAACTGCAGACGGTTCATTTACATATCACTCTCTGAAGTGTGACTTTTCATTTAGATCAAGTGAATATTCTTCCAAAATAAATTCACACACTTTATATATGTGTTTTTTTCTTTTTTTCTTTTTCTTTTTTTTTGACTATGAAGTAACATGACTCTTTCAATGCATTGCTGCCTTTAGCAAGTAAGGAACTTCACAAACTGTAAAAGCAGTATCTGTTTTAACCATACTGTCATTAGATGCTTCAAATAGAAAATCAGTAAAGTAAGTTCCAATAGGGATGTGATTTTTTTTCCACCAGATTCATGGAATAAAATTTCATTCCCTCAAAGATGAGATATCTGAGATTATTTTGCACATTTTTTTTTAAGTTCAGTAAAAGGTAAATAAAACTGTCCAGTGAGGGAGCATAACCATGGGAAAGGCATCTACCTTTGGCTGAGAGCAATTTCTCAGGATGCACTTATCTGTGAGTTGTCAACTGTCGGCTGTCAGCTGTCTGCAGCCAAGATTACTCCCAACTGTAAAAAGCAGTACCTCAATTGTGAATGGGGTTCCAAATCCACGACAGCCCATGTCCTGTGCTATTTGGATTTATTCCTTTCTTGTCAAAAGACCATCCATGGAATGGGAGAAAGTACAGAATTTGCAAATCTTATACTTGGTAAGAGTTTTGTAACCAGGATATAAAAAACCCTTACAATTCAATGCTAAAAGACAAATAACCCGATTAAAAATGGACAAAAATAACTGAATAGACATTTTTCAAAAAAGGTATACAGAAAGTGTCAAGGAAGCACATAAAAAGATGCTCAATATCGTTAGCCACCAGGGTAATGGAAATCAAAAGCATAAATAAGATATCACTTCACACCCACTAAAATGGCCGTAATCAAAAATTGAGACAATACTAAGTGTTGTTAAAGATGTGGAGAAATCAGAACCCTCAGACACTGATGATGGCAATAGAAGAGTTCCTCAAAAGGTATTTACTTACCATATGACACAGAAATTCCACTCCTAGTTATATGCCCAAGAGAATTTAAACTGTATGTCCGGAAAAAACTTGTACGCAGATGCTCATAGTAGTATCATTCATAAAAGCCAAAAAGTGACAACAACCTAAATGTCCCTCATCTGATAAAAGGGTAAATAAAATTTGGTATAGCCATACAATGAATGAGATATTTAATGACAATAAATTAATGAAGTATTGATACATGCTTTATGATGGACAAATCTTCAAAATGTTATCCAACATGAAATGGGCAGAAGATCTAAAGAGACATTTCTCCAAAGAAAACATACAGATGGCCACAAGGCACATGAAAAAATGTTCATCACTGCTAATTATTAGAGAAATGTAAATCAAAATCACAATGAGGTATCACCTCACACCGGTCAGAGTGACCATCAACAAAATGTCTGACCATCAACAAAATGTCAAAAAGACTAAAAAGAGAACTACCATATGACCCAGCAATCCCACTACTAGGCATATAAAGGCATATAAATCCCACATACTAGGCAGAGAAAACCATAATTAAAAAAGATACATGCACCTCAATATCCACTACAGCACTATTTACAATAACCAGGACATGGATGCAACCTACATGCCCATTGAGGGATGAATGGATGAAGATGTGGTATATATATATATACAATGAATATTAGTCATGAAAATAATGAAACAATGCCAGTTGCAGCAACATGAATGGACAAGGAGACTATCAAACTAAGTGAAGTAAGTCAGACAGAGAAAGACAAATATTATGCTATCACTTTTACATGGAATCTAAAAAAAAAAAAAAAATGATACAACGAACTTATTTACAAAACAGAAACAGGCACACAGACTTCAAAGACAAACTTCTGGTTACCAAAGAGGAAAGGTGGGGAGAGGGATAAACTAGGAGTTTGAGATTAATATATACACACACTACTATATATAAAACAGATAGTCAACAAGACCTACTTTATAGCACCGGGAACTCTGCTTGATATTCTGTAATAACCTATATGGAAAATAATCTGAAAAAGAATGAATATATGTATATGTATAACTGAATCACTTTGCTGTACACCTGAAACTAATGCAGTATTGTAAATCAGCTATACTCTAATATAAAATAAAAATTAAATTATAAAAAAGACCACGTGTTATAGGATTTCATGAAATATCACAATAGCCAAATCAATAGAGACAACACAGTACTGCCTAGAGATGGGAGAGTTGAGTGAAATGAGTGTTGACTGCTGATGGGCATGGGGTTTCTTTTGGGGATGAAGAAAATGTTCTAAAATCAGTTGTGCTAAAAAAATATAATAAATAAAATAAATAAAATCGGTTGTGCTGATGGTTGCACAACTCTGTGAATACACTAAAAAATTGATTTGTACACTTTAAATGGATTAATTATATGGTATGTGAATAATATCACAATAAATTTGCTTAAAGTGTTAATTTATTCTTTAATCAAAGTGTTCAATGAGTAGAGTGGTGCAATATTTAGCTTTTAAAGCTTTTGAATATTGCAGTTTTAAAAACACAACTTACAAACAATAAGACCTACCTGACAGAAATCAGAAAGTATAAAACATCAATAAACTTACAAAATTTAATATTTAAATTATAGAATTATGCTTTAGAATATCTTGAATTGCATGCATATTCTTCTGATAGAACAGCAATATTTAACTAGTTAAATTGTTCAAATGAGTAAACCTACAATCTGGAAGCATCTCAATTTGAATAAATATTTAAAAGAATAATTAAAACACATTTTTCATTAGGTTTACCTTGTAAAAAGTATTTCTTGAAAATGTAATTCAATTACTGACAAAAAAAAGTACATAATATGACATTTTTGGCTGGAATACTTATAAATTTTAATTAAAAGAAAACATTACAATTGAAAGAATCCTCCAAAAAGCTGAATTTGCTATAAACTTATAGAACATCTATTTTCTCAATCTAAAATATATTATATTTTAAAGGAGACAAAGTTGAACTATGTTAAAAATTTTAAATTTATTAACTGAATAATGAAACTTTGAATTAAACAACAGAAATGTTATGAAATTATAATCATAAAATTAAAATGCAAGATTATAGAATTTAAAAAAAATCAGTGACAGGGTGTTAATCTATATCTATATATATGCATCTATATATAGCTAAGAGACTAACTTAATTAATTGTATACCAAGTATATATTCTGTTATTTTTCATATTCAGAAAAGTAAATATAAATGAATTTTCAAAATATTTGGATTCGATGATATACATGGATATATGTTCTCTTCATTCTTTAGAAAAATGTTTTGTAAAAACATTTTAAACTAAATGCTCTTGAAGGGCCACCAATATAATAGTAATGTTTCATTGATGTACAAATCATCGTTTAAGAAAGCATATAATTTGATTTTAGTGCCTGCCTTCCCTCTACCTCAGGTGGCCACCTTCAGCTGATCTTGTTCCCCGGCACCTGGAATCGTTTCCCCTCCGTTACCAGTCCTGCCCTTCCTAGTTCTCCTACTCAGTTGGTATCGACCATGCTTAGCCCATGACAAGAAAACTATAACTCCTCTACTTGCGATCCCATAAAGTTTTCCATATTATATGATATTGCTTATATGTGGAATTAAAAAAAAAGGGGTACAAATGAACTTATGTACAAAGCAGAAATAGAGTTACAGATGTAGAAAACAAACTTATGGTTACCAGGGGGTATGGGGGGAGGGATAAGTTGAGAGATTGGTATTGACATATACACACTACTCTACATATAATAGATAACTAATAAGAACCTGCTGTATAGCACAGGGAACTCTACTCAATACTCTCTAATGGCCTGTATAGGAAAAGAATCTAAAACAGAGTGGATATATGTATATGTATAACTGATTCAGTTTGCTGTACACCTGAAACTAACACAACATTGTTAATCAACTAGACTCCAATAAAAATTAAAAAGAAAGAAAAAAACTCTCTCTGCCTATATCTGCTTCTTTCAGTCATGGGGGAGGGGGCAGGTGGTACAAGGTAACATTTCTGTTTTCTTGATCCAATGACTCCTGCCTCCTTGACAATCCTCTTCAGTCAATTATCTCCTCTTTGACTACATTTTGTACTATCCTCTTATTTACTGACTTCTTCAGACATGCTCAGTTTTCTTTATTCAAAAAACTAAAAGACAAAAAAAAAAAAAAAAAAAAAACAGCACTCATCCTTTGCCTAAGACATTCCCTCCATCAGTCATCCTAACATTTCATTCTTTCCATCATCTATTGCTCATCTATCATCTAGCTCAGAGTTTAACTTTTAGCTTAATAGCCCTGCTTTCTTACCAACTTCTCATGTACCTAATTTATTTCTGTCATGAATCCCCAGCAAATTGTCAAACTAGATAATATTCTATTTTTTTCAGTTTTATTGCTTTTCCCAGCTTCCATAATAATCTGTTGCCTTTTCCATTCCCTCTTTAAAATCTCACTCGTCACTTCCACAACCCACCCAACACTATCCTGTGTCTCCTCTCGCCTCTCAGACCTTGTCTTCTTCATCACCTTCAGGGGCACAGCAACTTCTCTTCCTTCTTAAATTTAGCCACTGCCTTGGCTTGCCAATTCTATACCTTCTCTCCTTATTCACTAACAAAGGGATCTGTTTTTGTCATTAGCTATGGGATTCTACTTAAATCTTCATCTCTAGCTTTTACAGCTTTTTTGATTGGTGCCTCATTCCCTACCTCCAGCTTAACAATTTTAACCATATATTCTGCTATGCGTGTACCCATAATGCCTGCCAATGAAGCACTGGGTGCTTTGAATAGCCAACTCCTTTTCACTGTCTTAATCATGTCAACACTGGAATTTTCTTTCACTCTTTCTCCTTGTTCTCCTGTCCTTGCTTCTGTGTTCAACAATATCAGGTCTAGAATAACATGCACTTAAATCTGTCTCCCTCCCCATTTCCAATGCCACCTCCGAGATTCAAGGGCTGTTTCTCACTCAGATTTCTGTGCAGTGAGATATCACTACATTAAGGGGATTTTTAACTTGGGATAGAACATATATATTTGAATAATAATTACTTGTGTATATTAAACAATCATTTTCTTCCTTGAGTCATGATAATAGGAGGAAAATGAAGACTTTGAAAGGAAAATGGCAAAATCCATAGATAAAGGGGTCTACTGCTGAATCTTTCTGGGACTATAATAAAGTTCTTTCTCTTTTTAAAATTTAGAGTAAATTTATTAACGGTGACACTTGGATGCTTGCATTATTTTCTTTCTTTTTTAAAAAATTTTCTTTTTTCTTTCTCCCAGGTTTATTGAGACATATTTGACATATAACATTGTGTAAGTTTAAGGTATACAATGTGATAATCTGATACACATATATATTGTGAAATGATTACCACAATAAAATTAACCTATCCACCACCTCACATAGTTTTGCTTTGTGTGTGTGTGTGTGTATGTGTGTGTGTGTGTGTGTGTGTGTGGTGAGAACATTTAAGATTTACTCTTTTTTTTATTTTTTTTACATCTTTATTGGAATATAATTGCTTTACAATGGTATGTCAAAGATTAACTCTTTTAGCAACTTTCAAGCCTAAATTTCAGCGTTGTTAACGACAGTTAACTATAGTCACCATGTTGTATATTAGGTCCCCAGAATAAGAACTTATTCATCTTATGAAGTTTGTATCATTTGACCACCATCACCCATTTTCCCCACCCACCCAGCCCCAATCTACTCTTTATTTCTATGAGTTCAGTTTTTTAGATATCACATATAAGAGAAAACATACAGAATTTGTCTTTCTCTGTCTGACTATGTCACTTAGCATAATGTTCTCAAGGTCCATCCATGTATAAAACCGTATTGAAGACATATATCCACCATTTCTCTGATAGTGAACTTGGGAAGAATTATGAAAATTACATGATGAGGAGAAACCAAATATATCATTGAAGCAAAAAGTGGGAAAAGCTTCACAAAACTGGGGATGTATGGTAAAACTGATTGTGAAACATTAATTTTGCTTTTTTCCCCTGATTTATTTGTCTCTTTGGCTTTGTTGTAAATAAGAGTAGAAAGATATTTCTTCTAAGGTAAGATATTTTTTTCTAAAGCATTAAGTTCTTTGCCAGCCAAACATATTTTTGGTTGTGCATTCAATTTTATATATACTGTTCTTGAAGTGGGACTAATGAGAAAGCAGAGATTAAGGAGTACATGCAAAAGTTAAATCAGAAGAGAAATGTCTTTATAGGTAAAAAATTGTTTTGAACATATTTGTCTATAACCCACTTTCAGATCCACATTAAAATTACCAACACATAGAGAAGTGAAGAGAGGGGAGTAAGGCTTTCAACTGCACTAGAATGAGGTCCCTCTTTGCTTATAATCTGTTAGAGGACGGTGGCTCTCGGAAGTCAGTGGAGGAGACTCTGGAAGAACTTCCACGTGACATGGGAGCGATAAGGATTAGAACAATGTGTGGTCTACAACCAGCAGTGTTAGCATCACACGGGAACTTGTGATAAACACATTCTAGAGCCCACCAAGATTTACTGAATCAGGAATTCTGGAAGTGGGCCCAGCAATCAGTGTATTTTAACATGTTCGGCAGGTGATTCTGATGCATGCTCCAATCTGAGAGACAAAGGCAAGTGTGTGAACTGACCCACAAAGAAATATCACTCAGACTCTCTTCTTCCCTGCAGTTCAGTCCCTCCAAAGGGATGCATGGGTGTTAAACCAAAGATTAAACCAAAAGGGTGTATCCAGGGCTTTCGTCTGCAATGAAACAAGCAATGAAAGCACTCAATCCCTTACAAATACTCAACTATTTGAGAAAGAGCTGGAAGTGGGCAGAGCTGAATGAAGAATGGGATGACAATATTCAGGTACGTTTTCTCCTGTGCTGATCAGCCAGGCAGCTTCAGTGTTTTGAAAGGTTCCAACTAACACAGGTGACATTGCTCCACTAGGAATCTGGCTGAGCAGGGGCAGCTTATTCCTGATAAGACCTAAATATTGGAGGTCATTACAGACATAAACACCCAACAGATTTTGGAATAATGTGATCTTGTCTTTTATGAGGTTGTGGAATTGTGAATAGTCATAACTTCAACTGAAAAGTTTGACCACATGAATCAAGAACCTAAAACATATTTACACTTACTGAGTCATTAATTCCACTTACCAAAATTTATCCTGAGGAAAAATTCGTGTCAAAGTTGTGTGCAGGACATGTATCATCATTTACAATAACACAATTAAGAAATTACATAAATATATAACAACCGAAGCTTGGCTACAAAAACAAAAATGATACATTCATGCAGTAACATACACCACTAAAATTAAGTTCTCAAATGATTTTTAAATATATGGGATCATCCCTCATGCCATAAGGTCAAATGTCAATGCGGGAACCAAATCTATCTATATCACACATTCAAAATTGTACACATAAGGTTGTAGAGAGACAAAGAGAGAGAAAGTAAATAATATACTCCAAAAAGTTAGTGGTGTTTATATTTAGAAAAAGGAATCATGTTTCATTTTTATTTTTATCCTTTAAAATAGTTTATATTGCATTTTACTAAACTTACTTTATGATAATTTAATTATTTTATCACTACCCTCATGTAGTTTTTACTATTTTTATATTATCTTAGTTTATATTGTTAATTTCACTTCTCCACCGTTATAATGCTTTTATCCTTTAGCTAACTAAAGGATAGCTAGGTTTAACCTATAACTAGGTTTCAGTTATTTATCTTAACTGAAATTATATTTTTAAAATTTTGTTCAGAATTAAACGTCTCACCAGAGACTGTTGAGGAAAGAAAAATATGAGCAAAGCAGCAATAAAAAAAAATGATTCCAGAGGAAATTTAAATAGATATTAATAAATCGGGAAAGGGAGATCAATATTTAGAATTCAAGAACTTTGAAATAATAGATGTTAGGAAAGAAAATGACAACACTGTAAATCAAATATACATTTTAAGAGAACTTGGTAAAACTGAATTAAGAAATGGGTTTTGAAAACTAAAAACAAATATTTCAGGTCAACTTAATAAAGAGAATAATCTGTTTTACATTTCAAGGATTAAAAAGGACTCCTGGAAAAATTATTTTTAGGTAAATTCATAGCAGTTTTGTTATTACTTTCTTTTCCACTCAAGGTCAGAAGAATCAACAGTTACAGAGTGAAGGTGTGTGTTTGTGGAGGGGTAGGGTATGTCTTTTACATTTTTTTAGAAATCAGATTTTTTACATACAAAAGTGTAATATAAACATTTATATATCCTTGCTCTTATCCGCTGAAAGATGTCCAATCAATCATAGACTCTGTGACTGACCCTGACCCATGATCAGTGAAGCAGACACCCGCTGGGATGGGAATTGTCCCATCTCCCATTCCCTTGTCATCCATCCAGCCCACAAATACCCAATAAGCACCTCCTATGTGTCAGGCATGTTTAAGTACAAGGATGTAAGAGTGGATGAGATGAGCAACATCCATGATCCTTATATTCTGGTAGGGAGATAAATAAGTTTAAAAAGTACAAATAAGTGGCTTAATAATTTTAAATATAGTTAAGTCTTGTTGAACCTCTATTTTGCAATAGATCAAGATAATTTTAAGTTTATCTTGATACCTCTCTTGCAATGTCTGAATAGCATAAATTTGGATCCCTGGTATATTTGAGCTATCACTAATAATTGCTAGCAGTGTGGCCCTGGACAAGTTATTTATTTATCATGGTTCACCAATCAAAGTAAATATCTCATGAGGCTGTTTCAAAAATGTTATCAGATAATGTTTATAAAGTACTTTTATCAGTGTCAAGAATATATATATATATATATATATATTCAGTAATATTTGTTATTATTTTAAGGTACTTCTACCACGACACAGTTAAAAATTACTACTAATAAGATGAATATGAGAAAATAAATTTTGATATTGACTGAAGCAACAGAAACCACATAAAGCAACACTTAATTTCCCTCCTGTTCACTTCATATCTTGGTGCAAATGGAAGAAGAATAACCATTCATCAACATGAAAGGGCGTGAGTATGTGGGTGGGCTGAAGCAGCTGTTTTCTTCTGAGCACCATCCAATATATTGCATGTGATTTAGTTAACTTATCCAGACATGAATAAATATCGTTCCTATGTGATTTTTATGCTCCAAAGAAAATGAAATCAAAAGGGCCAAAAAACTATCATTCCTACACATCTTGAATCACCGCTTTCCTATTATCATAAACACAGAGCTAGAAAATGCTACCAATCATAAAAGCTCAGATAAGGAACAAAGCTGAATGTAAATTACAATGATAGTGTCTGATTCTATAGTTGAAATAGAAGGAAGAGTTGTGGATATCTCGGAAAGATCCATCACCAAGTGTCAAAAATGATTACACAGATGGCAGGGAGGAGCTATCACACAGAATTTAGAGGGACTAGAAGCGGCTTGATGATAGAGTTTTCATAACTTGTGTTTAGAGTCTTCCTAGTGCTGAAGAAAGTTTAGAGGACAGATGAATTCTTTAGCTATAAAAGATTTTAAGGAGACAGCTCCTGTGTTTGTTCAGAAGTGAGGAACAGAAGCCTGTGCATGATGGTCTAGAAAGCAAAAAGATAAAGTCAGGGAATGTCCAATGTGAAATAGGCTTAAAGATAGTGACACCTTGCCGGGAAAGGTGATGATTGTGGCGGGGCCATGGAAAGTGGTCCGGGTGAGGGGCTCTGTGCATAGGAGAATCTGGGGCAGGAAAAGGGGAGAGGTGTCTCCCAAGGAAGAGGGTAGCAGAGGGAGAGCTATAAAATGTCACGCTCAGGGAAAAGACCTTAGATGTCATTCAGGCTTGACTTCCAAGATCAATTAAAACTCTGCTCTGTGTAAAATCTTGCAAAAGTTGCTTAACTTCTCCAAGGTCATGCATAGTCGATCATGAAAAATAACGCTCTTTATAGACTCGTGAAGAATAAATGAGTTGATGTATCATGACCAGAGTACAATGACTCCCATATATTAAGCTCTCAGTAAGATGTAGTTGTTATCACTATAATTACTGCTATTATGATGATGATGATGATGATGATGATATGGGTGCCATGTTGGAAGTACGATGGCTGATTTGCCTCCTTCATAGTGGTTAATGGACAGGTCCTATAAACTGGAAATGACATCATGAGTCTTGAATATGGACATTAAAGAGTAGTCTGTTAGTCCCCTCTAAGATGTCTTCATTTTAAATTCTGTGATCTGGCAACTGTTACTTAAACCCTTTTCAGAAGACTGCCTGGTGGAAGGTTAGCTCTTCAAACGCTAAGCCAGCAGCACAGAGGTGGCCTGATAAGACAGTGCAGGGAGCAATCCTATTTCAGAGGAACTGGTATTTGACAAGCACCTGAAGTCCCAACTTGGCTCTCACAGAAATCTAATCATTTCCCTGATTGCTTTCTAATAGCTCTGAGATGAAGCCCAGAGGGCTGCTGGCAGCTCCCTGAACAGGAGCACTGAGCTGGCAGCACAGATGACCCGCTGGCTCCAACTACCAGAAGACCTGACTCAGCAGTGAGAGCAGCAAAGACACGGGGGCTGCAATGAATCACATTTTTTTTTTGTGTGTGTGGTACGCGGGCCTCTCACTGTTGTGGCCTCTCCTGTTGCGGAGCACAGGCTCTGGACGCGCAGGCTCAGCAGCCATGGCTCATGGGCCCAGCTGCTCCGCGGCATGTGGGATCTTCCCAGACCGGGGCACGAACCCGTGTCCCCTGCATCAGCAGGCGGATTCTCAACCACTGCACCACCAGGGAAACCCTGAATCACATTTCTTAAATGAAGACTCTGTCTTCCCCACCTGTTGTTTCACTATTTTTCTTCAAAGATACAACATTCCCATTTTTATTCTATTTATTTAGTGAAATTTTAACTTTCCTTTCCCAAAGAAATCTAATAGAGTTGTATATCATAATGTGGACATTTTAGAGAGAAACAGACACATGAGGTTCATACAAAACATTTAGGTACTTGGTTTACTTTGGTTCAAAGGCCAGTTCAACTATGACTTGTCTTCCCCTGAAAGGAGACACGGGTTCGAGCCCTGGTCTGGGAAGATCCCACATTCTGCGGAGCAACTAAGCCTGTACGCCACAACTACTGAGCCTGCACTCTAGAGCCCACAAGCCACAACTACTGAGCCCTTGTGCCACAACTACTGAAGCCCGTGCACCTAGAGCCCATGCTCTGCAACAAGAGAAGCCACCACAAAGGGAAGCCCATGCACTGCAACAAAGAGTAACCCCTACTCGCCACAAGTAGAGAAAGCCTGCACACAGCAATGAAGACCCAATGCAGCCAAAAATAAAATAAATTAAAAAAAACAAAACAACAACAAGAAAAAAACATTTAGACAAGAGCTCACATGTTCTGTGTTAGTGTTAAGGAAATATTTCAATTTTTTTTCTTAGGAAACACATGTACGTGAACATTGATTGTTTATCTTATCAACATCAGAGCACTCATCAATAAAGTAAAGAAACTTCTGGTAATGAACTCCACCACCAGTAAATCAGTGTCAAGGTAATTGGAGACACATCAAGGTGCCTGGGTGCCTTTACTAGGTGAAGTAAGAAACCATTCTGTGCTTTCATTTTAAACATCCCCAAAGTTGAAATAGCACCTAGTCACAGTTTCTGAAAGCCCTGAAATAACAGAGCAATCACTTTCATTTCAAAAAGAGATATCATGATCAAACTTAAAATTTGATCCAATGTATGAAATTTACATCTTTAACTGCAAAAAATGATTTATTTAGCCAAAATATGCATCATTAACTTAATAGTTTACTCCAAATGGAATAGTTAATGACATATTCCCCTTTTCTAAATCATTTGACAATATCAAATAATCAGAAAAGTTTTTCGTGCTAGGGTCTTAAAAAGGTAAAACACTATCTTTTCCTAGACCACTGTAACTTCACAGAATGGTTTTCATTCTAATTTGATGGTTTTAATGCATTTTGGGCATCTTCAGCAAAGCTTCTGATTGTCATAGAGTGTTATTTATTTATTTATTTTTGTCACAGGTTATGATCTTGTCCAAGATGATGATCTCTATTTCTCTCACCCTCAAGCAAAGAATCCCCTACCAAGTGTCTTAGTTTTTGATCATTGGAATGGAGGACAGTTGACTACAATTGTCCAGTTTGTTTACCATACTTATTGCAAGAAGAATCCTAAGGGAAAATCTTGTCCGTTGTAACATTTCAAATTGTTCTACTTTGTGGATCTACTTTTACCCTGACTCTTAACTGGTTTGTATTTAAAATGGAGATGGAAATCCCTTGAGATACATTTTTGAGGTTTCTGTGCACAGAATGAAATTCTTTTGAACCACAGCGAATAGATGCTTTGCTAATGGAATCCTCTGTAGAAGCCATACTGATATTCTAGCTGCCCCAGTTTCAGTATGTGTCTGCTTATATTCAGACGTAAAGGAAGCATTTATATCTTTTTGAGAGATAACATAGTATTTACTTCTCTGGAAAAAAAAATAAACAATAAGAGAAACAACTAACTAATTACAGCAAAAAGAAGAATATATTCTAGAGTAGCATTATGCATTTTAATCTGCACGTAGGGAAGCATAATTCTAGTCAAGTATACCAATCACAGACAATCATCAGCTAGTCAAATATAGGCCATTTCACGTGGTACAACTTATTTTCATTGTTCATGAGAGCACTTAGCACAGAGCAGGGCTCAGAAAATGCTTGTTGACTGAATACTCATATGTTAAGCACCTGCCATTCAAAAATTTCCTAAAATCCTGAATTAGAGGGATGTTTTCCATGAGCAAATTTCACTTGGCTTTCCGGTTTCTCCCAGACTGAGTTGCTATATTTTTTGGATTGCATTTTCCAATGAAATGCTCACAGTTTGGTTTTATTCATTCATTAATTCCATAAATATTTGTTAATTGCTTATGACTCTAACACACTATGTTAGATGCTAAAACGATAATTCTGAGTAGGACAATTGTGATGTCTACCTTCACGGATCTTAGATGCAAACAGAGGAAAGAGAGGCAGCTAAGTAATTTTATAAATTTATGTTCATGATGAATTCTACAGAGAAGTATGTGAGAGTATATAAAAGGAAACTGATATAATCTAGCAGGCTACAAGAAGACAAAAATGGAATAGGAATCAGAAAGAAGGTTAGCATATTGTAGAAGCTAAACAAAGGTCAGTGTGTCTGGAACACAGAGGCTGAAGTTGAACTGGGACCAGGTAAAGTGTACAAAGTCAGATGTCAGATCATGCAGAGACTTTATGGTCAAGATGAAATGTGGTGCTCTAAGCTGATAGCAATGGAAATATGTTAAAGTAATTAAGCAACATCAGAGCACTCATCAATAAAGTAAAACTTTAAAATAAAATCCATGCTGTTTATAGCAACAAGGAATCAGATTCCAGAATGCACTCAAGAAAAGCGTGGGTAGGCCACCACAGTAGCTGCAGCAAAATGATTTGGACTCAGAAAAGGTAGAGCTATGGAATGACTGTTTGTGTTTTCCCCAAAATCTATATGTTGACATCCCAACCCCCACTCCATGTGATGTTATTTGGAAGTGGGACCTTTGGGTAGCAACCTGATGAATGGGATTTCTGCTCTTATAAAAGAGACCCAAGAAAGCTCTTTTGCCTTCCACTATGAGAGGACAAAGCAAAAAGACAGCTTTCTATGACCCAGGAAGGGGTTCTCACTAGGCACCGAAACTACCAGTGCCTTGATCTCAGACTTTCAACCTCCAAAACTATAAGAAATAAATTTCTGTTGTTTTGTAAGCCACTCAGTTTATAATATTCAGTTATAGCAGCCTGACCAGACAAAGACAGATGGAAAAGAGGAAATACTTTCGAGGGAAATTTAGTAGCTGAAGTTGAATGAAACTGGTTTCAATGTGCAGATAGAGTAGAGTTTCAAGGTGTTTCTCAGATTTCTAGATGGTTTTGTCAAAGAGACTGGCATCAAGTTCAAGGATGAGGGTTCACTGAGAAGTTCCTTTTTAAACCTATTGGATTGTAATATTTGTGAAAAATTCAAGTGATCTTGTTGAATAGACCTGGGTACTCGATTCAAGAGCTCAAGGTAGGTCGGTGATTTAAATTGTTAGTCAATTGATGTATAACTGAGACTTTGGAGGGAAAGTAAATTTTCTGAGAATCAATAGAGTAAAAAAGAGATTGAACTGAGTTCTGAGGAACTCCAATATTTAAAGGTGGGGAGAGCTAAATGAGCTACCAAAGTATATCTTGATAGCAGCTGACAACAGTGATGGTCAACAATTGCATGCTTTTTATAGACTCATTTGCAGGTCAGTGTCATTGTTGCCCTGCCTTGAAACTTGCTGAGTTTTATTTAAACAGCAGGTCTTCAAAGTAGAATCAAATTTATCCAAGGTGCACCTGTGAAATTCATTGTTTGAAAAAAATCCTGTTTTCTGAATTTCCAGGCTTCTGAATGTTGAAGTTATAACAAAGAAAGAGAAAATGACAGCTAAAAAAATCTAAAGTCACTTCTTTAAAAATCTAAGTAATTTCTAAACCAGTGTAGAACACCAGGACGCAAGGGCTTGTTGTGGCATCTCTTGGGGACCTACCATAAGTTCTGCAGAATTCTGGGCAAGACATTTTCTCATTTGGTTCCTTCTGCAATTAAAGATGCAAACTCCTGCTGAACAGTAATTCCCTTTTGCTGTCTTACTGAAATAAGATGACCAGGAAAATTTCACTTGATTTTTTTTTTCACCTTAATAATATTTTAAATATTTTTTTTTCACCTTAATAATATTTTAAATATTTAAATAAATAATATTTTAAATAAACCAATAAATAATATTTTAAATAAATCCACTTGGGGGACAAAATTACCCCCAGTTTAGGACCACTAGTATAAAGAATAATGATGAAATTAGCGCCAGGATCCTTCTCCACCTAGCCCAAGAAATATACCACTGTCTTCCCTTTAATTCCCTTTTAATCCAGGCCTCTCTTAGCTTTCTTACTGTTCTCCACAAATTGGAGGAAACCAGTCTCTTGAATTCCCCATCTTTATTACTTTAATTTTATCCATAGTTATTCTGTTTGTTTTGCACATTTGTTCAATTTCAAACATATTTTCTAGTTGTGTATGTTGTTATAATTTATAAATATTGAATCACATTAAACGTATCATTCCGTGACTTGCTTTCTTCAGTTAATTTTATTTTTCTGAAATTTAACTATGTGTTGTGTGGCTAAATTTCATTGACTTACACTTTTGCATAGTTTTGTACTGTACGAATAGACTATACCTTGTTTACTCATTCTACAATAGACATTTGGTTTGTTTCTAGCTTGTGGGTAATAAGAAATTTTGTTCCTAAGAACAATTTTGTTATTACATATTGGTAAATATTTGGAAGTTTATCTAGAAGACTGGTTCTCAGCTGGGGGTAATTTCATCCTCAAGGGGACATTTGGCACTGTTTGGGGACATTCCAGAGTATACCATCTGGAGAGTATGACTGGCATCTAGTGTGTAGATGTCAGGGATCCTGCTAAATATCTTGCAATGCACAGGACCACCATGTCCTCAACAAAAAATTCTCCAGCCCAAAATGTCAATAGTGTCACTATTGAGAAACTCTGTCCTAAGGCATATGCCTAGAGATTGATTAGCTAGGTTATCAGATATATGCCTTTGAACCTTAATCAGAATGCCTAATTGCCTTTCAAAGTGTCTTTTTGCATTCTCACCAACAGTGACTAAGAAGTGAAAAAGATTTATACTCCATTTGACAATATTGTATTTCTATTCTTTTATAAATTTTATGGTGTAAACCAGAATTTCATTGTGGTTTGTATTTCCTTAAGACTAATAAAACCAGTTATATTTTGCTGTTACTAAAGTTATATTTGATTTCCATTGTATTAACTGTTTCTCAATTCAACGTAAGTGCTATTTACGCGTGTTGGATACTAATTCTTTCTGCTTTATATTTGTCATCTCCCAGTTTGTGTCTCCCCTATTCACTTTCATTGTGATGTCTTTTAATGAGCAGTAGTTCTTAATTTTGTGGAATTAAATTTACTAATCATCTCATTTATTGTTTATACTTTGGGGGTCTTATTTAATAAACCTTCTCTCACCTTAAGGACAAACAATGTTTTCTTATATCTTTAGCTTTTCTTTTTACCTGTAAGTGTATAATCCACTGTGAATTGATTATATATATTGATTATGATAAAATTCTGATTTAGTTCATTCTTCATGCTGAGAATCAATCGATTCAACATTATTTATTAAAGGTTCTGGCTCTGTCCCAAAATACAACAGTTACCTCATTATAACTAAAGTTTTGTATTTTCACTAGTTTCTTTAGGGCTCATTTTTCTGTTCCAACAGCTTGTTTACTTAAGTCTCAGCCAGTAGTATTCTGTTTTATTCCTGGAACTACTATAATTATATGATAGGACGTTTCCCCAGATTTTCTATTCTGCTTCAGGACTGAGCTGTCTCTTCAAGGCGTTCAGTCCTATAATATTGGGTTGGCCAAAAAGTTCGTTTGGGTTTTTCCGTAAGCTCTTACGAACGAACTTTTTTGCCAACCCAATATTTAGAAGCAGCTTATCAACTTCCAGTCTCCAAAAAAATCTCTTGTGATTTTGACTGGAATTGTATTAAATCTATTAATTAATTAATTTTGAAAAAGTTCCATCTTAAACTATTGAAACCTCTATGTTTTTAGCTTAAGTCTCCTTTAATGAGTTACAGTAGCTTTATATTATTTTCTCCATAAAAGGTCTTGCTTGTGTTTCTTTAGATTTATATTTAAGTACTTTTTGGTCTTCATTTAAAATTTATTTTCGAAATTTATGTTTCAAGCTTATTTTCACTCATCAAAGTTTAATTGCCTGAGGTATATTGATTTTAAGTTCAAATTTGCTAAACTTTCTTGCTAAATTTGCTAATTAATCTTAACTTTTGACTGCTTTCTTTTTTTACAGCCATATCTCTAATGTATGAGGAAATTCTGTTGGCTCTAATTGCAAAATTTGTCATTAACTCTGCGTTATTATCTGATTGCCAGTCACCACAGCCTCTCCCCTAGATTATGACAATATTTTCTTGACTTTTCTCCAGTTACAGCAATCAGCTTGTTTCTTTCACCAGGATGTCAGGTTGTGTCATTTGCCGACTCCAGACTCTCCATGGTTCCCTATTGCATTCTGGATAAATGCCCAATTCCTAATGCTCTGGGAGGACTGGACATGCCTGATCCTGCCACTTCTTTTCTGCATCACCTAGGAGTCTCTCCTCCTTGCTCCTCTGTGCAAGGGAAATTGTCTTCCCAGCTCTTCCCAACATGGCACTAGACTCTTCGTTCCTCTTTCCCTCATTTTGTTCACATATTTTTTTCAAATATTACTATTCAGTTAGTTGTTTCCTATTTAAAATTCCCTCCTCACTCCATGACACTCTTGATCCCCTCACCTTACTCTGTTGTTGGTTTTGTGTTGATGCTATTTTTTGCTTTGCCAGTTGTATTTCATATCCTTTAACATACATGTGATATACCTTTATTGTTTAAGTATCTATGTTATGTAGCTCCCACAAGGGCTGCTATTCTATTTTGTTCATTATATGCTTGGTATTATGGGAGGTGCTCTATAAATATTTTTTGAATTAGTAAGTGACTGAGTTAGCATATTTATTACTAATGGCTTTTTAATATATATCCATATAATTTTTTTCATTTTTTTAATGTAAGTAAAATTTAAGACTATACATGTCTGTCCATGTACTGTCAACAGAATTCCATAGTTTGGAAGTTGGAATGTACAGGGAGCTAAAGTAAACCACCCACATCCATACAGCTGATAAGAAGTCACTAATTTATGCTGCTTACTATCCATCAAATGAAAACATTTACCAAATAATTTTATAGTTTAGTCTAATGTGACATATCAGATCAGAAATTCTTCTTAGAAAAGTATACACTCAAAGTAGAAGAGAAAACTGAAAAGTTATTGTCTAATTTACCTTACATGTTATATCCTAAATTTTCTGTTTATTAGAACTTTCAGTGATCCCAAATAACACATTAAGATCTCTTTCAGAAGTTATTCAATGAAACACGTATTTAATTAGTTAACAGAATACATTTTTAATTGGAATTTAAATAATTGAAGTTCACATGAATATTAAAATTCACTTCTGCTTATCTCTGTTTCTCCTAAAATCCTTGTGTTAAGTTGTCTTTGGAAATAACATTGACTATTAATAAAGTTAGTAAGTACAGAGTCTTTTGTTAAATCTCACATGTAGAAAGGGAAAGTAACTCAGACCATTGATAGTGGAATGAATTAAAAATATAATTTATTACCCTATTTGCTTGTGTTATGATTGACCATGCAATGGAATATTATAGACTTGCTAAACAAAACAAAAGTAAAAAATATGATATTTCTCTGTTGTTTTTAGAGTAAGTTCTTTGTCTTGAATTATTTTTAATTATCCTCAAGCTAGCAATATTTATTTCACTTTATTCAAGAAAGAAATCTCACTCTGTTACTCTTAAAATAAAGAATCTCATTGTAATTTACAAGGTCCACAGATCAGAGGCCAAACTAAAAGCAAATTCAATTAAAAACGCTAAGTGATTTTGACATCCCAATTGACAATTAGAACAGAAAACAAAGTTATTTAGAGTTTATGCTAAAATTCTAGCATGCACCTCTTAAGGAAAACCTACATATGGTATGGTGGGTATTCTATCCAGAGAACTGGAACAGAGAAAAATAGATGAAATATGCAGTGAATAATCATTCTTTCATAATTGGAAACTAAATTGAAAATCACAAAGACCATGGTATTTTACAAAGCAAAATTACCCAAGCAGGCCCTATTTTAAGAATATTTGAGTTAAACTACATGCTTTTAGCTTAATGCTAGTAAAAAAAAAAAATTGCCTTTCCTGATGCACTGAGTTGCCTTCTTTCACTAGATGAGACCCATGAAATGCATGAAATTGTGTGTGTTTGTGTGCATCTGTGTGCGTGTGTGTATGTTTGCTTGACTCTCACAATACTCAGAATGTGATTCTGGCCTCAAATTAAGAAAGGATATTTGCTTGTTTCTACTGGTATAACTTTAATCCTTAGTTTTTAATATTATTTTTTGAGTGGGGGGAACTAATGGGTTTGCTTATCTAGAAACAACTTTTCTCATTTGTTGAGATACACAGTGCAAATAATGATTTGGGGAAATTTTCACATCCTTAGAATATAACATTAAATGCATCTTTGAGCCCCTTATGGTTTATACCTTGATAGTTGTGGATAGACAAAGCCAACCACATTTTACAGTGACCTTCCCCTTTTCCAGCTTAGTTAAAATTTAATATCTCTACCTCACATTTTTTAACAAGTATATTTATTAAGGGTTAAGTTTTATTAACTTATTACAGAAATATGCTAGGAGCTGGGAAGAAGAGATAAGCATGGCACTACCCATACCCTTAAGGAATTTCAGTCGGTAATTAAGAGTCCGTTCTTCTTTCTTCTCCAGGAGAGATGTTATCCTTCAGTCACCAAAGGGAAGTCAAGTGGTATTAAAGTCTTTAGATTGACATGATAGTTGAGATGAAAGCAGAGTGTCATTTTCCAGAATTGTACTCACAGAAGGCCAAGACGTTGGAGAATGGTCTAACTTTTCAGACCATTGGAGAAGTGTCCAAAATTTTTACCAAGAAAATTGAATAATTCATGCTGTAGTATGTGATACACCATTTGCAAATCAAGCTTGATGCTTATTTGCTTATTTTAGAGAGTGAAGTGAAGGAAATGTGAAATTTAATGAAAACTTCTGGTAAAATATACCCAACATTGCCTATTATAATTTTAATGTCATAACTACTGTCCATGGAAATTACTCAGGAAATAAGTTTCAAGTTTTTGTTTGTTACCTGAGAGATGCCATGTACCATCAACTCACCTCATGAGTCTTCATCTCTTTCACTTCTCTTGAACCACCCACAGTCCAGCCAGAGTGGATGTTGTCTCCAGTCACACTGATCCTTCTATCAGTGTCCTTCATCTTTAAGGCCATGTGTCTTCTACTCCACAATCTTTCTTGGTTTTGCCCAACTGGAAATAACATCTTCTGCCTCTGAAATTTTGTATGATTTTGTGTGTATCTCAGATTTGTTAGACTTTGTAAGCTCTCAGAACAAGTGAACAACCTAAAATACCAGTGTGATCAAAGTGTTTCCTTTCGTTTTTTTGTTGTTGGAGTATAATTGCTCCACACTGTTGTGTTAGTTTCTGCTGTACAACAAAGTGAATCAGCTATATGTACACATATATCCCCTCCCTTTTGGACCTCCCTCCCACCCCTCCCCATCCCACCCATCTAGGTCATCACAGAGCACCAAGCTGAGCTTCCTGTGCTTTATAGCAGGTTCCCACTAGCTACCTATTTTACACATGGTAGTCTATATATGTCAGTCCTGATCTCCCAGTTTGCCCCACTCTCCCCTTCCCTCGCTGTGTCCACAATATTAGTTCATCCATTGTAACAAAGGTACCACGCTGATATAAGATGTTAATAATAGGGGAACTACAAGGGGGAAGGAGAAAGGATATATGGGAACTCTGTACTTTCTGCTCAATTTTTCTGTAAACTGAAAATTGCTCTAAGAAACAAAGCCTATTCATTTAGAAATTTAAAAAAAATTAAAATATATTTTAAAGGAAGAAAAAGTGTTTCTTCACAGCTGTCAATGATCTTTACTTCCCACGTGATAATTTAAGCTCTTTTTGTGTATCATACATGATTCATATTCTAGCCCCAATCTGCCTTGCAAATCCTATTACTTCACTCACAATTCACATTTTTTCAGTGATAAACTTCTTGACTACCCCCCACCCATACCACACTAAATCACACCTCACTTTAAGCCCCAACTCTGTATATTAGCTTTGGAGGAATAAGCAGATCCTTAAACTCTTGGGTGAGAACAAAAATTTATAAGTCAAGACAGGGTTACAACCAAATCTTCATTTTTCCTGTGTATGTGAGCCTTGTGGCAACTCATTTTATTAAACAAAACTGCATTTTCCATAATTTGCCAAAAACTAAAGTTAGACCTAATTCCATGAGTGAATTATTCTCCAATGCCTGCAACAAACTGTGAAATGAGGTGTAAAATTGAATAAATTTTAATGTCCCTTTTACCTCTCAACATTCTATGTCCTCAGCTATTTTCCGCATTGTAATGAGGACAAGAACATTCTGAGAGTAGGTGTCTGAAGTGTGGGGATTGGGGTGGAGTGAAGAGAAAAGAATTCTGTGACATTTAGAAAACTGTAATTGCTAATGTCACCAATTTTAAATATGATTATGCTTAGGCATTCACTCTGTACATCCAATGTGCCAAGAAGCAATAAAGAGGAAAGTAGAGGTGATCTCTACCTGGTGGTGCTTTGGTCTATTTGAAGAGCATCAGGATCCTCTTCAGCCTGTCAGAGAGCAGGGTTTCTGGGTTCTAATGGGTTTGTGAACCACAGTGTATGCTCACAGTTCTAGAGGCTGAGCAACTGCCACCACATTAAGTTCTATAGGAGAAAACAAAACTTGCAAATTAAGTATATCTTCTCTGTGCCTTCAATTGACCCCAGATAAATAAGAAAGGAAGCAAAGCTTAGTGTAGGAATCCAGTGTGCTCATGAATTCATAGGAAAGATTTAACTGTTAAAAGTTAGAATTTCCCTTGGGATTAACATATGCATACTATTATATATAAAAATAAGTAAACAACAAGGACCTACTGTATAGCACAGGGAGCTATATTAATTATCTTATAATAATTTATAATGGAAAAGAATCTGAAAAATAATGTGTGTGTGTATATATATATATATATATATAACTGAATCACTTTGCTGTACACTTACTAAAAACATTGTAAATTAACTATACCTCAATTTTTAAAAATTAGGATTTCTCAAGGTAATTAAAGTATTTTTACTAATGGCTTGAAATAACCTTTCTAAACTCACCTTAGGTTAGGAGCAGAGAAGAAGATGCCTTTGTCCCTTGTTTAGAAATGCCATCAAGTTAACCACCCACACCTTCTTTATTCAGGAGGCAATATCTCCAAGTGTTTCCTAAGGAAGTGCTCACAGGACAAGCCCATGAGAGTGCCTGGAGATGGGGAAGAAGCCCAGCAAACATGAAAATTCTGTCAGAACTTCAGCCTGTTTCCACCAGAGAATTCTGGAGCATACATTCCAACTAAAAGTCCTCACAACTTGAAAAGAGAGCTGGGCTTTTGTATCCTCACCCAGGAATGTCATTGATTAAAGGCTGTGGCAATGAGGTAGGGAGGGGAGGAGGTAAGCTCCCAGGCCTTCTGGATCTCTGCTGATATGAACTGCAAAGTCTCTTCAGGAGCCCTCCGATCTTCCTTCACTGAGAGTTGCATGGACAGACCAAGAGAAGCAAAACGCCCCAAAAGCAGGAGGAAGAGCTTATAGAACAGTCAAAAGGACACCAAAGAGATTGGACAGATCACTAACAATATTGCTGCATGCATCCTGTGCACAGACCATGTGGTTCACCTAGCAGGCCTTCAATACAAATGTATAGAACATATGAATAAATACAAGATCCAAAATTTATGTTGGAGAGTGTCTGTGATGGTTAATTTTACTTGGCAGTTTGGTTAAACATTATTCTGGGTGCTGCTGCCAGGGGTTTTTGGATGAGATTAACATTTAAATAGGTAGACTCAGCAATTAAACCATGTTCCTTGATGTAGGTGGGCCTTATCCAATCAGTTGAAGGCATGACTGGAACAAGAAAGGCTGACACTTCCCTGAGTAAAAGAATTCTTTGCTGTCTGACCACCTTCCAACTGGGATATCTACTTTTTTCCTGTCTTTGAACTTAAACTGAAACACTGCTCTTCCTGGGTCTTGAGCCAGGAAGCCTTTGGAAGGAACTAGTCCTGAATCTCCAACTTGCTGCCTCACCCAGCAGATCTTGGAAACTGCCAATGTTATGTGTTCCTTGTGGCCAAGTAAGTGGCCTCTTTTGAGTAGGTTTCAAATCAAAATAAGAGATGTGTCCTCCATAGCTTTGGCTTGATAAGGTAGGAAGTGAGTAGTTCTCTTAACCATTACCCATGTTAGTGATTGGACAAGGGCAAATCCTCTAAGCAGAAAAAATAACATTACTGCCAGAGACTCTTTGATTTATCACCCAATATTCATGGAGCTGAGAAGAAAAGAAAGGCAGAGATCAAATGAATATTAGGAGGGACACATTTTGTCTGATCCTTGTGAAAATGAAGATAGAGGTGTAGGGAGGGGGCAGGGTAATGGCCATGAAGAAGTCCAGTCATTGGAACAATGACCATAGAAGCAGAAAGAGTCTCAGAGAGCCTTAGGACAGTGACAAAAGGGCACAGCCTGAAGTACTTGTAAACACGCTGATGCTGGCAGTGTCTCTGTCCTTGGTTCACTGGCAGGTGGAAATATACCACATTTCTTGAGCAACTGAGTACCAAGAACAGCAAAAATATATTGAAAATTTCATACACAGTGTGTGTGTGTGTGTGTGTGTGTGTGTGTGCGTGTGCGTGTACACATGCACTCGTATGTAGATATTGAAAGACAGCTTCTCCTTCCTATTGTGGTTCCTGTCTTCTCTGTCCCTCTGCTACAGGATCTGAAAAAGCTCCTATTATGCTGAGTGCAGGTTCAGGAAGTCATCAGCGTATTCATGGTATAACTATGTTCAACTAGAGAGTCTAAGACATCATTCCTCAGTGTGCCGTCCTGGTCCATTTGCCCAAATTCTGCTCACGGTCCTGCCACTCACTACAGGGACAAAGTTGGGTTGAGCTAAAATCTGACAAACCCCAGAAAGACTTGCCAAACCCTCCCCCTTTGGACAGGAGTCTGTTTCCATATCTCTGACAACCTGGATAGATATTCACAGCAACACAGTAGGATTGTCCATTGTCTCCAGCAAGCTCCCCAATTCTCGTGGGAGGTCAACATATTTACAAACCAGTTCAGCTTTCTCTGCTATCCCTCATGCACTGCTCTCCTTTCCTTTGGAGGAATTCTATGCTACAACTGGGTTAATCCCCTTTGAGTCAATCTCATTGACACTCATTCTGTTTTTGCAAATTTTTCTGTCACGAGGTTAGAATTTACCTTTGTGGCTAAAATCTTGCGTGTTAAAGGATACCCTGCCCCCAGTCTTCTCTCCTCAAACATATATACCCCTTCATCTATTCCATTCTCAGGTAGAGGCAAGAGTAAGATCTGTGAAGAACAAGAGAATGAAGAGATTCTATGATCCATTCTGTAGTCTGTCATTATGAGTTGAAGAGCTGGAGGGAAAGAATGGCAGACAGCTCTAGATGACATTTCTGATTCTCTGCCAGGGCTCTATCGAACATCCTAAAGGTGTCTCAGAAAGTAAATTTGTATAGATAGTTCCAGATCATGAAGCAAAAATCTCTGATATTTCTATCTTTGAACTCTTAATATCTCCTGTTACGGGGTCAAGTAAAAAAAATATTCACAACCTAAAAGTTAAGAGTTATGTTTTATTCGGTGGGAATTTTTAGGACTTGCCAGTAGGCAGCATCTCAAGTAACTCTGAGAAAACTACTCTGAGGAGGTAGGGGGTAGGAGGGGTTTGGGGGGATGAGCAGGTGATATAGAAGTTTTGTAACAAAGGGCAGGTAGTTTGAACTTCAAAAGATCAGTTTATTAAAGAAAACCAGATCTCCCGAGTTAAGGAATTTAGCACTTTTCTATGTATGGGAAGATGCAAGAGGCTGGGCTCCCTGAAATCATTCCTTTGATATGCACCTCGGCTCTCTGGGGCCAGTGTCCTGTATTTTCACATCCTGAGTTTCCTCAGGGCTCACCAGCTCATGTTGGAGGGCTGCAATTGCTGATGACTATGACATCCTTTGTTTACTGATATGGCAGGAAATATTCCATTTATGGAATGGAAAGTTATACTACAATGTCAGGGAAAGTTATCCTACAGGAAATGTTCTACGTATTAAAATCAGCAAGAAAAAACTTAAGTCCTAAAGCCCAACTGTAAATTAAAAAATTAATATTTTGGTGTTTTTTAAGAGAAGTAATTCTATGACTTTGGTAATTGAGCTAACTTAATTAACAAATCATATTGATTAAAAATGTTTAAATGTATTCCTTCTGAAATTCCCCCAAACTGTCAAAATTGAGTTCTTAGTCCTCATAGTATTCCTGCATGGGACACATGAAGATATATTCTCAGTTTCTGTGTTCCAGAAACTGGAATACCATTATTTAGGTCTCTCTAAGGAAAAAAAAAAAAAAGAAGAGAGAGGGCTTCCCTGGTGGCACAGTGGTTGAGAGTCCGCCTGCTGTTGCATGGGACACGGGTTCGTGTCCCGGTCCGGGAAGGTCCCACATGCCATGGAGCGGCTGGGCCCGTGAGCCATGGCCGCTGAGCCTGCGCGTCCGGAGCCTGTGCTCCACAACGGGAGAGGCCACAACAGTGAGAGGCCCACGTACCGCAAAAAAAAAAAAAAAAAAAAAAAAAAAAAAAAAAAAAAGAGAGATCTTATAAAAATAGTAACACTAAAGATTAATATAAAAAAGAAGTCACTGCTTCCTGATCCTACACTTTGTGGCTGAAGTGCCATTCTACCAAATGACTCTATTTTCTCCTCATAAAAAGACATATTCCCTTCATGGTCATATAAATCCCTTAGTCCTTTAAAAGAACTAAACTACAAAGCACTTATAGGGTAGGTAGCTTCCATAGGTTTGTCATCTTTCTTATTTTGTCATGAATATTTTCTTCTATAGAGAGTTGGTTTGTTAAATAACCGATGACATACCTTTGTAGTAGAGGGATCCAATCAGTGCTGATGTTGACTGTGTGCTTCCTACCTGCCTGATCCTGGTCTAAGTGTTTCACCTGTAAACTCTTAATGTTGCCAAAATATTTGCTCCCTGTGCATCTATGCCACGTAAAAACATGGAGACAGATATTTAGAAGATAATAAATAGAGAGGCTTTTTATTTTCTTTGCCAGGCAAACGGAAGACACAGTAGGCTAACACCTCAAGAACTGAGCCCCCCATTCCCGTGGAATTACAGTGATTCTTACAGGGGGGTTCACAGTTCAAAGTGAGTGATAAGGATCAAAATGGTGAAGATCTTGTATTTTTTTGCTTCTTGCATTATTTCGAAACCGTCACCACTGGAGTCAGGCAACCAGGTAATTGGGTCTGGCAGTCCAGTAATTGGGTCTGTTAGTCTCTGGGTTATCGGTCTGCAACCTCCTTTCTGAAATGCAAACAGCTACAAGGGGTGATTTGTTACAAGAGATTACATGGGGAACAAATGCCAGGTGCAGAATGTAAATTACACAGGGCTAGGGGTGACAGATTAGCTTTGTGAGGGGCAAGTCTAACTACAGACACTAGGATTGATTAACTCTTTCAGGCCAGATTATGTTTCTTCTCTAGCCTGTTCACTGCTCTCTTTATTTTCCTTGTTCTCAGGAGAGGGAAAACTTCATTTCTAGTTTTGCTGCAACATTAATAACTTTATAAAGGTTGTGCTATTATTAGCTAACTTACTGTAAACTACCTTTAAATATTCTAAATAGACACCAGGATATAAAGAAGTCATTACTTTAAGCCACACTTATAAGGCTGGCATTTGACGGAAATGATCATACTCAGGGTGTGTCCATCACAAGTAGCTCAGCTTTCCTTACCTTGATCAACACCAGAGGCATTACCAGTTAATATACTGTCAGAAGTAGGATTTCTGTGGTCTTCAATATGATGAATGTTTGAAATGGTGGTCTCAGTACTAAAATTATGACACAAGGTATGAAGATTGGCTAAAATATTCCCCTTTCCTACCTGAATACAGTATAAAAATTTTATGAGCCTTAACGACAGTTCCGTTAGTTTGGGCACTGTATTAATCAGAGTTCTTCAGAGAACATAACTAATAGGATAATAGGATACAGGACATGCATAGATAGATGGATAGAGAGAGAGAGAGAGAGGGAGACTTTAAGAAATTGGCTCTTGTAATTGTGGAGGCTTAGCAAGCCCAAAATCTGATGGGGTAAATTATCAGACTGGAGATTCAGTAAAGAGTTATAGCTTGAATCCAAAGGAAGTCTACTGGCAGAATTTTTTCTTACTCAGGGGAGGTCAGTCTTTGTTCTAGTCAGGCCCTCAACTTATGGCATGAGGCCCACCACCTTATGGAGGATAATCTACTTTACTCAAAGTCTACATATTTCAATGTTACTCTCATCCAAAATACATCACTTTTTAAAAACATTCAGAGTAATGTTTGATCAAATATTTGGGAACCGTGACCTAGCCACATTGACATAGAAAATTAACCATCATGGGCACTTATCTAGACATCAGATCAGAGGGTTTCTGCTTTACTGATGCTGAATTTAAGGGAAATAGAACCTAGAATATTGTGGCATGGTATCTGCATTACCTTTCATGCAATACTGTGATTGTTGCACAGGAAAGGACACAGTGTTGAAACTTTGCCATGTGCATATATCAGTTATATGAATTGTTTAATGTTGTTTATTTGGCTATAAAATATACCTATATAAACTGTGTGGAAGCACTTAGACTGAGATTTACTTTTAGTTTAAACTAATAGTGAGATTAGAGTATTGGATAAACCAAATCTACCACAATTTGGCAGTTATCATTATGTATAATACCAAGAAACCCAGATTTGTGCTAGTTCAAACTCGCTTTGGAGAGTTTAATGAGTTAATTTATTATTCCCATTTACAGAAAAATAAGGCCTAGAGAGGTAAAGTAATTTAGCCAATGATTAAAGCTAATAAATAGAAGTAGCTGGATTTAGGCATTAGCTGTAAACTCCAACATCTACCATTTTAGTCATGAGGCTAAACCTTTGTAGACATTTTAAACTACATTTCATAAGAATATATTACTAATGGAAAATTCAATCGATTTTTTAATGAAAATAGCAAGTTCCAAAGTTTTATGACACTCAGTACAAGGAAATATTGAAAGATGTTATCTCTATGTCCAAAAGATTAAGAGTGTGCAAGTTTTTTTTTCCTTCCCTGCATATTCTGAAAGTATTACACCAGATGTATTTCCTTTAACTTTGGTGTATCAAACAAAAACTGTTTAAACATAGGTGAGGGTTTTATTTCAATTTAAAGCACATGCAAAATTCATGCCATAAAGCAGTACTTTTTCTTTTGGAAAGAAATTCATTCCCAAATTATGTGAGAAGATGAATAGTTTATCAAGTGGACTTTTTCTTGAGCAGAGTTTTGAATAATTACTATGAAAGTTCTATGTGAATATTTCTACTATGAGGAGAGCTACACTTTTCTAAGAGAAATGTTTAAATAGTTTCTATGGAGATACCTAGCAGCCAGGCAGGTACCCAGTAGGAATGTTACAGTTTGGTCCTGATTATACTTAGTTTTTCCAGGTGTAGAGAATATGGATGGTCTTTTGCCTACATGAAGGTTCTCTCATTCCTGCCTGGAAAAGCATATGAGAAAGGTGATCTACACTCTCTCAAATTAGCTTAGAGGAATACTGCAGTTACAGAAAAACATCTTTGCTAAGTGATTTATAGTCATTCAGCTTCATTTCAAGAGTATAAAATTTATTTCCTCGAAGTTTTAAGTTAATTTAACTGAATAATATTTATGGTAGTCATAGAGGGAAGTTGTTATTCCAGAACATGTGATTTGTCATTTATATTTTCCAGTCCTCCAGTGATATACCAAAAACATTTCTTATGTACCCATAATTGCATGACTTTAGATATGCTTCATGTAATTATATGCTAAGCAATTTAATTAGATTATTTGATAAATTATGGTATGGAAAAAGTTAGAAAACTTTTTATGATAGATGACAGCATGTTTGACCTTTACTTCTATCACAGAGTTCCAAAGTATAAAATAATGCATGCTTCAATTCCAAGGTGTACACCCTGTACACAATTCTTTAAGACAGAACTCAACATAATTATCCAAGATTTATGATATGCTTACCATTTTTGTCATTGCTTTTCCAGTCTTTCGTTTGCATTATGTCATTTTTTAAAATGTTCTTAAAAATGTTTGTGTTTACATATAGAAAAAGTCACATTTTTTACATACAGTTCTATGAGTTGTTACAAATGCAAAGATTTGCATAGTCGACACTGCAGATTATATGCAGAACAGTTGTAGCACCCCAAATAATTCCTCATGAAACCCCTTCATGCTCAAACTCCCCACCCCTAACCCCTGTCAACTACTGATCTGTTCTGTTTCTACATTTTTTTGTTTTCATTATATAATTGCTTTTTATTTTATTTTACTTAAAATTCTTCTTAATATAAGTGAAATAAAAATACCAAATAAGAGGAAATAACCTCAGGAGAGGTCTTCACATAAACTTGAGACAACAGTGTATGTTCTGTGCTACAGAGAACAAATATAAAATTAATTCAACATCCTTATTCCACCCAATTTGGTTAAAACTGTCACTGGCACCATAAACCTGCCATCACATTTATTCCCCTTCAATGTATTATGTACAATGTACATTTTTGTTGTTGTTGTTGTTAAAACGTTTATTTTGAGATAATTGTAGATTCACACCCAGTTGTAAGAAAAGATACAGAAAGATCCCTTGTGCACTTATGGAATATAAATAATGCAGTTGAATCTGAAATAACCCTCAAAGGCCAAGTGTATACATGCAAAATGGAGTACAATTGAGAAACCATCCAGCTATGTTAGGATAGGGAGATTTTACAAATTTTTCTCGGTGAAATAAATCCTCATGCACCTGTAAATGCTTTTACCTTTTGTTTGATTGCATACATAAAACAAAGGAAAATAAAACTCCCACAATACTACAAAGCAAAAACAGAAGTTGGTGTATGATTTCAATCAAAAGTTATAAAAGATGCTTCACAGTCTGAGTCTACTTATTATAGACATATTACAGTTGGTTTATCTAAATAATTTAAATGATTTAATATTATTAATGAATATACTTAACAGGAACTTCTTCCTTGCCCAAACTTTAGTCAGGATCCTCTGAGCCTTCTTTTCAATGAGGTCTTGACTTTAGCCTTCTTGTCCATCCTTGTTGAGCTCAGATTTTAGCAAAGAATCCTTCTAAATCAGTTTAGCCAGTCCCCCGCATTGATACTCTATCAAGTCCCCACCTTTGGTGTCTGTCTTGGCCTACCTTTAGCAAGTATCCTGTCAGGCCAGTTTACAAGAATCCCTCTCCCCTTGATGCTCCTTTTAGTAATTTCCATCCACTGACCCCTCACTTTGATCATCACCTGTAAGGCTCCAGATGCTTTTTCTACCTTCGAAGTAGAGTTCACCTTTATGCTGAAGTCTCTCTACCCTATTGCAGTAGTTCGCATAAAACCTGTTTTGCTGTTTTTCACAAGTGTGCAGGGCAAATATTCTTTTATATGCTTTACTGGTTATGGGCATGGAAGTTTTCCTACATTGTCTTTGAGCACTGAGTATCAATGGGAGTGTGCCTGAAGTCTTTTGTCACCTTAAGAAAGGAGAGATTTTGTGAGCATAATATGTTTGGTTAAAGCTCTTCTGGGAGTTCCTCATCCTCCCCAAAATAAGCAGAATGACTCCTTCTCTGCCCTAAGCTTCCATTGTGTGCAGAGACCTAGGAAAGAAAACAGTTAATCCCCACAATCCCCCTCCTATTTTTACTCTCTTCTTGTTGTTGTTTAAAATTTTTATTTTGAGATAATTACACATTCGCATCTAGTTGTAAAAATAATAAACTTTTTCTAGTTTCCCCATGGTGGTAACATATTGCAAAACTTCAGTACATTATCATAACCAAGATTGATATTGATACAAATCATGAATCTCATTCTGATTTACCCAGTTTTACTTGTATGCAACTGTGTTGTGTTCAGTTTTATATTTATATTTTCTGTAATACCTTTATTGAGATATAATTCACTTACCATAAATTTACCTTTTTAGCATGTACAGTTCCATAATTTTTAGAATCTTCAATGTTGTGCATCCATCACTACTATTCCAGAAATTTTAATACCCCCAAAAGAACACCATACCCATTTATAATCACTTCTAATTTCTCCTCTCACCAGCCTGCCCTCCTAAGCTGAAATTTACATTGTGTCTCTCAGGATTTGCCTATTCTGAACATTTCATATTAATGGAAACGGCCTTGTGTGAGTGACTTATTTCCCTTAGTAAAATTTTTTCAAGGTCCATCCATGAGGTCTTTTATATAAGTACTTTATTCCCTTTTATAGCCCCAAAATATTCCAGTTATAGATATACCACATTTTGCTTATTCATTCTTCAGTTGATTGCATTTGGATAGTTTCCACTTTTTGGCTATTATGAATATGTTGCTATAAATATTAATGTATTTTTTGTGTGGACATATATTTTGTTTTATCTTGGGCATATACCTAGAAAAGTAAATGGTGGGTCATATGGTAATTCTATGGCTAACCTTTTGAGGAACTGCCAAACTCTTTCAAAGAAATTTGTCTATTTGCATTCCCATCAGCTGTGTTGTGTATAGAGTGTTCTTATTTATCCAGCCCCTTGCCAACCTTTGTTATTGTCCATCTTTTCAATGATATTCAAATTAGTAGGTGTGAGGTGGTACCTCATTGAGGCTTTGATTTGCCTTTCTCTGACGGTTAAGGATATTGAAATATGCATCATTTCATGTGCATAATGGCCATTTTAATATTTTCTCTTGAGAAATATATCTTAAAACCATTTTTCCATTTTAAAAAAAATTGGATTAACTATCTTTAATGTTGAGTGATAATAGTTCTTTATTCAGTCTAGATACTAGACCCTTATCAAATATAGGATCTGCAAATATTTCTTTCATGTGTGAATTTGTTTTTCTGATAGTGCTCTTTGGAGTAAAAAAAAAAAAGTTAATATTGATAAAGTCCAGTTTATTTTTTTTAATTTTGTTTTATGTTGTTGAGTTTTTAGAGTCATACCTAAGAAACCATTGCTTAATCCAAGATCATGAAGATTTATGCCTATGTTTTCTTCTAAGAGTTTATATTTGAAGTTCTTACATACAGAGCTTTAATCTATTTTTAGTTAACTTTTGTATACAATGTAAGATGGGGACCAGCTTTATTCTTTGACACATGGCTATCCAGTTTCTCAGCACTATTTGTCAAAAAGATTTTTTTCTCCATTAAATTGTCTTGGCACACTTGTTGAAAATTAGTTGACCTTATGTATGGGTTTATTTCTGGGCTCTCAATTCTATTCCACTGATCTGTATATCCATATATGTCAGTATCCCAATGTCTTAATTATGTAGTTTTGTAGTAAGTTTTTAAATCAGGAAATGTGTGTCATGCAAATTTGTTTTTCTTTTTAAAAACTGTTTTTACTATTCTGGGTCCCTTTCATTTCCATATGAATTTTAGGAGGAGCTTGACAATTTCTGGAAAAAAAAATAAGAACAGCTAGAAATTTGATAGGTATTATACTGAATCTTTAGATCCTTTAGATAAGTACTGCCATCTTAAAATATGTTTTAAGTTAGTATCTTTTTATTTATTTATGGCTCCTTTATTTTTATTGTTTTTAATGCTGTTGCAAATGGAATTGTTCTCTTAATTCATTTTTTTCAGATTTTTCATTGTTAGTATAGAAGTACAAGTGATTTTTAAATATATATCTTGTATGCTGCTGACGTTTTGAACTTGTTTCTTAGTTAAGATAGATCTTTTTAGCAGATATCTTAGTATTTTCTCTATATAAGATCAAGTCACCTGTGAATACATACAGTTTTATTTCTTCCTTTTCCATATGAATGTCTTTTATTTCATTTTCTTATCTACTTGTCCTGCAGGATGATGTTGAAATGAATTAATAAGAGTGAGTGTCTTCATATTTTTTCTAACATTAGGGTGAAATAATTTATTCTTTCATCATTAAGTATGATGTTAATTGCAGACTTTTGTAGATTTTTTTATCAGGTTGAGGAGATTTCCTTTAATTTATAGTTTGTTGAGTGTTTTCTTTTTTCTTTTTTCATGAATATGTGTTGGATTTGGTAAAATGCTTTTCTACGTATTGAGATGAGTATCTATTTTTTATCCTTTATTCCATTCCATTGATGTGTTATTTTATATTAATAGACTTTGGATGTTAAAAAAAAAAAGGCTTGCATTCCTTGAATAAATTCTACTTGATCATAGTGTATAATCCATTTTCTATGTCATTTGATTCAATTTACTAGTATTGTGTTGAGTATGTATATACTATATACAGAAGAGATATTGGTCTGCAGTTTTTATGTGATATCTTTCTCTGCTTTGGAAAAGTTTGTAAAGAATTGAAGTTACATCTTCTTTATTTGGCAGAAATCACAGGTAAAACTATTGTCTGTTCTTCGTTGGAAAATTTTTAATTACTAATTTAATATATTGTCTTAAATTTTCTATATTTTTCATGAATCATTTTCATTAGTGTCATTCTTGGAATTTTTCTGTTTTCTTTGTTATTTAAATTTTTGACATACACTTTTCTTATTTCCTTCTTTTGCATATTTTGTGTTTATTTTGATCTTATTTTTCCATTGTCTCAAGGAGGAAGTTTAGGTGAATTAACTATGATCTTCCTTCTTTATTAATGTTGTGTTTACAGCTATAAATTTTCCTCTAAACATTACTTTATGTGTGTCTCATAAGTTTTGGTATGTTGTACCTTTAGGCATGTATCTTAAAGTATTTTCTAATTTCTGTTGTGACTTCTTTGAACCATTTGTTACTTAGGTTAGTTTATTTAATTTTCACATATTTGTGAATTATCCAAATTTTCTGTTATTTATTTGTAATTTCATTTAATTTTGTTCAGAGGATATACAATGTATGACATAAATCCTTTTAAAGCCATTGAGACTTGCTTTATGGCCTATCTTGGAGGACATTTAATGAGCATATGAGAACATTTTGATGTTGAATAGAGTATTCTGTAAATGACTATGCAATCTGTTTATACTGTTATTCAAGTCTTCAATTTTCTTGTTGATCTTGTTGATCTTCTTGCCTATTATGAAAGTGGAATTTGAAGTCTCCAACTATTTTTTTTAATTGTCTACTTCTTTCAGTTCTGTCAGTTTCTCTTCATGTATTTGGGGCTCTGTTGTTAGACAGATCTATGTTTGTAATTGTTTTTAAATGGACTGACACTTTTGACATAAATATCCCTCTTTATCTTTAGTAATATTTTTGCTTTAAAGTCCATTTTGCCTGATATCACTATAGCCACTGCAGTTCTCTTTCGGTTATGTCTAAAAAATTGACACTTTTCTCTGCACTCAATTGTTTCAGATACAAAACCTTTCATCAATCAAATTAGTGTTTCTCTCTGGCTACTTTGAAGATTTTTTTTTTTTGTCTTTTGTCCTCAGAAGTTCAATTACATGTGTCTTGACATAAATTTGAGGGGTTTATCCTATTAGAGATTCACTCAGCTTCTTGAATCCATAGGTTTATGCTTTCTTCTTTCATTTGGGAGTTCCTCAGCCCTTATTTCTAAGAGCATTTTTCAATCCTACTCTCTCTTCATTTCCTTGGACTTTCATTATGCAAATGTTAATTCCTTGGGTATCATCCTAAAGTCCCTGAAGTTCTATTCATTTTTATTTATTTATTTATTATTATTATTATTATTTTTCGGTACATGGGTCTCTCACTGCTGTGGCCTCTCCCGTTGTGGAGCACTGGCTCCAGATGCGCAGGCTCAGCAGCCATGGCTCACGGGCCTAGCCACCCCGCGGCATGTGGGATCTTCCCAGACCGGGGCACAAACCCGTGTCCCCTGCATCAGCAGGTGGACTTTAAACCACTGCACCACCAGGGAAGCTCTCTATTCATTTTTAAAATGAAATGAAATCTTTAAAATGAAATGAAATCTTCATGTTCACCGATTTTATGTTCTGTCTTTTTCGCTGCACTTTTGCAAACATCCAGTCCGTTTTTATTGCAGTGACTTTTTTTTTCCAAATCATAATTTCTATTTAGTTCCTTCTTCTAATTTGTTTTCCTCTGTTGGGTTTTTTGTTTGTTTGTTTCAAGAGCACTTGCAATTTCTCACTGGAACATTTTTAGGTTGCCTGTTTTAAAATCCTAGTCCAATAGTTCCAACATCTGTTTCATCTTGATGTTGGTGTCTGTCGATTGTTGTATTTCATTCAAGTTGTGAATCTCCTGGCTTAATTATTTATGACTGATTTTCCCATTGTATTTAAGTCATTTTAGGTATAATATTATGAGTCTCAGGATTTTATTACATAATTTATTTTTTTAATTAATTAATTAATTTTTTTTGGTTTTGTCAGGTCTTAATTGCAGCAGTCAGGATCTTCTTTGTGGCATTCAGGGTCTTTTTGTTGCAGTGAACAGGCTCTTCATTGTTGCACAAGAGCTCTTTGTTGCTGTGTTCAGGCTTCTCTCCAGTTTGGGCACGAGGGCTCCAGAGGGCATGGGCTCTGTAGTTTGTGGCACATAAACTCTCTATTTGAAGTGCATGGGCGTAGTTGCCCCATGGCATGTGGGGTATTAGTTCCCCGACCAGGGATCAAACCTGCATCCCCTGCATTGGAAGACAGATTCTTAACCACTGGACCACCAGGGAAGTCCCTATTACATAACTTTTTAAAATAGTCCTCTGTTGCGGTATACCACTTAAGATTCATCCTTGCTAGGGTCTGCCAACACTACTCTTGTTACAGTGGGGCGTTAATTCATACTGACACTATTTCATGGCAAGTGAATAGAGTAAAAGTTTAGCTCTCCTAACACACCTTCAAAGTAGGTCACTTACTCACATTACATCTTTGACTCTGAGTTGAAATGTAATCTCAGTTTTCCTCTTTCCTGTCTTATACCAGTGAGAGAGCCTGTGAAGGCTGACTCATATTGCTTTATTGCTGCAGGGTTGGGATGAGAGCTCAGTTTCTTGCTGGCTCCTGATAACAACATGGGAGGAAAAGAAGGGAACAGAGTGCCAGCTAACTTTGACAACCACCATCTTATTCTACCTTATTGATGTCATGTGTGGAAATAGAGGCTCAGTGCTCCACTGAGGTTAAGCTACATAGGAACAGGGTGGAGGAGACAGAGCACTGACTGGCCTCACTTTGCACCGTCATGATCAGTCTAAATTTTACAAGGTTAGAGTGGACATTCACCTCCTTATTGTGCCATCCTAACACCATGGGTGAGAGGAAAGTCAAATGCTGAGTGGCCATGTTTATACTTGTTGATGCCAGGTTGGGGTGGAAGCTCAGCTCATGCTGGACTCTGTCCAAACTACACAGACAGTGTAATTGGAAGACTGACTACTTCCACTAAGCATGAGATGGAAGATCAGCTCCCCAACTTGCCCTGTTGACACTGTTGAAGGAGGGGAACCAGAGTGCTGCCACCTGATCCTGCTGTGTGTAGGAGGAGATCAGCTTCCTACTTGGGCTATTGACACCACTGTGCAGGGAATTGGAGCACTGCCACCTGCTTCTTTGGGCTGAGGTGGTGAAATGGAAGATCAGTTCTGCACTCAACCTCACTGAAACCACAGAGATTTGGGGGAATTGGTGGGAACTGCCATTTTCCCATTGGTATTTGGAGTAGGGTGGGTACTGCTGAAGGGTTTTCTGTTCTGTTAGTCTCCCCTTTTCCTCATGCTATGACTAGAAGCAACACATTTTTCTTGGAGCTATTTTTGTCTGAGCCCGTTGGTAGTTCCAAGTTGACAGCTTCTACGGTGTCTTGTGCAGGATATATGAAGCAATAAAAAACCCAGAGGACTCATCATCATGTGATTTCTCATTTCCTGAGATACCTGGAAAGCCTTCCTTCTTTCCACTCTTCAGAGTTTTTCTATGCTTATTTGCTGTGATATATCCAGGTATTTTTACTTGTGTGAGAGAGAATCTAACTTTTCTGAAGCTAGAACCATCTGACATTTAATCTGATGGGAGCCGTGATACCCCAACTTTTCCTCCATCTGCAAGCTTTGACCCTGGAGTGGGAGGGGGAAGCAACTACAGAGAAGATATTGGGGAAAGTAGAGAGTGGAGAGCCTGACCTGTTCCCCCTGGTTTGCGGATGAGAGTGAGATTTAACCATAAGACAATGTTAGTCTTGTGAATCACATGACAGGGGATAGTTTTGTTAATTAACCAAAACACTTAGGTAAAAAAATAATCATACAATTGCTTACTTAAAAAAATCAGGCAAAAAGAAAAAATAAAAAAAAGAGAGGTCAACTAGAATGTTTCCAAAGAGATGATGAAGGATGAGGAACCTGATCAGATATTGAAATAGACCAGAGATATTGAGATTGATCAAGAGTGGGCAGTTCCTGCTAAACTGACTTAGCAGGGTTCTTGCTAAAATTGGATCATCCTGGGGAAGATTCAGAGGCTGATTAAAGTTTGGTCAAACAAAGAATCTTTTAACTTTGTACAATTCAGAATACATGTGCGTACACACACACACACTCATTGCAACTTGTCTTTATAGAAATAACATTGATATTAAAATATTTAGAAAACATCACACAAAGTAAAAAGTATTAAATTTTTTTACATAAATTTCTAATAATTAATAAACAATAAGAGAAGTAGAAATCATGCTTTTTAACTCCTCAACTTATAAGATGGTTTGCATATCTTCGTAGGAACCAATTGCTTGTCGAATGCAGAATCAGTTATTTGCCTGATATGTGAGTAGCTGAGATAAGCTTCCATTTCCTCAGGAACATGACTATAAACATTATTAAACACGACCAGCATTGATCTAGGTGCTTTTTTCATTATATAGGATTTATGTAGAGACTTTTATGTAGGATCAGTTATGTAGTTTGTGCAGTTATGTAGGGGTGTTAGAAACTCTTGCCTGTTGGAGGCTATGATGTGTGATGAAGTTTCCCACTCTTACCAGACAACCCCTATTAAGTGAACAATGGGCAACAAAAGACAATAAGTGCCCTGGTTATTTGCAGCGACCCAGGCAGCTTTGTCTGGACTTCCTTCTACAGTCGTCCACTTGCTTTCATTTCATGTCTCTACTGGCAAAGTCAGTCAGGGTTCCTGTGCTCAAACAAGTCGGGGAGATGCTTAGACCAAGTTAAATCGGTTTCTTGACTTTGAAAGTGTATTATACTAACATTAGTATACTGATGTGCTTCTTGAATTACCAAGAATGGGGAGTTATTTCATACAAAAGAAATAAGGAAACTTATTTTTGGAAACCATTAAAAAGTGTTCTTCTGGAGCTTCCTATGCCAATGTATTTTTGATCAGATAAATTGTGTCATATTTAGTAGCAAGATGGATCTTGTGATTGGCTCTTGCAATGATCTCTGGTGATAACCTTGAGGCCACTAAAGGTATAAGATGGTGTTGCCAGAGGACATTTCCCCACATGTTTTGGGGGGACACTCTCTGATTTAACCCAGGTTTTGAAACTGCTTTCTTGTGTCTATTAACTCTTTAAACTTATTTTGTCAGTTACCTATACATAATCTCTCCTCAAACTGTTAGGATATTTTTCCTATGATTGTTAACAACTCCATAGATAAAAAGTCCATTCACTCTTTATCTCTCATACCTATTATCCATATCTTTCTACGTGTATCTTTTAATCTATTGTTCTTATTTTTCATAATGAAGAAGTTTTTAAAATCTCATGGACTCAGATCTCTCTTTTTTTTCCCTACAAGTTATCTTCTTTTAATGTTCAACACAATAAAGTCTGTCTCTTCCCAAAACTACACAGATATTTGCTATATGAATATTTTCTTCCAGCACTTATATGATTCTATATATTAGCTAGAAGTCAGCCATATTATTTATTTGGCTTTTCTTTATTGCTATTTATTGTCTGTTGGCTCAATGAGACAAAAGCAAAGAAGATGATTGGTTTTATCTCTGCTGCTGTGCTTTGGTCAAAGTTTCATTGCATTTCTTATGAAATACATATCTTTATGTGTTTTCATGATATCCTATTTGACATGCAATGGTCCGTGAATGATATAAATTGTATTTATATTGTTAATCATATTAAAGTAATCATTTTACATTCATTTGAATGCTTACTTCCTTGAATTCAACATGGTTTGATATACTTCCAAAACTTTCATTGGAAAGACAATCTAGAATAAGGTTTGCTTAGGTTAGCTTTAGTTTTTGAGGTGTCAAATATCACTAAAAGGCTACTTAGAAAAAAGACCATGATTTCTATCTATATTATGGGGCCACTCTGTTGTTCAGTCCTGTTTATGTTTTCCTAACACTTCTAAGGATGACTGAATTCATTTATCCCATAGATTTCCAAATGAGGGTCAAATTTACAAAATATTTAAATATATGAAATCCCCAGATTAATTAATTACTTCTACTTATAGGCTAAGTGGCTAATTTTTGGAATTGGTATTGTATTGCAGATTAAAAAAATCTCAACATGAATGCATAAGCATGATGTGGTAAGTTCTCACACTTCAATTACATATTTCATAGTGTTCATCAGCTTGACAAGGGATTAAACACATAAGTCCCTTCTTAGGGACTAGAAGAGAACTGCGAGGTCTTTAAAAATAAAACTCACCTTTCTAGGGAAAACAACTTGAAAAACTCCATCAACTTTTGGACAACTCTGGGCAGATTTTTTGACTGTGTGCTGCTCAAAGGAAGCTCTTCTGCCCTCTCTGTACCATCTTGTGTTCCATTTGTTCCTGAACCATTTCTAAGGGATATCTCTCCACTTCTCAGAGAGGAAGTTAGAAGTCATTTTCATAATAGAATAAATAAAGCATGATTACAAGGCAAGGTAACTGTAATAAAATCATATGATCTAATCAGGCAATGAACAGGTATTTATGGGACAGCTTTTATGGACTTCAAGTGAAGTCTGGATTCTATAAATATGACTAAGTGCCTGGTTTCCTTTGGGGAAAATATGACTCTAAGACATGAATCACTCAGAGAATAACAATAGCTTAAGAATATTAAACTGAAAAGTGCCATTAGTACGTGTAACAGAAATCACGTGATGGGAGGAATAACATGTCATGTTCAAGCCTTCCCAAAAGGGAAGACTTTGAGCTGGACCTTGATCAATTCATTCAAAAGAAAATGTAGTTTGTACAGAGATTATCTGTGGTTCTAGAGCATGTATGGAAGAAATCTTCAGGGAATTTCTTCCAAGCAGAGAAAGAGCTGTGATAGTCAGATAATGAGGCCTGAGTATTCCCAGGAAATTACTGCCCTCCCTTATTTAGCACTTTGATAAAATGAAACAAAAAAGACAAATCACATTTTGGCATATGTATATGTATCATTTACATTAACAGAAATAATTCACTAGAAATGGCAACTGCAGTTGTACTGACATTTCTTAAATGATGTCTTCACTTATATTTTAAAAATAAAGCACAGTTCTATGTGATCAAAAATTCATTCCACTTAGCCTGAGAGGTAACAGTTCTTCTTATGAGTAAAATATATAAAATTTAAATATTTACAGTGTGCCTGAGAAATAGAGTTGAAAAAGCTATTTGCACAATTTCTAAGTATCTGGAAGAAGCAACTGGATCAAGTCCCAAATACTTGATCATCTTGCATCAGAATAATTAGGATGATTGCTTCCATGTGTGTCTTCTCCAACACCAAAATAAATTAATGCAATTCAGACACTGTCCATGTGGAGATAGCATAAACTCTCACAGGGTAAGGACTCAGTTCCCACAAGACTGCAGCCCCAGCACTTCACATACCAGTTGTAAATCCAGTTTTTCACCTGTGCTTCTAACTGAAAAACTATAGATCAAAGGTTCCCATAACCCTCTCCTCAGGTTCAATTAATTTGCTAGAACTCATAGAAACATTTGTCAACTAGATTACCAGTTCAATATAAAGGATGCAACTCAGGAACAGCCAAATGGAAGAGATACAAAAGGCATGGTATACAGAAAGAGCTTCCTTGCCCTCTGGGCACACCACTCTCCTGTGTCTTCTCCAAACCCGTCCTTTGACATTTTAATGGAGGTTTCATTACTTAGGCACGACTGATTCAATCATTGATCTTGGCCACTGGTGATTGAACTCAATCACCAGCCCTTCTCTCCTCCCTGGAGGTGCTGGTGGGGCTGAAAATTCCAAGACTCTAATCACAAGGTTGGTTCCCCCAGGCAAACAGCCTCCATCCTTAGGGTCTTTCCAAAAGTCACTCCATCAACATTGTGGGGGAGGGGGAATTTTCTCCTCTACCCCTTGAGTTCTTGTGGCTAGACTAATAATAAAATTGACATAAAACAGATTAACAGGAAAAAAGGAAATACATTTTTATTCTTAGGTCTCATAGAAATGGGATCTAAGAAGTGGTCAAAGCAGGCAGATTTTATACATTTTTAGACCAAGAAACAATACCTTTGTGAGAAATTGTTTGGACAACGAAATTTAGCCTTTGAGTGCTTAGTTAACAAAGAATCTAAACAGAATTTGGGCTTGGGTTAGTCAATTAAAGAAGTAACAGAGTTGTTTATACAAGCTTATTGGCCTAGAATTCTCTATCCCTTGTGACAAGGGCATCTTTCTACCTTCAGATGCAGGGAGTGCACCTTCTGGATGAGAGGTTAATTTCCTACTTTCAGGGAGATAGCACAAAGTGTGCTCTCCTATATCAGCTCTTTCTTAAGTAACTTTAATTCAAAATAATCAATATGCCATTGAGGCATATTTTGGAGCAGCCTGCCCTGGACCCCCAAGACATAAACCCAGGTATGATCAAAAGAGACTTGTTGGGCTTCCCTGGTGGCGCAGTGGTTGGGAGTCTCCTGTCAATGCAGAGGACACAGGTTCGTGCCCTGGTCTGGGAAGATCCCACATGCCGCGGAGCGGCTGGGCTCGTGAGCCATGGCCGCTCAGCCTGCGCTCCGCAATGGGAGAGGCCAGAGCAGTGAGAGGCCCGCGTACCACAAAAAAAAAAAAAAAAAAAAGACTTGTTACAGGATTAACAGGACACTAATTTCACATTTATGATTCTGGAGTGATGTCAGGAACTGAGGACAAAAGACCAAATATTACAACAAAAGATGCTCCCTTTACTCTTATCATTTTGGAAATTCCAAGAGTTTTAGGAGTCCACACATTTTTTAAAATCATGACTTAGAGATTTAGCAACTACTATCAAGGCACAAAATGTGAGAACATACAAAGGGGCTGGCCTCAGAGACCAACCCTGCTGGGGATCTTATACTACCTTTCCTTAATTTCTCATCCCAGTCTTTTCTAGAATATTACAGACAAATGAGTGGAGGTTGGAGTCAAGATGGGTAGCAATCAAGTAATTCACTATAAATGTCTTTTCAGACACATGGAGAACGGACAGAGGTGATGATGAACACAGCCCCAAAGATTCAGAATGGGAAGTGGTGGGGGAACAAGGCCCCAGGGACTCAGACTCTCACTGAGGCAGGGACAGAGCACAGCCACGGCCAGGAGAGGGCTAAAGAGACTGAAGGACTGGAAGACTTTATACAAAGAATCCTCTGAATCACAAGAGAGGGCTAGGTGTATAACGCTTGTTCAACTACTCTTAATGTTGTGTATTTGTAGCTTTTTATATGTTAAAGTTTTCTATTGTTAAAGTTCTAACCTCAGGTACCTCAGAGGTCATGAGAATAGGCTGTACTCTGGTATGACTGGTGTCCTTATGAGAAGAGATGAGGACACAGACACACACAGTAGAAAGTCCATGTGAGGACAGGACAAAAGGTGGCAATCTACAAGCCAAGGAAAGAGGCCTCAGAGGAAACCAACCCTAAAAACACCTCGATCTTGTGCTTCTGGTCTCCAGAACTGTGAGGAATGAGTGTCTGCTATGGTACTTTAATATGACTATCCTAACAAACTAATATATTAGCCCTTCTGAAAATTTAAATTTTGGATCAGAATTTGAACATATATTTATCAGCTACAACCAAGTCTAGTATTTATGACAAGGATTTGATTACCATTAAAATGCAAAATATGTTTAAAATATTGTTTCCTTGGGTCTAATCCAATGGATAAGAACATGGATTACCTGGATATATTGTCTTGAAAGTACATGGTATATTTTTAATGCTCACTCACAGAAACCCAGCATATCTATAGATATTATTTATGACTAACTTATCTTAGTGATTTCATTTCACATCAGTCTCACAGGCTATGCAAAGTTAGGGAAATAACATTTTGGTAGCTTTTTGAGCATATGAGATTTTTTTTTTTTTTGCCTAGAGGAATTGAAATAGAAAAATGGAGAAAAATTCCCATAACATTTCTGTCTTAGGAGTTTCAATTTTAGCTGAAGGAGAATGGGTGCAGATTCACATTGCTTATAATGAGTTAGAATGTCTATAACATAGTAGGATGATCTTAGCTCCCTGAAGTGTATCTTCTGAATATTATATTTCAGTTTCAATCTCTAAATGAAAACAAACAAACAAAAGTAAACAAACACATTCAAAATTTCCAAAGAGAAAATAGCTTCAAGGGTAAAAAACTATATAACAAATGAAGGCATATTGATAATGTCCTGATGGTTAGAGAACATTGTAAGTGATCTAAGTGAACTTGGGGTGTTAAGAGAGAGATCCATCCACCTACCCCCACCACAGTCCCATGAAATAAATCCTAAAGATGTTCTAAAGAACCCATGTCCTCTCTTCCCTCATCTATGAGACATTTGTAAAAACTGTGCAAGGATACAGAGGTATGCCCACCATGAAAGGAGCATTTTCTAGATTTATTGCTGAGTTATCTTTCTCTCAAATAATTTGTATGGGATATTTTGACTCTCTTTGAAGTTCAGAGTGTCAGAGCTTCTGATTGATTCAAGCAGATGTTTGCATCCGTGAACTTTAATTTTACTGAATAGACAAAATCAGTAATATTTACTTTCCCTGAGTCCTTGTCTCAGTGGATATCAACACTGGAAATAATCAGCTATGAATAGTACGTGGGCAACCATCCTGTCTTCATAAGAGGTGGAGAGAACATGAGAATAACCACATTCACAAATATTCAATCTGTGAGTCCCAAGTTTTCTTTCAGGTACTTTACCTAGATTGACAGGGATTCAAAAACATATGACATCCTGAGTTTTCTGAGCCCTTGCTTTGACGTTCCACATAGCCAACAGTGGGTATTCACAGGCCAGTGAAGTGGACTGTGTCAGATACACAGGGGTTACTATTACATCTATATGGTAGCTGACTGAGAAGTATCTTCTAAGTGGTATGTATAGAGTAGCTGAAAGTATTCCTAGGTAATAGCTGGTATTACTACCTTTTTTAAAAACCACAGAGATTCACATGCATGGTATCATTGAACATAAGTAAGGTGACATGATAGCCAAAAGCTTAGGAGAAGGGATGGGCTGAAACTGTAAGTGGGTGTGCTGTGATATCATTCAGAGGACAAATAATGGGCAGCATTTAGGACTTTGTTCTGACCTGCTAACTGCTCTATATACCTAAACTAATTTATTCTTTAAAAATATCCCATAATATTCATAGTATAATCATCATTTTACAGGAAAGGAAACTGAGGCTTTTAGGAGTTCAAGTTTCTTGACTAAATATGTTTATTCAAATGGTCAAGTCAGAATACATTTCACGTCTGTCAGACTGCAAAGAGATTTTCTTACTTTGAAAAAGGAAAAAAAAATAAAGAAAAAAGAGAGAGATTTCTGCTTTGGAATTTAAACACCATGAAAAGAGGGGGCTTCAGGGGACTAAAAAATGAGGAATACTCTGTCTCTTATTTGTCTGAAAGATGCAAATTCAGTTAGCCAGGTGTTAATCGTGTTTTAAATATTTTTAAATGTATGAGGTATGTGTGCACTCAACCATTATTAATGTGAACCATCGAAACAGTTGCTGCAGTTTTAAATCCTTTAAGTACACCTGACAGGCTCTACCCACTGTCTGTGCTGTCACAGAAATTACCATGTGGAGTACCCGTAGGTGTTTCACAGCTTATTAAACTATAATTGTGGAACTGTAATTACAGCAGATGCACTACAATGTCTGAATTTTAGAAAACAACGTCCCTTTAAGTCATAGAAGAAGAGCAATCTTTATGTACTTTCCCTGCAATGACATGATTCTATTAAAATAAAATACTGCTAGCGGTACAAAATTCACTTTTTGAACAAATGTGAAAAATGATTACACTATCCATCACTTAAAATAAATACATTCACATTATAATCATAGCTGAGAAAAGAGGCACAACCAGAAGCACAGCATGTTAAAAACACCCCATTTTGGTAGATAGTTCTTAGTTATGTATTAGTTTACAGGTTTTGACAACCACTTCTGATTAATAAGGCAATTATATAAGTATTCATGTTCCCAGGTAATTTCTTGCTTGAGATGCGGATTGTAGAAGCAATGGGTCAACTGCCTAAGTGGACCACATCAACTTCATCAGACCTGCTGATCTAAGTGATCTGTCAGATGGCTTTCATCTCCCCAAACAGCTGATAATATAAAGACACAGAATCCAGTTCCCTAAGAATCAGATCCGCAGATATCCTGTATTAGGCAGCTAGTTTGACTTATTGGCCAAAATATTCAGCCCCCCAACAGCACCATAATGAATGTTGCTCAGTGTGTGTGGTAAGGAAGGGGAAGAAAGTAATGGCTGTTACCATCACAACTGTTGTTGCTTTAGGTTTACTTTAATGGGGAACTCTTTCCTCATTGAGGTCAGCCTGTCTTCACAGAAAGATGATTTTAAAAACCATCTTATAATGAGCTGAGAACTGGCCCTATCTACCCTTCTAGGGATTGCTTTTAAGCAGCAATGATAAAATTATTTCCTTTGGTACACGGTAGTATTTAAGTATGTGAAGTGTAAGGGTTCAGAATATGTCACCTCAAAACACGCCATTAGGCGTAGTGATTATTTTGAATTAAAGGTACTTGAGAAACAGCCAGTGCAAGAAGGACACTCTGACCCTCCTTTGTCCTCCTGGCATCAGGGGGTAAATCTCCCATGTGAAAGGTACCCTCTCTGTACCAGGGATGTGGAGACAAACTTACCACCAGAGACAGGGAATTCAGGGCCGAGAAAGCTGTGCAAACAGACCTTGTCGCTTCTTCACCATTTTACTACCTTTAGCCCAAACCTCTTTGTTTTATCAATTCTTCACAAATTTATTGTTTCTTTGTCTAAAAGATATAAAAGCTTCCTTCTCTGAGCATTTCTTTGAGCCTTATATCTTTGTGGGGCTCTTGCACAGATGTATGTTATCAAATTTGTTTTTCTTCTCTTACCCTTTTTATTATGGGGGGCAAGGAGGATCTCAGCCAAGAACCTAAAACGATAAAGGGAAATTTATTTTTTCTCCCCTAGAGAAGTAAATTTAAATATCTAATTTTTGTCATCTTTGTTACAGAGAGCACCACTGTTATTTCACCTAATAAGGATCAAATGAATAACTCAGGAGAAATGTTTTATGTTGATGGATCAATAACATATCATGGCATAGATATTTCAGCACATGCATTTCATGTGGTGAAGCTGAAACTGTAGTAAGGCTGAATTTTGGAAGAAGTCAGAGGAGATACCCTACCAAGTTTATATATTGTTTGACGCACAGTGATTTGGTCCAAGGAAGTTCAAATTTGAAATTAGAGAATGTGCATTTTCAGATTTACAATATCAAGCAGAGTTTTCCTGTGTAAAAAAATTATCCTTCTAGCATTTCAGTTTTGAAATCTTAAATTGGGAATAAAATAGTAAGCAAATGAGATTTTTTTCAAGACATAATTTGGATTAAGGAAGTACATGTGAATTAAATATTGTTAAGAACTAATGGATGAAACTGGGTGACAAGATTTATAAGAAGTGGAAAGAAATGTATCAAAAATACCAACTTTGTAAGCTTGGGGACTAAAAGTAGCTGTGGCCTTGACATATATGAGTAAATTTCACTGTATTCTGGAATGAAGATAATATTTTGGTTTGTATTACTGGATCTAAATTAAAGTTATAAAGACAAAGAATCCTTCCAAGGAACATCCTCTCTGAAATACATGGTAACAAAAAATGTCTTTACTTTTGAAAGGGTCCTTTCAATTGAATGGATTCTTTCTTTCTTAATCCACCCTATCTGTCATCAAATTTTTTCAACTTGTTTGTAAGAACTTAGCTGAACAATATTGCATTTTGACTTGTGTCCCCACATCTTATTAGTTCTCCCGGCCTCTCCTGTTAGATTAATGTAACACTGTAGGCAGGACACCAACCTACAAAACATGTTACAGTAGTTCTCTTTGCTAAAGAGAGTCAGTATTCCTGGGGAGTGCCTAGTCTTCAGCAAAGGAAAAAATAAGCCTTTTGCTGGCTATTGACTTCGGGCAAGGGACTCTACTACTCTTATGGGTCTTTGTGAAGATTAACAAAATTCCATTTTTAGGGCTTCCCTGGTGGCGCAGTGGTTGAGAGTCCGCAGGGGACATGGGTTTGTGCCCCGGTCCGGGAAGATCCCACATGCCGCAGAGCGACTGGGCCTGTGAGCCATGGCCGCTGAGCCTGCGCGTCCGGAGCCTGTGCTCGGCAACGGGAGAGGCCACAACAGTGAGAGGCCCGCGTACTGCAAAAAAAAAAAAAAAAAAAAAAGACCAGATTTGAAGCATTTGAAGTAGAGCTTGGAGGATGAAAGTAGAGACTACTTTTTTCAATGTGTTTATCACAAAATTAGTAGGGCTCCAACTATAGATTGTATGATAATTACTATACTTCAACTATATTTAAAATATTTATGTTTTAATAAACAAAAACATATATATGTATATATGTACTGATACACCTCAGATCTTCTATGTTACATTTTTAAGGCAATATGATTTTTTTTCTGTCAAATCCTGTTTAAAAGAAACTTGTAAAATAATTTTCCTCAAAGTATCTGAAAACCAAGAGAATGCGAATGAGATTTTTAAATGGTCATATTATGGTCATATAGGATTTTAAACTAATCATATTTCAGTGCTTAGAAAATTTATCCAGACTTTGTGTATGTAACATACACTCATTTATCTCCAGCAACATTCATAAAAGTAGTGCACCAAAATACGTGACCTAAAATATTTACCCTCTGGTATTTAAATTACGCTGATCAATATTATTAATTATCCTGTCTCCACAAAGAAAATGTCTGCTAAGACTTAAGCAATAGCTGTCTCAGATTTTAATACATTACTCATTCCTATTTTAAAATAATGAACTGGTAACCAAGGCATACTACAAATATAGGAGTTAACCTCATTTTGTAAATTCTTATCAAGGGCAGTGTAAAAACCAAGACAACAGGCCCAAAATGGAGACACTTACACTAAGCCACATGTCACCAAACCAAGATTAATTCCAGTCCATTTGGAATCACCTGGTCCGCACAGGTGAGGTCATCTGCCTGAGAGATCCTGGCCATCCCCTAAAGGAAGGTGACCTTGCTACTAACAATCCACCATTTGCTCGTAAATTCCTTGTCTCTCCCCCTTCTGCCTATCAGAGTCTTTCATTTTGTACAGCTCCCTGGAGCTTCTTTCCATCTGTTAGATGGGATGCTGCCTGATTTATGAATCATTGAATAAAGCCAATAAGATCTTTAAAATTCATTCAGTTGAATTCTATTTTTTAACAGTTTTGGTGTCAGTGGTGGGACTAAAGGAAACTTCTGATGGCTTCAGGACAATGAGAAGCAGGAATGGTACCCCTGAACCCTTAGAGTTCTTTGTCTTCATCACAATTTCTGAAAGCTGTGGGTAAGTTTCTATCAGTTCTGAGGTGCACATTCTTTGCATTAAGATCCTGACTTAATTGGCTTTCCAGTCCAGGGCAGGTCAGCTTGAGCTGGAAGACAGTTGCACTTGGAACCCAAACCCCTAGCTCTTGCTTCAGTCTAAAGTTCCATTTGTTAGAGTCTGCTGGCTCAGTCCCTTGTTGGGATTTGTTGATTCAGTACCCACTTCCATACTGGGAGCAGCTGATGGTGTGCACCTGGGGCCTTTTCTTGGCCAATCTGCAAAAACATCTCTCTGGTTACTGCTGTTGTGTTAATGTGCACATGAGGTAAGAGTTTTTGCTCATGGGAATCTAGAAAGCCAAAAGTTGCAAATTGGTGGGTGCAAGACAAGGACTTAAAAGCTTTTAGAACACTTGACACCAAACTCTAAGGCTCCTGTTGTAGGATAAATTGGTCATGAAACAGGTTAGATTGTGACTAGGTTACCTACCAACCTCAAGGAAATGTCCATGCAATGAAGTACACTGTAAAAGACCTTATAATTCCCAACCCAGAGGCATATCCCTCTTAGGTGTTAATTTTGGCACCAAGAAACCTAAGACTTAGGTAAAGAAATGGAATCTTCAATTTCCAAAAATCTTAGTGCTCCACCTTCTGGCACACTTGCTTAATTTATGTCTAAGAGCTGTGGCCCCATAAGCTGTAGATATCTACAAAAATGACAAAATCTTACTAGAGACAACGTAAAATTATTGATACAATGCTCATTATGGGGAATGTCCCAAATACACAAGATCTTTCTGTGAAGAAATGTACTTACAAGCAAATGTTTCCCAAGCAAACACACAGAATGGGATACCCAGTTTAAATGATATGCAGAAGGTCTCCAGAAGTCTTCAAGCTTCCAAAATAGCTTTATTAAAAATTAAAAGACTAGGACTTCCCTGGTGGCACAGTGGTTGAGAGTCTGCCTGCCGATGCAGGGGACACGGGTTGGTGCCTCGGTCCGGGAAGATCCCACATGCCGTGGAGCAGCTGGGCCCGTGAGCCATGGCCACTGAGCCTGCGCATCCGGAGCCTGTGCTCCGCAATGGGAGAGGCCACAACAGTGAGAGGCCCTCGTACCGAGAAAAAAAAAAAAAAATTAAAAGTCTAATGAAAATTAAAGAGATGACAGTACCTAAAGCAACACCTGGACCTCCCCCATTGCATCCTCCGAGGTTTCCCTCATTAAAACACTGGCCCAGAAACCAATGTCTCTTTTGCAATCAACTGAGAAACTGGAAAAAAAATATTATCCTCAAAGGTTTTGTGTAAATCCTTTGACACCAGCTTGAATGCCCTCATATTTACCTTCAAAGGAAGGTCCCCATAAAGGCTCCTCCCAGGTGATGGGGCTCTGAGCAGTTCTCTGGTATACTGCTACCAGTAATTCCCTTAGATAGCCAAGGGGAAACTAAAATGAAAATTAATGGAAAACCTTGGTAAATTCTAGGAGATATTGAAGTTACAGTAAAAAATATGGCCAGACAGAAATGTGAGTTGCACTGCATTTATGGCTAGGGTCCTACCAATCCACTGCCAGCCCTCAGTAGGTTTGCCAAAGTCTTTCTTTTTTTTTTTTTCTTTGGCTCTCTTCAGGAGTTGCTCTACATCTTGGGAGGGTTGTATCCTTTGAACCCTCTTTTGGGACCCCCCTTGCATCCAAGGGGGTTGTTCAATACTGCCAGGAATATTTACTACTTTAGCTGAAACCTGACAAAATATTTGAAAACATTTTCTTTAAGTAGCTCTATGGACAGAAGTTGGCAAAATTGGAAGCTGATCTTCAGAGTCTGACAGGAACTTTGTTAGGCTCCCTCACCTAACGTAAATGTGCTGGGGTGGGGCGTGGGGGGCATTTCAAAGACAAAGCTCTAAATCTAGAACATAAGGATCTTTTGATTTCCATTCTAGTTGAAGATCTTCTCCCATATATGAAGAAGTAAATTTAAGATAATGCAGTTGGATGAATGGGTCAGTCCTTTTGAAGTTATTTAGGTTGAAACCCAACTCTTTGAGGAATTAAAAACAGCTGTCCATGTCTTACACATCAAGTCTTTATAGGACCAGAGATGTGTGGCTCAGAAACAATTCAAAAGCCCACCTATACTTTTTACCAATCCTCAAACCTCCCCTATTTATCTCAAAAGGCTTGTAGTTATTACAAAATTATGGCCTTATGAAACAAACTCTTTCTTGGAAGAGGTTGCGTTTTTCTCTGTTCTTTTGAGATGTAAATGTTCTACCTAGTCTTCTCCAAGAACTCTTATATAGGTCATATATTTGAAATGCAAACTTCAGAGCGGTAACGCTTATCAGAAAAAAGGGGCAGGGGAGTCTATCTGAAACTTAGACAAATGAAAAGTCATAATTGTCTTCTCCACAAATATTAATAAAAAAACTTGGGCCAACTGAGCAGGTAAACTTAATTTATTCCATCTGCCAGGAACATAACTTGGATTTAACTGTTATTTTATAAACTAAAGAGTTTGCATTACCTTACCTGTCACATGGCTAAAATTTTAGAAGGAAAGCTATTAGTCTCTGTTTGCAACTATCTGTATATTTATGTGTCGTTATACATGTGTGTTGTAAATGTGTGATATTTTTCTACCTCCAGATGGTAGTGCAGAAGTTAATTTGTAAAAGAGCTCTACTTAATTGGCTTAAAGAAAAATAATCACTATCGAATTAAATATTTCTAGACTCAGAAATATTGAAACTAAACCAAATGTTTTTTTCAAGTTCATATGAACATGGATAATCTTTGTTAAATAAAAGCCAGTTTAAGTTTAGTTTAATTAAAATAGACATGGCTTTATAGTTATCAACATTGAATATAATGCAGACATACAATTTTTATCCTGCCTGGATTTATTAGTCAAATAAGTTCATGCTACTTCTGTTATGAAATTTGTCAGCAAGAAAAATATCTTGGACTGTTGGCTGACTTTGTCTAATGTCTCATGAAGTTTTTGTGGGTATTCTCAACTTAATTGTTTGGAAAAAGTGAGTTAAATAGATGAAAGTAGGATAATAATTTTTAGGTGAAATTTTCATCAATAATTATGTTTTAGGGTATTAAACTTAAAGAGTTTCCCCAAATATTTTGGGAACTTGAAACCTTAGAATTTTGCTAAGTTAAATTAAATAATGGATGATCATTGAATATGGAGATTATTTCCAAATAAAATAAAATACTGAAACAAGTACTGAATATTGGCTTATCTACTTTTGGCTTCTTATTACTGAGAAACTTAAGATATTTGAATGTATTATATGTTTTGTGTCACCTTGAAAAATTTACTATGACAAAGAATATACTTCTAGAAATTATGAAATATATTTGTAAGTCTGCAAATCCACAGAACGCTAATGTAAGAGACAATCCACAATTACTTACTTCTTAGTTCTTAGTTTTCACTAGGAATTAAGAAGTCTAGGGGCTTCCCTGGTGGCGCAGTGGTTGAGAGTTCACCTGCCGATGCAGGGGACACGGGTTGGTGCCCCGGTCCGGGAAGATCCCACGTGCCGCGGAGCGGCTAGGCCCACGAGCTATGGCCGCTGAGCCTGCGCGTCCGGAGCCTGTGCTCCGCAATGGGAGAGGCCACAACAGTGAGAGGCCTGTCTACCGCAAAAAAAAAAAAAAAAAAAAAAAAAAAAAGAATACTAAAGGTTAGGAATTCTAATCTCTCCGTGTAATTAAAACTACTTAGAAATAATAGAGGTGAAAGGAAGCAACTATTTATGAAAAGTAGTTAACAGAAGTAGAATGATTGTTGCAGAATTAAAAAAGGAAAAAAGATAAGAAACATAGGACAAAGTTGCAGAAGTTTTGTGGAACGGGATCTTAGGAAAGGAATTTTATGCATGGTCAAGATGGATAAGATTGGGATGAATTTATTTAAGTTTTTATATCAAAAGGACACTGGCACAAAATTAGATTTTGGTTTTCTCTCCATTAAAAGAAGAAAGAAGTTTTGGACTTTTGTTCTGCTTCTGATAACAGATGGTGAAAATTTTTTTGTTTTGTTTTGTTTTTGTTCTGTTTGTTTTAAACATTTCAGTTATCTACCTAAGCAGTAAAGATGTTGTGTCTTGCCAAAATAATTTACAGTGCTTCACATTAACTTTATCAAGTCTTTGATTACTTAGAAAACCCAGTCTTGTCAACATCAAAAGAGCTAAGTTTTGCTCACAGACATGTAACCTTCTGTATTTGCCTTTAACATCTTCTATTTTCACTTTTGTTAAATGTATTTATTTTTTATTGAAATGTAGTTGACATATGGTTTCAGCTGTACAACATAATGATTTGACATTTGTATACATTACAAAATGATCACCTCAATAAGTCTAGTTACCATCTGTCATTATACCAAGTTAAAACACTTTTTTCTTATGATGAGAACTTTTAAGATTTACTATCTTAGCAACTTTTAAATATGCAGTAAATTATTGATTACAGTCACCATGTCATACAATACATCCTCATGACTTCTTTATTTTATATCTGAACGTTTGTACCTTTTGATCACCTTCACCCACTTTGTCCACCCCCTAACCCTCTTCCCCTCTGGCAACCACCTATCTGTTCTCTGTATTTTTTAGTTTTGTTTGGTTTTGGTTTGGTTTGTTTTGTTTCTTTAGATTTCACATATGAGTGAAATCTTACATTATTTGTTTTTTCTATCTGACTTATTTCAATTTATACTCTAGGTCCATTCATGTTGTTGCATGTGGCAAGAGTTAATTCTTTTATAAGGCTGATGAATATCTTTGTCTATTCATCCATTGCTAGCCATTTAGGTTGCTTCTGTATCCATCTGTCATAAGTAATGCAATGAACATAAAGGTGCATATATCTTTTTTGAATTAGTGTTTTTGTTTTCTTCATATAGATATTCACAAGTGAAATTTCTAGGTCATATGGTAGTTCTATTCTTAATTTTTGAGGAATCTCCTTTTTGTTTTCTATAGTTGCTGCACAAATTTGCATTCCCACCAACAGCACAGGAGGGTTACCTTTTCTCCACATCCTCACCAACATTTGTTATTTCTCTTCCTTTTGATAGCTGACATTATTCTGACAGGTGTGAGGTAATATCTCATTGTGTTTTTTATTTGCATTTTCCTGATGTTCAGTGATGTTGACTTCTCTCTTGGTGATATTTATTTGGATCTGAATCCAAACAAAATGATAACAAAAGCAAAACTAAACAAATGTACTACATCAAACTGAAAATCTCCTGTACAGCAAAGAAAACCATCAACAAAATAAGACAACTTATTGAATGGGAGAAGATATTTGAAAATCATATATCCAATAAAAGGTTAAAATTCAAACTATATAAAGAACACATACAGCTCAATAACAAAAAGAAAAACCCAAACAATCCAATTAAAAATGGGTGGATAATCTGAGGAGACATTTTTCCAGAGAAATCATAAAGATGAGCAACAGGCATATGAAAATATGCACGATATTACCAAATAGATTTTTTTTTTTTTTTTTTTTGCAGTACACGGGCCTCTCACTCTTGTGGACTCTCCCGAGGCAGAGCACAGGCTCCGGACGCGCAGGTTCAGCGGCCATGGCTCACAGGCCCAGCCACTCCATAGCATGTGGAATCTTCCCGGACCGGAGCACAAACCTGTGTCCCTTGAATCGGCACACGGACTCTCAACCACTGTGCCACCAGGGAAGCCCCAAATAGATATTTTTGATAAGCTCCCCCTAAAAAATATTTATATAAAGTTTTTTTGACCTTGAACTAATGTTGATATTTTTCAGAGGGGCCCTGAAATGTCTCAGAAGATTTGTTTTCTCTCCTTATGAAAAGAGAGATGTTAAACTAATTAGGCTTATTTAAATTACATAGGAAGCATTATCAAATAAAAACAATAATTGTGTTATATTTGTATAAATACACATTATTAATATGTGTCATAGAAATTGTATGGAATTTCTAGAAATATTATATCCTATTATACTGTTATCAGCCATAATTCCAGTTATTAACTTAAAATGTTGTATATCACAGAAATAACCAAATTTCCTTGTCAATTTCATTATGATAAACTCTCATCAGACCCTTATCCATAGCCGTTTTTAAACCTTTGTCATTTACAAAAAGCTATTATTTTACTCTAATGCTTTTGCAAAAGTGTTCTTACAAAAGTGTTTTATTTTCAAGGAGATTCATGGAAAGAATTTTGACAAGTACAGGTTTCTGATAACTTTAAGACCATAATACTGAAATGTGGTAAAAATGTACAGAACTCATAGAAAAACTGGATTCATGTAAAACAAGTATTAATCACACTGGGCTGAATGAACAAAGGAGATTAATGTTAATTTTTATGACTTTTTGTTTGAATCATTGCTGGTTCATTAATGTTTTGCTTTTCCACATTTACATAAAACTTTTCTCAAGCTATCTATGACTGAATATGATAAAGTATACCTTTGTAAATGTTTACTTTTTCTCCCTACCTGATCCGCCCCCAGAATTTGGAAACCCTTAATTATCCTTTCCATGATGATGTAGTTAAGCATTTTCATAAGTTGGACAAGAATCTGCTCTCCTTGTAACGACAGGACACAACTGGAAGCAGTGGTTATGTTGCCAAGGCCTTGATTGGAATGTCATATTAGAGAGAGATGAACATAGACTTGAATATGACCACACAGCTATAAGAAATTAAGGTGACTTTATGAAGCTTAAAGCTCCTTGGAAAACTTGGCTGGTACCTTGTTTACGGCTCCTGGGAGTCTTACCAGGTCAGTAAGAAAAATCACTTCCTGGCAGGCCCAGGAACCTCATGGTATGTTGGGGACCTCATGAAGAGGGGAATTCACCCAAACTATAGTTATTACAGGTAAAATCTTGGCTCAACATCTTGGCCTCAGAAGCTTTTAAGAGATCAATTTGAGATTTCTTTAAAAAAAAGTTTCCAGCAATGCAGTCTTAAAAAGAACTTATAGGGGCTTCCCTGGTGGCGCAGTGGTTGAGAGTCCGCCTGCCAATGCAGGGGACGCGGGTTCGTGCCCCGGTCTGGGAGGATCCCACGTGCCGCGGAGTGGCTGGGCCCGTGAGCCATGGCCGCTGGGCCTGTGCGTCCGGAGCCTGTGCTCCGCGACGGGAGAGGCCACAGCAGTGAGAGGCCCGCATACCGCAAAAAAAAAAAAAAAAAAAAAAAAAAGAACTTATATAGTTAATTACTGTTCTTGCTGCACTTATGCAAATAATCAGGTCACCTTTAATGCAAAAAATTAGTCTTGCTAGAATTGTCTTTGGTAAAAAAATGGGGGGTAATTGTAGAGAGAAAATTATGTTCACACCTTTGTAGATATTAGATTCTAATTCTGTTAATTGTCTGTAAGATTTTGTTATATATGTATAATCTGAACTGGATCTTGAATTATTCTAGTTTCCTCAAATATCTGGCTATGACTCTCCAAAGTAATATTTCCGATTTTCTCCCACCCTTCTGTTTTGGAATCACTAAGAACAAAGACTGCCCTTGAATGTCTTTGGAAGGGATTATATCTGGTCCTCCTCACTACCTAGACGGCAGCCAAACTTCAGGGACTTGAAACTTCAGTCTACATCTTCCAAGTAAAAACAGCTCCTTCAGACTCTAGGAACTGCACAAGACCTCAAAATCACAGTGTTATTGATACAGCTACAGAAGTAGCTCTTACTGAGGTAGACTGCATCCTTCCAAGACATCAGCTCAAGAGGATCAAGAATGTTTCTTATGTTTCTTTTCGTTCCTCCTTCCTGTTTTTTTTTTTTTTTGGCTGCACCACGTGGTTTATGGGATCATCTTAGTTCCTGATCAGGGATTGAACCTGGGGCCACAGCAGTGAAACTGCCAAGTCCTACCCACTGAACTGCCAGGGAACTCCCCCTCCTTCCCTTTCTGAGCATCCTTTTCCTAATTCTTACATCATGAAGGTCTTTATGATTCTTTTGTCCAGCTTTTTCCCTGTTCTGACCCAGAAACATAATGCCACTGTTTACATATCACAGACCATTGCCAAGAGGGGTAATCCAGCCTCTGAACAACTTAGACTTGCCACAATGTTGGTGATTCTGTAGTTCTGCTGCTCACAACCTTCTCCCTGATGTCCAGTGCTTCAGTTTCTCTGGAATGAACCCAGCTCCCTTTCTATCATGTCAGACTCCCTAACCCTGGGGATCCTTTTCTCTGTCTCCGGTTAACAGCCCAAAACCTGAGGACCATTGTGTCCGGCTCTGTACAAAGGCAGGGACACGAGGCGATGGTAACAAGAATAAAAGTGTGTGTCTGGTCTAGGGGCCCTCAGATTTTATTGGCCTCCATGCCTGTCAACTTTCCAGTCTTGAGCCTCAACACAGACTCAAACAGGAATTACCGAGAGGCATTCATGATTCAAAATTAGCTCCCTTTGACTGAACCCTACTGCCCTGACAAGGAGTGAGTGCACATGAGGCTGTGATCAGAAACCTCTCCTTAATTCATGAAGATACTGCAGGATCTACTGCTAAAGCAATAGCTGCCCAATAAAAATTCCTAGACTCTCTGGCTGAAGTGTTCTTGTCCACAAGACAGCCCTTGATTATCTTTGAGCTGAGCAGGGAAGTGTTTGTGCTGTGGCCATCACTACCTGCTGCACTTGGATTAACCTTTCTGGGGACGTTGAGACTCAGCTGCATAAGATCATTGAACAAGCCACTTGATTTAAGAAAGTGACTGCTTCAAAGGAGTCTTTCTTTGACTTGTTTGATTTTGATTGATTTGGGTCCTGGAGACCATGGCTCCAAAGTGCACTCCAGATATTGGAAATTACCCTGTTTTTAATAATCATAATAGTCTCTCTGGTGCACTGTATCCTCTCAAAAACTTTAAATGAGTGTTTGCAGCTGTTAACCACCAAGCAAATAATCTCCCTCGGACTAAACTGTCAGAAAAGGAACAGAGAGAATGACCAACTTAGAATGTGAACCTGACATTGTGACCTGTAAATACCACAAAGAGATTTAGAAAAAAACATTGTGACCTGTGACTACCACAGAGAGATTCAGCAAAAGATGCTAGAACTTCAGAGCGGTAGCTGGGAGTAGCATTAATGCCTTAAATTTTGATTACATCTCTCAGTTAGGCTGAAAGTCTGAACCAAAGCGGTTAGGAGGATTGTTAAAAAACAGGACAGTGGGCCCAAAAAGCAGTCACTTATGCTAAGCCCCACATCACCAAATGGAGACAATTACAGTTCCGACTCTCCCAGAAATGGAATCCTAGACCAGTCAATCAGGAATCAGCTAGTCAGAGCTACTAGACACCTGCCATCCCCTAAAGGAAAGTGACTTTGCCACACCCAATCCGCTTTTTGCTGGTATAACTTCCTTGTTCCCAATCCCTTTTGACTATGAAAGTCTTTCATTTTGTACAGCTCCTTTCCATCTGCTAGATGGGATACTGCCCTATTCATGAGGCATTGAATAAAGCCAATTAGATCTTTAAAATGTACTCAGTTGAATTTTTTTAACAGCTGTATATATTGCTTTGTATTGTGTAACATCACTGTATCTTAACAATATGAAGGGAGTTGGAATTCTGGCTTAATTGAGACAGGGTTCTGAGGAGCAGAGAATGTTGTTGCTAGGGTACAAATGATCATTCAACTTTCTGTTGGGGAGGAAACATATTCACGTTTTACCATAACCCATCTGAATTTAAGGATCAAGCTCTCATTCCTTAGGGATACACAAGCAACAGGTCACGTTACCATGATTCTGTTACAAGGGACATCCAACTTTATATCAGTTGCTTTTTCTCTCTTGACCAAATGACTTCAGCAAAAATATTACGTTTGTAACATTCTGCTCATAATTCTTAAAGCTGCTCTTTTATCCTGGGCATGCACATCTGATTCCCCAAGATGGCCTTAAATCTAATCGTACATCTATCACTGGGAAAACAAATGGACTACTTTGCAGATGAAGCAGGGACGCTCCTGACCCAGACTGGAAGGAATAATGTTAATCCCATTACAAATGTTGCTCTCCTTTTCATTTGTCATCCTACACTGTGAGGGGTCAGCCAGGATGGTTTAATATCTCCCCTGTAATAGTCTCTTTGCGTAGCAGTGGGGATTCACAGAACGAGAGCCAGATGTGTGGCCTATTGTGGGATCTTAACAGTGCAACTGAAAAATTCTTAAGAAAGATTTGGAGATTTATTTTCAGGGTATTAGGAATTACCTCCATGGCCCCCTTTCTTCCACATGGAGACCATGTATTAAGCAGAGATAAAGGTCAACTATAGTCACCTATTCCACGGTGGAGGGAATATTCAGGATGTCTCAGACTGAGGTAATTTGGTTCTTCCAGACAAAATGAGGGTTTCTTAATTATTAATCCAAAAAACCCCTCTGTCCCACATTTTCCTTTTTGATTATATAGACCAGATTTCTCTTTTCAGCATCACACATGTAGGTTGTGAAATAATTGTAATAAGTGGTGATCACAGTAAAATGTTATCTAGAGGGGATAAACTCATTAAGGCAACACAATACATTATCTTACCAAAAGTTTAAAACTAAAAGTTCTGTGCCTAGAACAGAGCCACTATAGTAGTTTAAAAGAACATTAGTTTTAATGAATATTCTTTTAAATTATATTTAAATAATTAATTTTGAAATGTTGTGTCATGTGAAGGCAATCTGTTTGCTTAAAAAAAAAAAGATAGTAATCAAATCCACCCCCCACATATGTCTACATTCTACTCCCTGTTATATGTAGATGTGTTACTTTACAAGGCAAAAGGAACTTTGTAGATGTGGAACTTGAGGTGCGGAGGTTATTGTGAATTACCTGGCCAGTCCCAGTCTAATCACATGAATAAATGGAAGAAGGAAAGACTGGAAGTGTGAGAAGGACTTGATCACAAGACAGGAAATATGGGCAGCCTCTAGAAGCTGAAAAAGGACAAAAACAGATACTCCCCTAGTGCCCCCAGAAAAGAATGCGGTCCTGCCAACACCTTGATTTTAGCCCTTTGAGAACCACATTGGACTTCTGACCTACAGAATTATAATAAACTTGTGTTGCTTAAGCCACCAAAAAATATAGTATTCAGTCATATTCCTTACCCATTCTTGCTTAATTATATAAGGATGTAAAATACTGCATTTATAAATAGTAATAATCCACAGAAGAATGCATTCCATAAATAATCTGAATATCCGGAAACTTTACCTGACTGCTCTAAGTATGGTTGCATACCCTCTTCCCATGTATATCAACTGGTTGGACCTCACTCAGCAAATAAGAAGTTCTTTGAGTGTAACAACAGGAGAGTAGAACTGTACTATGCATGAACTAAGCGTTCAGAGTCTTTGGCTAGTCTTACTGTGTACGTATGCACAGATGCACGCCTGTGCATGTGCCTGTGAGCCTGTGACTGATCTGGAGCAGTGGGGGCGGGGGGCAGAGACATCGATGGTTTGTGAACTCTAAAGCTTATAAAGTTTGGAAGCAGGTGGGCACAGTAAGAAGGATAACCTTATATACATTTATTTTACCAAAACACATGACCATGGAAATGCATTGATTGCTAAGGCCCATCCTGGGGCACTGGAGTAGAGGTATGAAGGTGAGGGGAGATGCAGCTTAAACTTCATCACCTTCAGAGCAAACTCTCCTTTTCCAGCCACTGCCTGGAACCGTTCCCTCTGCCATTCAAGACTGGCATGGGCACCACAGCCCTCGCCCTTCCTTGCTGTGTGAATTTTTATACATATATTAACTTCCATGAACCTCAGTTTAGCATCCGTAAACAGAGTTATTCATCTAAGAAATGCCATTAAAATTAGAGAAAATACATATAATGTGTTAAATACGTTGTCTGAAATAGATGCTCAGTAAGTAATACTTCCTGATACAGCATTTGTGAGCTTTATAAAAATAAATGAAAATCTTAGGAAACGTGTACTAGGAGCATTTTGTCATCACTGCTCTCACTCTCCCCATCTCCACAGACAGGATGGGGCCAAGGGGCTTAAGGTGTCTGTGAGGAACAGCCCACATCACGGGTACAGGCACCAGTGGGGGCTGGTGACTTTTCTTCCCCTCTGGGCATAAGCTTACCTGCTCTCCTGGTTTCGAAAGGGAAAACTGACTTTGTATCTGACTTGTTAAAGTCATAAGATCATAAACGATTGTGATTTGGGGTTATCATGTCTTATAATGCCAAGGGAGGGAATTTATTCATGTTGAAATTATGATGGAAATAAGCAAGTTTGGACATTACAGAAGTTAGCCATAGCAGAAAGTGTTCTGACATTTCCTCTCTACTTCTTCACTCTTAGTCGAGAAGACTAAAGCTGAGAGTGGAGTCCCTAAAGCAAATTGCTAAATGGTCTGTGACCTAGGGCCTTGGGATCTGTGTTCCCAGCCCAGCCTCTTTGCGTGATGAGCAGTACCTAGCGTTGCCTTGACGACAACCTTTCAGGAGCTTGAGCTGGATCCTGCTCTTTGGCGGGTCCACTCTTATGACAGTCTTCATCTGGGTATCACTTTTCATCATGTAACTCTTATATTGCCCATATTTCCATACACTATGCTTATAACATTTTTTCTTAATTAGAATTAAATATTTTACAAGTAGGTATTGGATAGTAATAATGTTAATACTATTCTTTGGGAGGAAATACCTAAAACTAGCCACAGTCGGTGCAATCATAAAATAATGCAAATTTATTGATATGATTCAGTTTACAGAACATTTTCACATTGTTATACAATTATATAGTGGTTCTTATAGTCCTCTGAGGTTGGTTGCACCCTTATAATACAGATAAGAAACCTGAAGAATAAAGATTTCAGGGACTTAGCTAGGATTATTTTTCTCAAACTTTATCCACTGATTTTTCAAAGTGGTACTTCTTTTCACCTGCAGCATACAATTCCAGGATGTGGTGGTGAGAGGATGGGGTTGGAAACAAGAGTGACTATGAATTTGTTCAAATCATGTTAATTGAATATTGAATGCCTATTGCATGGGGGAGGGGCTACCATAGATGTTGTCAGTAATGAACAGGACAAGGATCCTGGCACCAGTGAAATGCACATTCTAGAGATGCTATGCTCCCCACTATAAAATTGAAGGGGACACACAACAAGCTTTAGTTTAATGAACAAAGAAATTAAGAAATAGCTTGTAAGCAAAAGTTAAAGGAAATTGTGGTTAGAATTACAGGGAAAGTTTTCATAGAAGCGGAACAGATAAATATCAGACTATGTACATATTTATATAAATGTATATATACACACACACGCACTAGAAATATATATATGTGTATATGCATGTATATATTCTGATATGTATAATTTATCATATAAAATGTGTGTATGTACATATATGTGTCTATTTTAATCTATTACTAGATGAACAACCTTAGAAAATTTAATTAACTTCACTTTCCTCAACACTAGGATGGAGCTGGTAATCACACCTAACCCACAGGATTTTTGTTGGGGAGATTAAAAGAACTAATAGTCGAATCACTAAGATCAGGTATGGTACAGACTAAGCCTGTGATACACAGTCCTTGTTGCTACTAACATCGTTGTTATTACACTGTGCCAGGTAATAATGCTCACAACACTTGTCTCTATTAATAGAATGTGGAATCCAACATTTCTAGACATCCATTGCCTTTATGCTAGGAAAAGGAATTATTATGTCTTGATAAAACTAAATTATTAATTTTAAAACTGCATAAACACAGTTAAAAATGATGTGAAATGAGGAAAACAATCTGATACCTAAGGAAAGTCACTGCTTCTTCCAGTGCCAAGTGAAGGCTCAAACTCCTTCATCTCTTTTGAGTGGATGGTGACTCCCAGGCTGTCTATAGATGATGTTTGCACTGCACATTCAGCTGTATAGAGTCAACATCTGCAAACAGGAGTTATGTCAGAGATCCGATCAGAACTGGGGATGGCAGAGAGAAATTGATACAGATGATGGTGTAATGTGTTTTAAAAATGTGCTTGAAACAAGATTTTGCAACCAAGCCGTTGTCTCTCCTGCTGGAAGATATCACAGGAGTTAACCAGCCCTACATCATTAAACTAGAATAACAAGACAGCTAAAAGTGAATTTATCTGTGTGGGCAGTCATTTTGGACTACTTTGTGGGTAGCACCATATGTTACCTACAGCTGGCATTCCACAGGGAATTGCAAATGTTTACAAAGTTATGAGGGGGAAGTTATTTGTGCTGCAGGGCATGGCATGTGGGGATGCTTGCCAAGAAAAGATGACAGAAAGGTACATTTTTATCAAATACCTTTTCTGTACTATTGTCCCATATTCAAAAGACTTTATATATTTGGGGTGATTTAGACACTGAAGATAAAATGTGGATTCTCCATTTCTACCCTTGCCTCTCTCATCTTCACCATCATCTCTTAAAGATCATTTTGAAATTTGTAGATACAATGGAGAAACAACTTGTTCAGAATTATGTTCAACATGAGTTCTTTTTACTATAGCAGTTGTTCTTTCAAGTTATTTTTTTTTTTTTTTTTAGAATTATATTTCTGAGTCCCTTCAGTCAATTGATATGTCAACAGGAAAGAACTTCTTCTCAAGAAGACATACAAATATATCATAATTGTTCAGTTGGGACTAGAAAGTGAAAAAAATCCTATATGTTATCAACTCTCTCCTTGAAGTATTTGCTACAAAATCTTCCCAGGTGAATTTTTCCAGGAAAAGAAACTTTTTTTTTTTTTTTATTGTTTGCCCATGACAATCTTAGAAGTGTCTCAGTTTGAAATATAAATTGTATGTTCATCCTAGTTATAACTTGTATTCTTTCTTTCAGCTCAGTTCTCATTCTTCATGAGATCACAATTCCCAGACAGCTGTGTTATCACTGAAGGACTGAGCACAAGCCCTACCCACGATTATGCACCATGAAGATTTTCAGAATGCAACACAGGGGACAGAATAAATGACTCCCAATTATATTTGCAAGCACTAATCTTGGCGACTTTGGACTTATAATTTACATTCCTGGGCCTCCATTTTCTCACCTATAAAATTAAGGAGTTGGAAAAAGTTATTTACTGTGCATAGGTGAGAAGGCATCTAACTACCGAATTGTGCTCCCTTTTCAGTATGCAGAGTTCTGGAGATGTGGTTGTCCATGTTGGACTACATTTCCCAGCAGTCTTTGCATCTATTAGAGTCATGTGATTCATTTTCCAAATAGAAAATGAGTGGATCTTTGTGTCTCACTTTTAGCTAAGTATTATAAAAGTAGATATACCTTCTCCACTGTTTTTTACTCTCACTCACTGAGTGAATGTCAAGGAATCCCAAGTCCTAGAGAAAACAGTACAAAGATTGGAGAAGACTTTGGTCCTTGAAAGCTGGTGAGAGCAAAGCCACTCACCAACTAAGACCATTTTTGATTTTACACTAGTAAGAAGGTTTTTTTCTATTTTGTTTAGCCACTGAGATTCCCAGGTTTATTTGAATGGCAGCCAACACATCATAAATTCCTTGTCAGTATTCAGTCTAACTTGAGCATTGACTGAGTAACCAGACACATTCTGTTAAAACTTGTATCCTTTCCAGTCATAGGGCTCCCAGATGCTGAGGAGAGAGTTGTGTTTCTTTTTTCCCCTTGAAAATATTTTTATGTGTCTCACAATAGGGACCCTATCTGTTTGAGCTCTTGTAAGGTTAGAAGTAATGTTAAACCTGATTCAGTGGCAGTTAGAGAGGAAGCCTTACTCTGCTAAATAATATAGAAGTCAATGTTAAAAGTAAAGGTTAAATACAGTAAGGCTGAAAAAAGAGAAATCTTTCTCCACAATCAACTCATGTTTTGAGGTTGTCAAAAATTTAAATTAAAAGATGGAAGATGTTTAGGAATAATGAAGAGAAGTTTTACAGAATCCTTCACTCTGTCCATTGGAAGAACCATCCAAACAAAAACCAATATGAAGGTTCTTGCCATCAGAATCAGAATTAAAACCCTACTACTTAGGGTGGAAATCATGGAGTTATAAGAGATAGAGATGTGGTGCCTGGTAGAAAAAGAAACATCACGTGCAAGAATGAGTAACACAATGGGTTAATATCTATGAGTTAAGATCAGAAATAGGTAGAGAAATAGTAATAAAACCCAAGAATGAAAAGACTGAAAATCTTCTTCCATAATTTTTGAAAGTACTGATACACGTTCAAAGGATAGAGTAAGATTCACATTTGAGACACAGAAACAGGAAGAAGGAAACAGTTTTAGCTCATATTCTTCAGTATTTAACCAGTTCTATGTGGTAGTACCATGTTCAATATGCTCAGTTTATGTAAAATTTTAATATATAATATGGGTTTGGTGATCTTGTGTATCATTTTTGTATTTTTATAACTCAAATGTAAAGAAGTGCTACAACTATTCATAGAGCCTTCAAAAGATGCCCTGTGACAATTGCAGTAGCTCTGAACAATCCTTAACAAATATTTGGATTGTAGGACAGATAATATCACAGCTGGGTACATCATCCTTTTGTTGCTAACCCTATTCAAAATGTATGTTTGATGTTTTTTGGTTCGTATATGGAGAACTGCATACTCTCTCTCTCGCTCTCTCTCTCTCTCTCTCTCTCTCTCTCTCCTGGATATGAAATCTACCTATTTAAACTAAAACATTTTACAAATTCAAAAATTTAGATTTTTTTTTGTTCCTTAACTGTTTTAAGGAATTAATGTCTTCTGTTTAGAGAGAATTAAGTAAAAAAGTTACACTGTGGGATCATAGTAAATTACTCAGAAAGGAAAACAGTAGGGAGTGTGTAATAATAGTGCATTCATTGATATTGTATGATTGATGGACAAAGTTGAAGAAATGTACAGAAGAGGAGCATTGCCCTCTGATGACTGGAATGCAAGAACATTAGACCTCAGGGGATAGATAATAAATATATCAGACATATAATCTATGGTTATTATTATTATAGTAAATCTGGCTTACACTTCTGAGCTGTCAAAACATAAACAGAAAGTTGTATCTGTTTTCAACACCTAATAAAAGAGAATAGCATTACTTTTTTCTGAAACTGATCAGTGAAATTAATTACCTAAACAAAATTACCATATGCTCATCGAACAAGAAATTGGGCAAACATAAATGTGGTTTTACAAAGGAGACATTCTTCATTTGGTAGTAACATATCTATCTTCAAAAAGAGCTAAGCATCCCTCATACTATTACTCATTGGAGTGATATTTACAAGAAGCTAATCAAATGAGATTTAACACCTAACCTCAGTCAAGGACATGTTTGAAATGTTTTAGAAGGGGTGGATACAACGCAGGCATCACTGATTGTCAACTTTAAGTGATAGATGTCATCAATCACTGAGACTGTTTGCTTTTCCTTTGTGTGTATGTGTTGGAAAGGGGGGAATGAGTACTGTTTACTGCTTTGTAATTTCATGTTTGTAACTGGCAAAGGGGACAATAACATAAAATGCTCCCTTGACTACTACAACTACCCTGATGAAGTGTTTCCTGTCCTGCTGAGGATTTAGGCAAAATTAGTAACTCTGAAAATTGCTAAGCACAATCTCTAATATGGTTACACAAGTAAGTCAGGGAGTTACTGCAAAATCAACAAAAAAGTTAAAGAGGAAATTAAACTTATTCAGCAGGGCTGAGTTCTCACTAGAAACTCCCTTTGTGACCACTGCACCTACAGCCAGTTCACAATGAAAAATCATTGAATGACATTTTTGGTGCAAAAGAAATTACCTTTGATGAAATTTGAATATATTTATTGATCTTAAATATAAATAAAATTAAAAACAGAATTAAATGTTTAATATAGCCTTTATGTAAACTCACTGAAATTCCTCTAAGTGCTCTAAGAAGATACAGTGTCCAAAAAGAGTGTGGATGGCCATTAAGACATCAGCCATTGCAGCCACCTCCCCCAACTTGCACCCTGAGGGGACTCAGGATGGGAAAGAACAGGATACCAGCCCTAGATAGCTAAGGTGCATATCAAAGGAATGAGTTCAATGAGCTCAGATTTTGCATCTTCCCATATGTATATCCTGGCTCCCCGCTTACCTCTGGAGAAGTCCCTCAGAGCAATCTGAGAGGCTGTATCCCGGGCTGAAGTCCTCAGCAAGCCTGCCAAATAAAACATAATTCTCAGCTTTTAGGTTGTGCTTTTTTTTTTTTTCAGTTGATAAGGGAGTCCCAGTTATACAAAATGAATCTATCTTTGCTAAATATAAGCATTTTAAATGCTTTAAAGTAATACATTTAACAAATGCAATGGCTAAAATTATTTTAAAAAATTCAAAACTATGTATAAATTGAATGGAACATAAAAGTAAATGCCAAAACACTCAGAATTATATTTTAGGCAAATTAGTGATTTGGAGAATTAATTACTAGGTTTTGTTTTGTTGTGTTTTTTGGGTTTTTTTTAGAAACAGACCCACTTTATTTCTTTGTCAAAGCTGAATGAGAGCCTTGCTGGGTAGAGTAATCTTGGTTTTAGGTTCTTCCTTTTCATTACTTTAAATATATTTTGCCACTCCCTTCTGACCTGTAGCATTTCAGCTGAAAAATCAGCTGATAATCTAATGAGAATTCCCTTGTATGTTATTTGTTGCTTTTCCCTTGTTGCTTTTAATATTTTCTCTTTGTCTTTAATTTTTGTCAGTTTGATTACTATGTGTCTCAGCGTGTTCCTCCTTGGGTTTATCCTACCTGGGAGTCTGTGCTTCCTGGACTTGGGTGACTGTTTCTTTTCACATATTAGGGAAATTTTCAGCTATTATCTCTTCAAATATTTTCTCAGGTCCTTTCTTACTCTCTTCTTCTGGGACCCCAATAATGTGGATGTTGGTGACTTTAATATTGCCCCAGAGGTCTCTTAGACTAGCCTCATTTCTTTTCATTCTTCTTTCTTTATTCTGTTCTGTGGCAGTGATTTCTACCATTCTGTCTTCCAGCTCACTTGTCCATTCTTCTGCCTCAGTTATTCTTCTATTGATTCCTTCTAGTGTATTTTTCATTTCAGTTATTGTATTGTTCTTCTCTGTTTGTTTGTTCTTTAGATCTTCTAGCTCTTTGTTAAACATTTCTTGTGTCTTTTTGATCTATGTCTCCATTATTTTTCTAGATCTTGGATCATGTTTACTATCATTACTCTGAATTCTTTTTTGGGTAGATTGCCAATCTCCACTTCACTTAGTTGTTCTGGAGTTTTTCTTGTTCCTTTATCTGGGACATTTCCTCTGCCATCTCATTTTGTCTAACTTTCTATGATTGCAGTTTCTGTTTTGCAGGCTGCAGGGTTGTAGTTCTTCTTGCTTCTACTGTCTGCTCTCTGGTGGATGAGGCTGGTCTAAAGGGCTTGTGCAGGCTTCCTAGTGGGAGGGACTGGTTCCTGCCCCCTGGTGGGTGGAGCTGGGTCTTTTTCTTCTGATGGGCAGGGCCATGGCAAGGGGTGAGTTTAGCAGGGCTGTGGGCTCCGGAAGACTTTAAGCAACCTGTCTGATGATGGGTGGGACTGTTTTCCTGTCCTGTTGGTTGTTTGGTCTGAGGCATCCTAGGACTGGAGCCTATAGGCTGTTGGGTGGGGTCAGGTCTTCGTGAGAAAATGGCGGCCTCCAGGAGGACTCACCCCAATGAGTACTCCCCAGAACTACCACCACCAGTGTCTCTGTTCCCACAGTGAGTCAGAGCTGCCCACCACCTCTGCAAGAGACCCTCCAATACCAGCAGGTAGGTCTGACCAGTCTCTTATGAGGTCACGGCTTTCTCCCTTGGATTCTGGTACACACAAAACCTTGTGTGCATCCTCCAAAAGTGGAGTTTCTGTTTCCCTCTGTCCTATGGAATTCCCACATTCAAACCCAGCTGGCCTTTAAAGCCAGGTGCTCTGGGGGCTCCTCCTTCCAGTGCCAGACCCCCAGGCTGTGGAGCCTAACATAGTGCTCAGAACTTTAACTCCTGTGGGATAATTTCTGTTGTATAAATGTTTTCCTGTTTATGGGTCACCCACCTAGTGGGTATGGGATTTGATTTTATAGTGATTGCACCCTTCCTACCATTTCATTTTGGCTTCAGCTTTGTCTTTAGATGTAGGATATATTTTTTCATAGGTTCTAGCATTTTCTTGCTGATGGTTGTTCAGCAGTTAGTTGTGATTTTGATGTTTTCATGAGGGGGGTGAGCTCACGTCCTTCTACTCTGCCATCTTGTCTCCACCTCCACAAACCCAGTTTAATTGGGTGCAGGGAGAGCATGACCAGTGAAACCAGACCTTGTCCTGGCCAAGGTACCTGGTCTGCTTAGAGGGTTCAGGCTGGGGTTGGGAAAAGTAAGAAGCAGGGTCCAAGATGCTGCCCTGAGTGCCACGTATGGAGAAATAGATGCCAGCAGCAGCCAGGGAGGGGGTGTAGGACATGAGAGCTAAGACTGGGGCATGTGTGTACCTGTGTGCCCACATGTGTGAACATGTATATACATGAGCACAATGTACAGAGAATCTATAGGCACCCTCAAAAGTTGATCCAGGGAGAGGGTCAGGAATAAGATGTCTCAAATCTCTGAAGTCCCAAGGGGCTGAGAAATCTTCAGAAGAGGGGTGCACATAGGTGTGTGCTGAATGTCCAGACTTAACTCTGCTTCTGCCACTCATAGACTTGCTGTTTAACCTGGGACAATTACTTACCATCTCTGTGCCTCAGAAAGATTAACAAGATGATCTTAGCTATCTTTAGAACCCCTGATATCTCTTAATTTCTTAAACTTGGGTGCTTAGAATCCTAAAACTTTGTCCAGCCCACCCTCCCCATTACAGTCACCTATGATAAGCTGTACCTACCCAATCCAATTCAGATGCTTGAGATCTCTTGCCAAGAGGTTTACATTTTCACAGTTGCAGAAGCTGTGGTTTCATTTTAGCCACTATTACAATTAAACAAACAGATGTTCTACTTTAAAGAATTATCAACAAAAAAAACAAAGTTCCCATTTCATTTGCATATCATTGAGGTCATCTGCAAACAGGAAATTCTTATTGTTACCAAAACCTCAGATCCTTTCCAGAACACTCTCCTCAACCCATTTTTATGGTAAAATGACACATTTTCCAGTACTTCTAAGATCTATATTTATAAAAATAAGATAAAAAATACATGCAAGTAGAAGTCCTATTTTTAAGTGATTACATTCAACAGAAAAAAAATGGTTATTCCCTCAAGATGCTAGAAAAGTTTTTAAATTTTGCTCTACTTATTCTGTAACAGATGGGAAAGAAAAAGTTTGAGGACCTACACTGCCAGTAGGCTACATTTTAAGCAGCAAACTACTTCTAGTCTCAGAAACATTTTTAAGTCTTTTATTACTCAAGTATGTGTTTTCTTGGTCAGGATTCTGAGAAAAAATAAATAATTTTTCTTTTAAAAGCAAATGTATTTGAGCTTGAACTTGAGAATCTACATTGCTAATCAAATTGAGATTTGCAGTTATTGAATATCAGTTTTTTGATAGTCAGTGAAAATATTATTTTGGAGACTTGTGTAATACTTAATATATCTTTATGGAAGACCAAAGATTTTCCTCAAAGACAACTTTAGGTAAATCTACAGTACCTAAAACTCTAATAATGCTTGACAGGGATTTAAAAACATTAATTTGCACGAAAAAATGACAAATATCATTTATCTAATGGTTGGTTGACTCAAGCCAAAACAATGTCAGCTTTAAGTGATACTATTTCCTGGTGGACCTGCCAGGATTTGAGTACCGCTGGAATAAGAACAAACTGAGCTGTGATATGAGTTTATCCATTTGAATATTAAAGAATGTGTATCAACCACTTGCTTTGGTCATTTTTTTTTCTGGAAAAAATTAGATAACAGAATCACATACTTCTTGAAGACTCTATTAATTGCTGATAACATTTTGCTTCTCCATCTTCTCCAGCAGGAGACTCTGTATTCCACTGAGGAATGATAAAGATGGCTATGGCTGGCCATGGCCCTATGTGAGAATAAATACCTCTTTTAGAAAAGCATCTCCACAGGATACTTTGATCTAGGCTCTGCAAAAAACCCAGGTCAATAACAAATTCACAGAACTCATCCACTGAATATAAGAGGAACATTTCTCACCTTCTTCTTATTTGGAGTCTCATCAAGATGTTAGAGTATGTGGCAATGACAGAGATTGGACAAGATACACTTAAAATTCTTTTGAATTTCATGGGAGCTATTGGATCATGACATGAGGTATGGTAATCTTCATCATTTGAAAACAGGATAGTCTGCATCTGAACTCCTAGAAGTGAGCTCCTGGTGCTCTGTGAGATAAAGATGGTTGTAAATGTTTAATACTGCTGAAAATTTTAAAACTTGTTTTTCAGTTTCTCAAAATTGACAGTATTGGAAATCATGTTTGAGCATGATTCTTGCAGCTGTCTGCTAAAACTCCCAAACTCCAATAATACTTTGATGTTGGAACTTCACCACAGAGAGCACTAGAGACTGCATAACACAGTTCTTTCCCCATCCCCCTGACCTTCCACAGATCTGTCTTTTCTTGTGACTATTAATTAGAAAGTATGTGTTATTCCTCAACTATCTGGTGTGCATGTGGAAAATATTTAATGTTTTTGATTACTTGTTTTTATATTTCATAATTTTTCCTAGCATTGTTGAAGCATAATTGAAAAATAAAAATTGTATGTATTTAAGGTGTACACTCTGATATTTTGATACATGAATACATTGTGAAATGATTACCACAATCAAGCTAATTAACACATCCATTACCTCATATAGTTATCTTTTGTGTGACTGTGTGTTGTTGCTACTCTTTTAGAAAGTTTCAAGTATATAATACAGAACTATTAACTATATTCACCATGCTGTACATTAGATCTCCAGACTTATTCATTCTGCATAATTAAAACCTTGTATCTTTGACCAATATCTCCTCATTTCCTGCACACCCCACACCCTGGTACCCACCATTTTACTTTCTGATTTTATAAGTTCAACTTTTTTGATTCCACTTAAAAGTGAAATTATGCAGTATTTGTTTTTCCTGTATTTGGCTTATTTCACTTAGCATAGTGTCCTCATTATTATTATATATTTTCACAGATGTTAGAACTTCCTCTTTTATATATTTTATATATATTATATACATTATATATATAATATACATTTAATATATATGTATGTATAATATATATTTGTTATACTATATATTTATATATACATATTATACACATATTTATATATAAATATATTTTTCCATTTTCTTTATCTAGTTATTCATCAACTGACATTTAGGTTGTTTCCATATCTTGGATAATATAAAAAATGCTATAATGAGGCACATTTTACATATCACATAATTTACACATTTCAAGTGTTCAACTCTATGATGTTTAGAAGACTTAGCATGCTGTGAAGCATCACAGTTAACCAGTATTAAAGCATTTTCTTCAAACAAGATGCCTTAATTCCATTTACAATTAATCCCAATTTTCATGCTCTGCCTTATATAACCAACTGTATACTTTCTGCCTCTAAAAATTTGCCTTTTCTTGACACTTCATATATATGGAATCATATAATATGTGGACGCTTGTGTCTTACTTTGTTCAATTAGCATAACACTTTTGAGATCCATTCAAGTGGTAGCATGTATCAGAAATTTGTTTTTTTTAATTGCTGTATAGCATTCCATTGTATTGATATACCACATTTTGTGTATCCATTCATCAGCTGGTTAATATTAATATTTGAGATGTTTCCACTGTTGGATATTATAAATAATTCTTCTAAGAACATTTGTGTGCAAGTTTTGTGTGGCTACATAGTAAGTTTTGTAACTGGCAGGTAAAAGTCCTCAAACTTTGCTCTTTTAAAACATGTATTGATTGAAAAGATGCTCAAATCACATGTCATTAGGAAACTGCAAATGTAAAAAGCAATGAGATATCACTGCACACCTATTGAATAGGTGAAAGTCCCACAAACTGACAAAACCAAATGCTGGCGAGGATGTGGTGCACAGAAACTCTCATCCATTCCTGGTGGGAATGCAAAATTGTACAGACACTCTGAAAGAAAATGTGGTAGTTACAAAACAAAACACATTCTTACCGTATAATCCAGCAATTGTGCTCCTTTGTATTTATGCAAAGGAGTTGAAAACTTATGTCCACACAAAAACCTGCACATGGACATTTATAGCAGCTGCATTAATGATTGCCAAATATAGGAAGCAACCAAGGTGAACTTTAGTAGGTGAATGGGTAAGTAAACTGTGGTACATTCAGAAAATAAAGTATAATTTAATGCTAAAAAAGAATAATGGAGGAAACCTAAATGCATATTACTACATAGAAGCCACTCTGAAAAAGCTACATACTATATGATTCCAACTACGACATTCCAGAAAAAGCAAAACTATGGAGAGAATAAAAAAATCAGTGGTTTGCAAAGGTTGGGGAAGAAGGAAGATTCTTAGGACAGTGAAACTATTATATATTTGTCATAAGCTATAGAATGTACTCCAAGAATGAAGCCTAATGTAAAAGATGGACTTTAGGTAATAAAGACATGATATGTCAATGCAGATTTATCAACTGTAACAAACAACCACTCTGATGCAGGATTTATAATGTGGGAGGCTATGTGTGTGTGGTGGGGGGCAGGGAGTATATGGGTACTCTGTACTTTCTGCTCAATTTTACTATGAATGTAAAACTGATCTAAAAATAATGACTATTACAATTCAAACAAAAGTTTTAGCATCTATAGATCTTTTGCATTTCTGTATAAATTTTAGTGTCTATATGACAGTTTCTGCAAAGAAAACACCTGGAATACTTATAGAAATCTATAGATTCTATAGACTTAATCTATATGTTTGGATCTCATTTGTTGAATCTATAGATTAATTTGGGGAGAAATGACATCTTAACTATATTGGGTTTTCCAATGCAAGAACATGGAGTGCTTCTCTGTTTATTTATATCCTATTTAATTTCCCTCAGCAATTCTTTTTTTGTTTTTTAATTTCCCAGTGTCCAAGTTTTACACTTCTTTGTTAAATTTATTCATGAGTATTTTATTCTATGTGATGTTATCATGAAAGAAATAGTATTCTTAATTTTATTTCATATTGATTGCTGCTTGTATATAGAAATACAATTTATCAAGGTGCTGGTAAATTCAACTTCTAATGAGAGCTTTCTTGCTGGATTTTAGACTGCCACCTTCTTCCTGTTTCTTCATATGGTCATTCCTGTGTGTGTGTGTATGTGGTGTATGTGTGTGTGTGTGTGTGTGTGTGTGTGTGTGTGTGTGTGTATAGAGAGAGATCTCTGGGGACTCTTCCTTGTCATATAAGGACACTAGCCTTATAGGATTAGGCTCCTACCCTTATTTAATATTTTAATATTAATTACCTCTTTATGAGCCGTACCTCCAAATACAGTTGCATTGGGGATTATGGCTTCAACAGATGAACTTGGAGGAAACACATTTCAGTATATAGGATCAAATTTTTAGATCTTCAAAAATATATTGAAGCATTTCAAAGTCACATATGGTAATATAGTTTTTATTCTCAAGGATTTCTATTTAAATTTTTGCTGGGCTCTTATTTACCCCATAAAGGATTCAATGCTTTAGACAACGATGATGTTAAAAATCTCAGGGCTTCCCTGGTGGCGCAGTGGTTGAGAGTCCACCCACCAATGCAGGGGACACGGGTTCGTACCCCAGTCCAGGAAGATCCCACATGCCACGGAGCGGCTGGGTCCGTGAGCCATGGCCACTGAGCCTGCAAGTCTGGAGCCTGTGCTCCGCAATGGGAGAGGCCACAACAGTGAGAGGTCCGTGTACCACACACACACACAAAAAAAATCCCAAATGATTGTGATAGTTTACTAACACTGCAAGGAAATATCCTATTACTTGGAGGTGAGGTTTGAGTCATGTCAAATGGTGACAAAATCCTGAGAATAGATTTTCTTCAGGGATATCTTGGAAACATTGTCAAAATATTGACAGCGCTTTGCGTTTGGGGCTTTACAGGGATCTCCAAAACAGATCTCCCCATTTTCACAGTTATCAAACCATGGTGCTGAAAGTGGAAATGGGTGCAGCCCAAGTTAAAATACCACAGGCCCTGCTATTCTTACTATGGTCCAGTATAACTTTCCTTGAATGAAGACTTTCTAGTTTTGTCTGTGCTTTTGGTTAAATTCCAAAGTTCAGAACTAATTGGTTTTGATAGTTTTTCCAATGTTATTGTTTATTGTTTTGTCAGGCAGATGATTCAAAAATATCCCCACTCCATCATTCTAGAAGTCTAATTTATTATATTTCTCAGTTTAAACTAAATACTATACAAGTTTATTATCTATATTGTTACTATTTGTTATTAGTAAATTCTAAATAGAACAAAATTCATTTTGTTTATTTAAAAACTTTACCTATTTCCTGCCTTATTTTTAATATTAGCTTTCTTGTAAAAAATGGTTGAAGTATAATTTTTCATAAAATTTTATATTATAATTGTGTTTTATTTCTAAAATAAAAAGATATCTACTGTTTCCAGTTTCTAATTCACATGTAAGGAACTTGGGATTCTCTTTATTCTAACAACAATTTAAAAACTCAGCATACTGAAACATTAATAACTCTTTCTAGATTCATCAGAGAAATGAGGTCACAGGGCAAACTGTTGTCCCTAAAATTAGAGGGACATACAGGCTGACATAAAGAATCACAACATGCCACAGCAGAAACCCAACTCAGGAACAGAAGACTCTGGAGGAACCAGTGCCAGTGTAGAAAAACCTGAACTATATTTCACAAAGTGCTGGAGACTCAGTGTGGACAAATCTGAGACTTTAAATCTCCAAGGGGGCCTCACACTTTTGTGATTTTTTTTCCTGGAGCTTTACCAGGTTCTTATAGTGATTGTTTGAAAAAAAAATGCCCTTGGGCTTTAGGCAAGGGAAGTGGAAAAGTAACTATTTTGAAATATGCCAAAGCATTTGTTCTTCCAAAAAAGGACTCCTCTCAAGATAAATTATTTTCTAGAGCCTAACCTTTGGGGTTTTATAAGAGCCTACCTACTTGGGAGAAAGTAAATTCCCAACTTCTGTCACACTAGCTGCCTCAAACCATCCTGTCTCACCTGAAGTGGGAGGTGAAACTAAGAGGTACTTGTGAAGGTCGCAGTGCAGGGTCATAAGCTCACTGAAAGACTGTGACCTAGTCATGGGACTATGTAATGCTTCCCCTCCCCCACACACCTTACTACCACCTCACTAAAGGCTTATGTAGTGCAGTTCCTTCCACCACTACATCATGTACAGATTTTAACCAAAAGTATAAGGCATACTAAAGGGCAAAAATACAGTTTGAAGACGTAGATCAAGCAGCAGAACCAGACTTGCATAAGAGAGCAATGTTGGAATTACAGGACAGTGAATTGAAAACAACTATGAGTGATATGCTAAGGACCACAATGGTAAATGTAGATAACATGTAAGATCAAATGGATAATATAGGCAGAGAGATGGAAGTTCTAAGACAAACTAAAAAATAAATGCAAGAGATAAAAGCCATTGTAACAGAAATGAGGAACACTTTTGATGGGCTCAATAGTAATCTGGACATGGTTCAGGAAAGAATCTCTAAGCTTGGGAATCTCTCAACAGAAACTTCCAAAACTAAAAGTCAAAGGGGAAAAATAAAAACTAAAAAAATGGGGGAGGAACAGATATCTAAGTACTCTGGACAATTACAGAAGGTGTAATATATGTATAATGGGAATACCACAAGGAGAGGGGAGAGAGAAGGAAGAAATAAAGAAGGAAGGAAGGAAGGAAGGAAGGAAAGAAAGAAAGAAAGAAAGAAAGAAAGAAAGAAAGAAAGAAAGAAAGAAAGGAGAGAAAGAAGGAAAGAAAGAAAGAAAGAAGGAAAGAAAACAAAAGAAGAAAGAAAGAAAAAGAAAAGGAGAGAGAGTGGCAGGGAAGGAGGGAGAGATGAAGGAAGAAAGAAAAGAAAAGAAGTAATATCTGAAGAAATAGGGCTGAAAATCAAAGATAAAGAAAAAAAAATCTTGAAAGAAGTGAGAGGAAAAAAACACCTTACCTTTGAGAGAAACAAAAATAAGAATTGCATCCAACTTCTCCTCAGAAACCGTGAATGCAAGAAGAGTGTAGAGTGAACAATTAAAACAGTAAGTAAAAAACCAAAACAACAGCAACAAAAACACCAAACTAGAATTCTGTATTCTGTAAATTTCTCCTTCAAAAGTGAAAGAGAAATAAAGACTTTCTCAGACTAACAAAAATTGTGGAAATCTGTGTGCAATGGACCTGACTCATAAGAAATGTTGACATATATACACTAATATGTATAAAATAAATAACTAATGAGAATTTACTGTATATCACAGGGGACTCTATTCAATGCTCTGTGGTGACCTAAATGGGAAGGAAATCTGAAAATGAGTGGAGATATATATATATATATATATATGACTGATTCACTTTGCTGTACAGCAAGAAACTAACACAACATTGTAAAATATCTATACTCCCATAAAAATTTAAGAAAAAAAGAAATGTTGCACATGAAAAGCTGCTCAACATCACTCATTATTAGAGAAATGCAAATCAAAACTACAATGAGGTATCCCCTCACACCTGTTAGAATGAGCATCATCAGAAAATCTACAAACAACAAATGCTCGAGAGGGTGTGGAGAAAAAGGAACCCTCTTGCACTGTTGGTGGGAATGTAAATTGATACAGCCACTATGGAGAACAGTATGGAGCTTCCTTAAAAATCTAAAGATAGAATTACCATATAACCCAGGAATCCCACTACTGGGTATATACCCAGAGAAAATCATAATTCAAAAAGACACATACACTTCAATGTTCACTGCAGCACTATTTACAATAGACAGATCATGGAAGAAACCTAAATGCCTATCAACAGATGAAGGGATAAAGAAGATGTGGTAAATATATACAACAGAATATTACTCAGCCACAAAAAGGAACAAAACTGGGTCATTTTTAGAGATATGGATGGATCTAGAGACTGTCATACAGAGTGAAGTCAAAAAGAGAAAAAAAAATAACTCATATATGTGGAATCTAGAAAAATGGTACAGATGAACCAGTTTGCAAGGCAGAAATAGAGACACAGATGTGGAGAGCAAATGTATGGACACCAAGTAGGGAAAGCAGTGGGGGATGGTGGTGGGATGAATTGGGAGATTGGGATTGACATATATACACTAATATGTATAAAATAGATGACTAGTAAAAAAAAAAAAGAACTTGATTCCACAGGGGGAAAAATGTTAAAAGAAGGTCTTCAGAGAGAAGGCAAATTATATACTTGAGAAACTCAGATCTACAAAAACAAATAAAGAGTATTAGAGAAGGAATAAATGAAGGTAATTTTTTTAAATGTAGTTGTCTTATTCTTAATTAATCTTACAGATAACAGGATTGTTCAAAGTAATAATAGCAACAATGTTTTGGTACCTTTTATTTAAGCAAAGTGAATTATGCAATGAATAGGAGGAAGAAATTGGGATCCTTTAATATTATAAGATACTTGCACTTCTTGTGAAATGCTATAGTGTTATTTGAAAGCAGACTTGAATTAGTCATAAGTGCATATTGTAAACTATAAGGCAACTACTAAAAAAGGTTAAAAAAAGTATAATTGATATGCTAAGAAAGAAGTGAAAATAGAATCATATAAAATGTTCAGTTAAAACTAAAAATGGTAGAAAAAGAATGTGAGACAAAAATAGAAACAAAGAATAAGGACAATGAATATAAAAATAGTGACCAATATTACAGATATTAATCCAGCTATATTAGTAATCCTTTAAATATCAATAATTTAAATACAAAAATTCAGAGACTGAGATTTTCAGAGCAGACCCCTCAAAAAAATCTAATTATTTGTTGTCTACAAGAAACACACTTTAAATATGAAGACACATGTATATTTAAAGTAAAGAGGTGAAGAATGAGTATACCTTGTTATCCATAACAAATCCCTTCCTATTACAACTGGTTTTATGTTAATGAGGTAAATACCTCATTGGTAAACACCTAAGGATGGGTGCTGGGTGCTAGGGAACCAACTATGAACAGAAGTTTGGAACTTTCAGTTCCACTTCTCTGACTTCTGGGGAGAGGAATGGGGTTGCAGGTTGAATCAATCACCCATGCCTGAGTAATGAAGTATCCATAAACACCCAAAAAGACTGTTTAGAGAGATACTAGGTTGCTGAACTTACGGAGATTTGAGGAGAGTGGCATACTCCAAGAGAGCATGGAACCTCTGTACCCTTTACACATACTTTACCCCATGCATCTCTTCCATCCGGCTGTTCCTGAGTTACATCCTTTTACAATAATCCAGTGAGCTAGTAACTAAAGTGTTTCTCTGAGTTCTGTGAGCAGCCCTAGCAAATTAATCAAACCCAAGGAGGGTGTTGTTGGAACTTCTGATCTATAGCTTGTCCAATAGAGCACAGGTGACAACCTGAGTTTACAAGTGGCATCTGGAGTTGGGGAGGTGGGCCAGTCTTATAGGACTGTATCCTTGACCTCTGGGATCTGAAGCTATCTCTGGATAGATAGTGTCTTTACTGAGTTGAATTGTAGGATGCTCTGCTAGTGTCCAATAATTGTTTGGGTGTGTAGGAAACCCCTCCCCCCGAATTGGAATTGTTAGAATTTTCATGAGCTCATACAAATCAGAAGAAATCTGAGATAGCTATATTAATTTCATAGAACAAACTTCAGGGCAAGGAAAATTACTTGAGATAAAGGGAAATATTGCATAATGATAAAAGGGTCAATTCTCGAAGAAGATATACAAATCCTTAATGTATAAGCACCTAAGAGTAGAGTGTCAAAATACATGAGGCAAAAAGTGATAGAACGGCTAAGAGAAATATATGGGAGACTTCAACATCCCTCTATAAGAAATGGACTTCAGCACCAGACAGAAAACCAGTAAGGATACCATTGAACTTGACAGCACCATCAACCAACTGAATTTAATTGTCATCTATAGACTGCTTTAACCAACAACAACAGAATAAATATTCTGCTGAAGCTCACATGGAATATACCCCAAGATAGATCAGGCTCTGGAGCCTAAACCACACCTTAACAAATTTAAAGGAATAAAATAAATATCCATTAATCCATACTGATATATTTACATGGAAAATTAATTAATTACTTGTCTTGGATTTTCTAGGTTGACAATTATGTCAACTACTAAAATTATTTAATTCCTTTCCTTTTCTACCATTAATTTTTAAGAAAGAAATTCATACTTATTCTGCTTTGTTAGTGTATAATTCTTTTTTTTTTTTTTTTCCAGTACACCGGCCTCTCACTGTTGTGGCCTCTCCCGTTGCGGATCACAGGCTCTGGACACGCAGGCTCAGTGGCCATAACTCATGGACCCAGCTGCTCCGCGGCATGTGGGATCTTCCCAGACCAGGGGACGAACCCGTGTCCCCTGCATCGGCAGGTGGACTCTCAACCACTGAGACACCAGGGAAGCCCCTAGTTAGTGTATAATTCTTAAAGTTAAAATTATGACCCTCATAGAAAGCAAAAAATACTCTCATGCAAATGAATATCAAATAATTTATGTAGAGTATACATATGCTCCTTAAATGTGGAAAGTGCATAGTGACTTCCTTCTAAAGAGTCCTCTATGGAAAGGGGAAAAAAGAGTTCCCTCACAATGGAGAAACCTGGTAAGTACTACTGCAGTCAGGTGATCAAGATCAACATCAACTATTATAAAATGTTGATGGTATGTAACCTGTACATGATGTGGTGAAAATGGTACTTTTCCTCTCTGTTCTTCCTCCTAAAAACATATAGCCCAGTCTAACCATGAGAAAAACACTAGACAAATTCCATTAGATGTGCATTCTACAAACTACCTGACTAGTACTCGTCAAAGTCATCAAAAACAAGGAAAGTTTGAGAAATAGTCACTCTCCAGAGGAGCTTAAGGAGACATAAAAAATAAATATAATGTGGTACACTGGATGGAATCTTGGGCCATAAAAAAGAATATTAGGCAAAACTAAGGACATATGAATAAAGTATGGAGTTTAGTTAATGAAACTGTATTAATTTTGATCCATTAATTGCAACAAACATACTAATATAAAATGTTAATAATAGGGAAAACTGGATATGGGACACATGGAACTCCCTGTTCTATTCTCTCAATTTTTCTGTAAATCTAAAGCTGTTGTAAATAATAAAAAATCTTTTAAAAAGTAGATTTCATCAATCTATCCAGAAAAATATTGGATTGGCCAAAAAGTTTGTTAGGGTAATGAATACGTTGTTCAATGAAGTTCTTGGTGAAAATGAAAAATGTGTCCTTTATTTTTATTTAAAATCATATGAATTTTTGGCCAACCCAAGATTTACTCAGTCCTGCTACAAACTTAGTGTATATATTAATAATAAAATAATCATTTTTCATGTCACCATAGAACATACATTCTGGAGGCAGGCATTAAAGAACAATACAAAAATTGTATATTTTAAAGTTAAAATGGGTGCTATTAATAAAAATAACAGGATATTATGGAGAGATTAAAGGAGGGATATAAACATAATGAAAGGCTACTAAGTGGTTTTAAATCCAGAGTCTAGTTATACCTGAAATATGCCTTTGCCAGCTGGGTAGATAATCAACTGTTGGGCCAAGGTGTGAACACAAGGACTCCTATTGCAAGGTTATTTTAATAACTCAGGGAAAATGTGGTGGGGTTTAGACTTGTGTTTAAGCATTGATATCAGAGAAAATTGATTATGGCTATTGATAGAAAGCTATTGATTTTTGGTATAGTCTTGCATATGCTTTATAAACTTTCTAATAAGTGCTAATAGAATTTTATCTTGGCTTTTCTAGATATGCAATTATATAAACTTGATGGTTAATTTTGCATAGTGACTTGCCTGGGCTAAGGGATGCTTAGATAGCTAGTAAAAGATTATTTCTGGGTGTGTCTGTTAGGGTGTCTCTAGAAGAGATTAACACTTGAATTGGTAGAATGAGTATAGAAGATTACCCTCACCAATGTGATGGGAATCCTACAAACTGCTAAGGCCTTGAATAGAAAAAGAAGTTGGAGAAGTGTAAGTTTCTCAAGTCTATCTGCTTGAGCTGAAACAACAGTGATCCTGCATCTCAGACTTTGGACTCAAACTAAACCTTTTTTTTTTTTTTTTTTTAATAAAGAAAATTATACTAAGGCACATCGCAATCGAATTGCTCAAAATCAGTGACAAAGAGAGAAAATCTTAAAAGCAGCCAAAGGGGTAAAAAAAAGGCATGTTATAAACAGAGAAAAATGACGGCAGGTTTCTCATTTAGTTAGAACATAGTGGAGTAACATCTTTTTTTTGGGGGGGGGTCAATTCTATAATAATTTTATTTTTTTATGGGTATCTTTTTTTTAACATCTTTATTGGAGTATAATTGCTTTGCAATGGTGTGTTAGTTTCTGATTTATAACAAAGTGAATCAGCTATGCATATACATATATCCCCATATCTCCTCTCTCTTGCATCTCCCTCCCACCTTTCCTATCCCATCCCTCTAGGTGGTCACAAAGAACCAAGTTGATCTCCCTGTGCTATGCAGCTTCTTGTCACTAGCTACCTATTTTATATTTGTATAGATGTCCATGCCACTCTCTCACTTCGTCCCAGCTTACCCTTCCCTCCTCCCTGTGTCCACAAGTCCATTCTCTACATCTGCGTCTTTATTCCTGTCCTGCCTCTAGGTTCTTCAGAACCATTTTGTGTTTGTTTGTTTTTGGTTAGATTCTATATATATGAGTTAGCATACGGTATTTGTTTTTCTCTTTCTGACAAACTTCACTCTGTATGACAGACTCCAGATCCATCCACCTCACTACAAATAACTCAATTTTGTTTCTTTTTATGGTTGAGTAATATCCCATTGTATATATGTGCTACATTTTCTTTATGCATTCATCTGTCGATGGACACTTAGGTTGCTTCCATGTCCTGGTTATTGTAAATAGATCTGCAGTGAACATTGTGGTACATGACTCTTTTTGAATTATGGTTTTCTCAGGGTATATGCTTAGTAGTGGGATTGCTGGGTCCTATGGTAGTTCTATTTTTAGTTTTTTAAGGAACTGCCATACTGTTCTCCATAGTGGCTGTATCAATTTACATTCCCACCAACAGTGCAAGAAGGATCCCTTTTCTCCACACTGTCTCTAGCATTTATTCTTGGTAGATTTTTTGATGATGGCCATTCTGACCCATGTGAGGTGATTCCTCATTGTGATTTTGATTTGCATTTCTCTAATGATTAGTGATGTTGAGCATCCTTTCATGTGTTTGCTGCCTATCTGTATATCTTCTTTAGATAAATGTTTATTTAGGTCTTCTGCCCATTTTTGTGTTGGGTTGTTCATTTTTTTGATATTAAGCTACATGAGCTGCTTGTAAATTTTGGAGATTAATCCTTTGTCAGTTGCTTCATCTGCAAATATTTTCTCCCATTCTGAGGGTTGTCTTTTCATCTTGTTTATGTTTTCCTTCGCTTTGCAAAAGCTTTTAAGTTTCATTAGGTCCCATTTGTTTATTTTTGGTTTTATTTCCATTTCTCTAGGTAGTGGGTCAAAAATGATCTTGCTGTGATTTATGTCAAAGTTTCTGCCTATGTATTCCTCTAAGAGTTTTATAGTGTCTGGCCTTACATTTAGCATTTTAATCCATTTTGAGCTTATTTTTGTGTATGGTGTTTGGAAGTGTTCTAATTTCATTCCTTTACATGTAGCAGTCCAGTTTTCCCAGAACCACTTACTGAAGATGCTGTCTTTTCTCCATTGTATAATTTTGCCCACTTCATCAAAGATAACGAGACCATACATGCGTGGGTTTATCTCTGGGCTTTCTATCCTTTTCCATTGATCTATATTTCTATTTTTGTGCCAGTACCATACTTTCTTGATTACTGTAGCTTTGTAGTATAGCCTGAAGTCAGGGAGTCTGATTTCTCCAGCTCCATTTTTTCCCCTCAAGATTGCTTTGGCTATTTGGGGTATTTTGTGTTTCCATACAAATTGTGAAACTTCTTGTGCTACTTCTGTGAAAAATGCCATTTGTAGTTTGATAGGGATTTAGTTGAATCTGTAGATTGCTTTGGGTAGTATAGTTATTTTCACAATGTTGATTCTTCCAGTCCAAGTACATGGTATATCTCTCCATTTGTTTGTAACATCTTTCATTTCTTTCAGAAGTGTCTTATAGTTTTCTGCATAAAGGTCTTTTGTCTCCTTAGGTAGGTTTATTCCTAGGTATTTTATTCTTTTTGTTGAAATAATAAATGAGGGTGTTTCCTTCATTTCTCTTTCGGATTTTTTATCATTAGTATTTGGGAATGAAAGAGATTTATGTGCATTAATTTTGTATAGTGCTACTTTGCCAAATTCATTGATTAGCTCTAGTAGTTTTCTGGTAGCATATTTAGGATTCTCTTTGTATAGTATTATGTCATCTGCAAACAGTGACAGCTTTACTTCTTCTTTTCCAATTTAGATTCCTTTTATTTCTTTTTCTTCTCTGATTGCTGTGGCTAAAACTTCCAAAACTATGTTGAATAATAGTGGTGAGAGTGGACAACCTTGTCTTGTTCCTGATCTTAGAGGAAATCATTTTAGTTTTTCACCATTGAGAACAATGTTGGCTATGGGTTTGTCATATGTAGCCTTTATTATTATGTTGAGGTAAGTTCCCTCTATGCCTACTTTTGGAGGGTTTTTATCATAAATGGGTGTTGACTTTTGTTGAAAGCTTTTTCTGCATCTATTGAGATGATCATATGGTTTTTCTCCTTCAATTTGTTAATATGGTGTATCACATTGATTGATTTGCATATATTGAAGAATGCTTGCATTCCTGGGGTACAACCCACTTGATGATGGTACATGATCCTTTGAATGTGCTGTTGGATTCTGTTTGCTAGTATTTTGTTGAGGAATTTTGCATCTATGTTCATCAGTGATATTGGCCTGTAGTATCCTTTCTTTGTGACATATTTGTCTGGTTTTTGTATCAGTGTGATGGTGGCCTCATAGAATGCGTTTGGGAGTGATCCTCCCTCTGATATATTTTGGGAGAGTTTGAGAAGGATAGGTGTTAGCCCTTCTCTAGTTGTTTGGTAGAATTCGCCTGTGAAGCCATCTGGTCCTGGGCTTTTGTTTGTTGGAAGATTTTAAATCACAGTCTCAATTTCAGTGCTTGTGATTGGTCTGTTTATATTATCTATTTCTTCCTGGTTGAGCCTCAGCAGGCTGTTCCTTTCTAAGAATTTGTCCATTTTTTCCAGGTTGTCCATATTATTGACATATAGTTGCTTGTAGTATTTGCTCATGATCCTTTGTATTTCTGCAGTGTCAGTTGTTACTTCTCCTTTTTCATTTCTAATACTTTTGGTTTGAGTCTTCTCCCATTTTTTCTTGATCAATCTGGCTAAAAGTTTATCAATTTTATTTATCTTCTCAAAGAACCAGGTTTTAGTTTTATTGATTTTGCTATTGTTTCCTTCATTTCTTTTTCATTTATTTCTGATCTGATCTTTATGATTTATTTCCTTTTGCTAATCTGGAGTTTTTTTGTTCTTCTTTCTCTAATTGTTTTAGATGTAAAGTTAAGTTGTTTATTTGAGATGTTTCTTGTTTCTTGAGATAGGATTGTATTGCTATAAAGTTCCCTCTTAGAACTGCTTTTGCTGCATCCCATAGGCTTTGGGTCACCATGTTCATTGTCATTATTTTTTCTAGGCAGTTTTTGATTTCCTCTTTGATTTCTTCAGTGATCTCTTGGTTATTAAGGAGTGTATTGTTTAGCCTCCATGTATTTGTATTTTTTACATATTTCTTTTTGTAATTGATATCTAGTCTCACAGCGTTGTGGTCAGAAAAGATACTTGATATGATTTCAATTTTCTTAAATTTACCAAGGCTTGATTTGTGACCCAAGATGTGATCTATCCTGGAGAATGTTCCAAGAGCACTTGAGAAGAAAGTGTATTCTTTTGGTTTTGGATGGAATGTCCTGTAAATATTAATTAAGTTCATCTTGTTTAATGTATCATTTAAAGATTGTGTTTCCTTATTGCTTTTCTCTTTGGATGATCTGTGTTTGGATGACTTGATTGACTGTTTCCTTTCCCATATTAGGGAAGGTTTCAACCATAATCTCTTCAAATATTTTTCTCAGTCCCTTTCTTTTTCTCTTCTTCTTCTGGGACCCCTATCATTCAAATGTTGGTGTGTTTAATGTTGTACCAGAAGTCTCTGAGACTGTTCTCAATTCTTTTCATTCTTTTTTCTTTATTCTTCTCTGCAGTAATTATTTATACTATTTTATCTTCCAGGTCACTTATCTGTTCTTCTGCCTCAGTTATTCTGATATTGATTCCTTCTAGAGAATTTTTAATTGCATTTATTGTGTTGTTCATCATTGTTTGTTTGCTCTTTTTTTCTTCTAGGTCCTTGTTAAATGTTTATTGCATTTTCTCCATTCTATTTCCAAGAGTTTGGATCCTCTTTTCTATCATTACTCTGAATTTTTTTTCAGGTATACTGCATATTTCCTCTTCATTTTTTTCATCTAGTGGGTTTTTACCTTGCTCCTTCATCTGCTGTGTGTTTCTCTGTCTTCTCATTTTGCTTAACTTACTGTGTTTGGGGTCTCCTTTTCACAGGCTGCAGGTTCATAGTTCCCATTGTTTTTGCTGTCTGTCCCCAGTGGTTAATGTTGATTCAGTGAGTTGTGTAGGCTTCCTGGTGGAGGGGACTATTGCTTGTGTTCTGGTGAATGAGGCTTGATCTTGTCTTTCAGGTGAGCAGGACTGCATCAGGTGCTGTGTTTTGAGGTTCCTGTGACCTTGTTATGATTTTAGGCAGCCTCTCTGCTAATGGGTTGGGTTGTGTTCTCGTCTTCCTAGTTGTTTGGCATAGGCTTTCCAGCACTGTATCTTGCTGGTCGTTGAGTGGAGCTGGGTCTTAGTGTTGAGGTGGAGATCTCTGGGCGAGCTCTCGCCAATTGATATTACATGGGGCCGGGAGGTCTCTGGTGGACAAATGTTCTGAACTCAGCTCTCCCTCAGAGGCACAGGTCTGACACGTAGCTGGAGCACCAAGACCCTGTAAGCCACATGGCTGCTGCTTAAAGGGCATTTCCGAAATCAGCCTGGCTCCAGGTGGAGGTTGGGGGGCAGCTGGAGAGGGGCCCCAGAGAGCTGAATGGACCGGTGGTGCCAGGTGAGAGTGGGCACCTATGGAGGGGGTTGGGGAGAGGAGAGGGTGGGTGGCTGCTCTGGGAGTGGGTGTGAGGGCGCTGGGACTCTCCCAGGCCAGGTAGCTGGTGAGCAGCTCAAACTAAATCTTGTACACCATTTGGTCCTCTGGTTCTTTAGATTGCAGATGGCAGATCTTGGAACTTCTAGGCCTCCGTAATCAAATGATCAAATGAGACAATTCCTATAATAATTCTCTATCTATCTATCTCTTTAGGTTCTGGTTCACTGGAGAACCCAAATATAATCAGCTATTAAAAATATTTGATGTCCTTTCTCTTCCACTTATTTTAAAGGCAATTCAACCTATTCTTCCTTGATTATGTATAATTCTCAAATAGTTAAAAATTCTTGACCTTTATACAAATACAGATTGAATATTTGTCTAGTATTACTCATTACTTAGTGAGGAATAGAGGTTTATAAAGTCTATCAGTAATGACATTAAAGACATATTAAGCAGTTACAGAGACAATCGTCAACCCCTCTTTCAAAGGGAACCAAGTCAAAATCCCTCCCCAAATTTTGAGTGTAGCCTCCGGTCCTGCCTGTCCAGGGAAACTTGGAACCCTGGAGCACAGATTACATCACTTCCTAGATGTGGACCCCATCCTACTGCCTCACCCAGCAGTGGAGTCCATTCTATGGTCTTGTCCAATTGCTGAACAAAGCCTGTGACCTTGCCCAGGCTGGGAGCTCAGCCAGTGTACCCACCCAAAGGTGGAGCATTGCCTGAAGACCCATTTGACAAGGAAGCCTGGACACTGACTTACATGACCACTGAGCACAGCCTCAAGCCCTATCCAAATTCAGGGTTGAGTCAGTACCTTGCCTGACCAGGGATCTGGGCCAGCAACTCCACCCATCAGCAGAGCACAGCTAACAGCCTTGCCTAACTTTGAGGCACAGCCTGCACTCACTTTACCATAGAGCAAAGGCTGAGGACCCATCCAATTATGAAGGTCAGCCTGGAGCCCAGCCTGAATGTGGAATCTAGCTAGAGATACCATCTAGCCATTTTAGTTGAATGGCTGTGGTGCCATTCAACCAGAAAGCATTGTCAGAGCCCAGTTACAGCCTGGCCTAATCACAGACTTGAACCAGATGCTGCCCTGTCAGGAAGCACAGCCTATGATCCCACAAAAACAGAGATGATTGAGCAGCCAAGGTAGTGGTCCCACTTGACTATAAAGTCCAGCCAGCAGTGCAGTCCATCGAGGGAGCTCAATCTGCTCCTTGTCTGACCTCAGAGCACACACAGTGGACACAAACAACTAGAGACCTAACAACAAGTTCCACTGGCCTATGGATGCTATGAGCTGACTCATCAAGAATCCAAAGCTGTGCTGACTGGAGAAGTTCTTTCCCTGCTGAAGCAAATGTGTAAAGTCTGTACGAGAAGGCCATTTACTCAAGTGTGCAGATATCATCTGAAAGATACAAAAGTCACAGAGGATCAGTTAAACATGACACCCTCCCACAAAAAAATACTAATAAAACTTCAATAATTGACCTTAAAACATGGAGATCTATGAAGTGTCTGACAAAGAACTGAGAATAATCTTCTTAAGGAAATTCAATGAACTAGAGAGAAAACACAGGCAGGAAACTAAACAAAATTAGAAAAAACAATGAGACAGGTAAGACAGTAATGAAATAAATTAAAGACACAAATAATTGGAAAGTTCTCCTGTGTTCATGGATCAAAAGAATTAATATTGTTAAAAGATCTATGCTAACCAGAGCCATCTATAGATCCAATGCAATCCTTTATCAAAATTCCAACAGCATTTTTCACAGAAATAGAAAAAAACAATCCTAAAATTTTTATGGAACCACAAAAGATCCCAAACAGCCAAACCAATCTTGAGAGAGAACACAATTGAAGGTATCACACTTCATGATTTCAAACTACATTACAAAGAGGTAGTGTTAAAAATACATTGGTACTGGCATAAAAACAGACACATAGACCAACGGAACAGAATTGAGAGCCTAGAAACAAACCCATACATATACAAGTCAACTAATATCTGGCAAGAGAGCTGAGAATGCTCAATGAGGAATGCATAGTCTCTTTAATAAAAAGTGTTGGCAAACTGGGAAATTATATGTAAAAGAATGAAATTGGATTCCTATCTTACACAGCTCCTCAAAGTTAACTCAAAATGGATTAAAGACTTAAATATAAAACCTGAAACTGTAAAACTCCTAGAAGAAAATATAAGGAAAATGATTCTTAACATTAATCTTGGCAATGATGTTTTTTGGATATGACATCCAAAACACAAGCAACAGAAGAAAAAATAAAGAAGTGAGACTACATCAAAGTAAAAATCTTCTTCACATCAGAAGAAGCAATCAACAAAATGAAAAGGCAATGTATGGAACAGTAGAAAATATTTGTAAATCAGGGCTTAATATCCAAAATATATAAAAAACTCAGACATCTCTGTAGGAAAAAAACACAAATAATCCATTTTAAAAGTGGACAAAGGAACTGAGTAAACATTTTTTTTTCCAAAAGAAAACATACAGATGGCCAACAGGAACATAGAAAGATCCTGAACATCACTATTCATCAGGGAATTGCAAATCAAAACCACAATGGAGTGTCATTTCATCTTATTAACATGGCTATTATCAGAGAGAGGTAAAGGTGTTGGTAGAGGTGGGGATAAAGTAAAACCCTTGGACTCTGTTGGTGGGAGTGCAAAATGGTTCAGCCACTATGGAAAATAGCATGAAAGTTCATCAAAAGATTAAAAATAGAACTACCATATGATCCACTATCCTCACTTCTAGGTATTCAGTCATTTTTCATTATCCATGAGGGATTGGTTCCAGGACCCACCATGGATACCAAAATGTGCTGATGCTCTAGTCCCTTCATTTGTCCTCTGTATCCATGCATTCCCCATGTGCAGATTCAACCAACTGCAGCTCATAAACATAGTACATGATCACCATCAAGGTTGAATCCTTGGTTGCACAGCTTACAGATACAGAGGGGCCAACTGTGTGTCTATTTTTAAAAATCCTCATATCAGTGCACCCACACCATTCAAAACTGTGTTGTCCAAGAGGCAACTGCATATCCAAAGGAAATGAAATCAGTATCCAAAAGAGATGTATCTGCATCCCCATGTTCATTGCAGCATTAGTCAAGATTGTCAACATATATTAACAACTTAAGTGTCCATTGAAAGATGAATGGATAAAGAAGTAATGATATTGTATATACACACACATGCACACACAGACACACACACACACACACATAAATACAAACATACCTAAAACAAGCACATCCCTTGTAAATTGGTATAACAATGAGGTCCTGTGGTCATGAGGTACACCTCAGGGAGGCTCCTCTTGAGGCCCAACTGTCTCAAATCCCATACTCCTTAATAAATCAATAACTTTTTGGTAGTTTGTCAGGTTAATAAAACAAGTATTTCATTATGAGCCCGTGTCCTTGAGTTGCCACAGTTCACTGGTCATGTTCTCACACTTAACAAATATTGTTCACACTATGCGTAGAATGAAAAGCATGTGCATGGGTATGTGTGTGTATGAATGTGTGCTTGTGTACGTGTGTGTGTTCAGCTTTGATACGTTCCTAAACTCTACTGTGAAACAGTCAACTATATACAAACTTGAGCTTCCTCCTGAAAATCACTTTGGATTGAATTTGAAGAAGTTTAAACACAGTTCTCTAATTTCAAATGTTTCTCCCCACTAGTATATGAACAAGGGCCAAAAAATTTTCTGCAGTATTTCTGTCCATTCTTTCCTATAACAATCAAGGTTATCCAGGATATTCTGAACTTTGATAACTACTATGGCAGAGTTGTCTGATCAATTAACAACCTAAAAGAAGGTTTGTGAGAAAAGAATGAAATATTTTTCTCATTTCTGGATAATGGGACTTTTAAGACAGCCTTGTAGATCTGGAAAGTTGGTGTTCAGACAACTTTATTTTATAACTGAGGTTATAAATGTTGTGACCTTTATGAGGTTATAAATAAAATTTGTTTTAAATAGGTTTGATCTATTATTTACCTTTTATGCTATATTAATTTCAATACTTGCATCTTAAAGGTGTTTACTTTGGTCTCTTTTTGGAAGTTGCACTCCAAGTTATATATTGCTACAGTCATATATGCCTTTGTAAAATTCTGAGTACAAGATTATATTTATGTAAAATCAACATAACACATTTATTTAATTAAGGCTCTATTTTCTTTCCAATGTGTTACTTTTCTAATCATTAATACCTTTATGCATTCTGGATGGAGTTACATAAGTAGCCTAGAGAAAAGGCATATGATATTATTTAAGTCAATAGTCCCAAATATTTTCTTACTTCAAGATTCCTTAATTAGCACAATTGCATTTGTAATAGTAATTCAGTATAGTAATAATTTTCAGTTGCCCAGATTTACTTCAGAATGGGAAAGGTCTACGTAGTTGAAAAAAGTAAATTTTTCAAAGTCACTTAATTACAGAAAAATACATACAAAATTTAATTTTATTTTCTCATTTTATTATCAGTTTCAAATTTGGACACAACTTTCTTTATACCTACATTAGAGAACAAATCCTGTTTTACTTTTCATTTTTATTGGGCTAGTTTCATCATTTTATAATAAAAATAGACATCCTTTAAAATTTTATCTTAATAAACAGTATCTTAATACTTTCTCAACTTAAAACTTATGTTTGATCCAGCAGTCATAAAAATATATTGACAAATTTTCATCATATGCCCAGTTTGTCCAAAGATGTGACAAATCACTTCAAAAGTTATCAGTTGTTTTTGTGAAAAACAAATATGATTTAGTTTTAAAAGTTTGAAACCAACAACTCACACTGTGAAAGTCACAGTTTATTGTATTTTTCCCAGTAAAGGGAAGATTGATTTTAGCCTACTAGGATGTAAAAGCAGGATTGCAGGTAATTTAAGTATTATCTACCAGATGTTCATTCCACTAAGGTATCTTTTTAGCTTATGTTTGGGGCTTTTGATCACAGCTGGCTTGAAATAAACACGTGGCAAACTTACTCTGTGCCTCTAATACCAGCAGATAAGCCCAGCCAGGGAAGCAGAGGACATGGCAGTGGGAGATCTTAGGGGGCTTACACATGTAGGCCTTCAGAACTATAATAGTTGACTCAACTATAACTACATTATAATTGCATTGACTCAACTGCAATTAGAGGATTGCAGATGTAGGCCTCCTCCAAGTCAGAAGACAAAGGTAAGTCCCCTGACATTTGCCTTGAGCCACAAGGAGATATTTAAAGACCTGCACCAGTACACAGATCTAGCAATAGGAGGTGTTATTGAATAATCTAAAAGCTGACCTAGAAATGGAGAGGTGTGTGTCCAGGTAAGGTATCCCTTGACCATCTGCCATAAACTCAGTCCCAATTGGATTTGACATCAAGTAGTTATATGAAGAATAATAAGCTTAAACAAAATAGTTACTTTTAAGCAAACAAGCAAAACAATAGAACCATACCTCATCAATGAATTTAGAGAATAAGTTTAAAATATAATCAGATGAATTTATTGCTCACCCTACACAAATCCCCACCTCAAGTCTTGGGACATCAGTCTAGCAGTGGGGTTGCCCACATTACACGTGGATGACCTGGATTCAGATCCCAGCTTGAGTTGTACTCAAATTTAGGCAAATTACATACTCTATTTCTTACTTTTATCTTCTATAATATGGAGATAATAATAGTCCCTACTTCACAAAGTTGTCTATTGGAGTAAGTGAGTTAATATTGCCAAGTGCTTGACAGATGCCTGGTGCAAACTAGGTTTTTCTAATTATTAATCTAATCATCAGTAAGAGGTTGGGAGGGCAGAGAAACAGGGTATTTCTGGGGTACAATTAGCTATTCAGTGGGTTGAAGATGCTCTGAGGTTGAGAACATAGGATTTATCTCTGAGGTTGAGATAAATCCACTGATGAGCCACTACCTGTTAGAGACATCTACCCTGGATGTCATTACTGGCAGTCCTTTTGAGGGGAAAGCCTGTTTCACACACATTAGAGGTTGTTTCTTTAGGTTGCCCCTAGCAACAAAGTTAGTTCTCCCTCTGTTAGATCTCATGTAGATGGTTCAAAGGAAACTGTGAAAAATAAGTCTGAAAAGAAAATAATAAGGTTTCATCACATCATTAAAAACAAAACAAAACAAAAATTTACCTAGGGACTACAGCTATTACAGTCAGTGGAAAGGTGAAGCAGAGAGTATTTGGAAAGAATTGTGTATGGCTTTTGCATATGAATGTGCTACCATTGACCTCTGCCAGTGCGTTCTATAATGATATGCTGTTTTTATAATATTGGGAATGGATTTTGACGTATTTGATAGCTTGTTTAGCTCCTGTCTCAATTCGCTGCTCCCAAGAACAATCCCTACTCAGAACATTGATGTTCACACACTTGAAACACATTTGCCACACCTGTTCTGAGCACAAATTTATACACATGTGTGTATCTGGCCATACATTTTTATTAGACCTTTTTATTAACATGGTGTCCTTAAGAGACAGATTAAGTTTCACTTTACAGAAAGGAAAATTGAGACAGGTTGATGTACACACAAAACGTTTGGAACCAGAATTCCTATCTGTGGACACAATCCAATACTTTTCCCACAGACACATCCACATCTACTAAAGGCAAGTCTTATAATCTCTCTCTCTCTCTCTCCTTGGCCATATATTATACTTCCTAAACCATCTAAGATTCTGAGGCATTGTTTTAGAAAGCTGTTTCTTGTACCTTCTTGTCAATTTAGATGACTTAATTGAGACACTTTTTGATTCCTAATAAACACTAAGGATTGTTTGTACTAGGATTCCCTAACATCAGGACCCTAGCACATTTCTTATTTATGTATTACTAAGCTATGCAGTATCCTATCTCCCAACTTCTCTTTCTTGCTATTTTCTCCCGTATCTCATTCCAGCCACAAGATTCTAATTAAATATGAAATGTTAACTCTGTCAAATTCATTGAAGTGTTTTTATCTTACATTGGATTGATGTTTCGGTTGCACAATAAACTTTGCAGACACAGAATATATATCATCGTCATGAATATATATGTCTGAACATCTTGCTTCTTCTCACTTACTTATGTAGCTGTCATTCCTTGACTTAGACTTGATACTTAATAAAAATTTTACAAATATTTATTGAATGAATAAATGTCCAAATACCTGGATGTCTGATATTTTCAAAATATAATATCCAGGTATTGAATTTCTCTTCTCAGCAAAATTTAGAACTTCATTCGTGCCTTTATGATCTATAAACTAATGATTCTTCTGACAACTCCTATTCTGCATTTTCTTATATTCATGAGAAAATGAGAAAAATTGGAACATTGTAATGAAATTTTCATAAGGCTGGACTGTAAATGGTAATATTTGTGTTTATGTGGTATGGTGGTGGTGGTCCTTGTGTGCATGTGTGTAGGTATGTGTTTAAGTGTTCTTGCTAGGAAATAAAATACTAATAAAATAAAAAAAATAAAATAAAACCCTATATTAGTCATCAGATGTTTTATTGAAGCTTTATTGGTTGTAAATTCCTAACTCTGGAAACCACCGTGCTACAGAAAAATACGATGCCAACTACACCAGAGGGGCTAAACTGCTTGTATTCAGCCATTGTCTGCTGCTCACACCTATTCTCTAATGCATTTGGATTCTTTCTAATTAGGAGAAAATCTACTTTGCTCTAAGTTTGCACCTTACCCAGTCTGAAGAGATGGAGAATTCTTTTTTTTCAATTAGGTGGCAAATGGTTTGCCAAAGAGCATCTGAAAATCAGTCATGGTACCAGGCACACAGAAGTGAGCCTGTTACCTTCCATGAATGCAATTCAGGGCCTATGAATTCCACTTTGTGTCAGCTAGAAAGTTTAGGTGAACTAGGTATCTTTTAAACTTTATAGGTACAAATGAAATTGGCACTTTATTTAATTTTTATTTTATTTTTTTGCAGTGCGCGGGCCTCTCACTGTTGTGGCCTCTCCCTTTGTGGAGTACAGGCTCTGGACACGCAGGCTCAGTGGCCATGGCTCACGGGCCTAGCCGCTCCGCAGCATGTGGGATCCTCCTGGACCGGGGCACGAACCCGTGTCCCCTGCATCGGCAGGCGGACTCTCAACCATTGCGCCACCAGGGAAGCCCGAAATTGGCACTTTAAAAATGATCCCAGCACCTAAAGAGAGATGTAGCAACCCTTTCTAACTTCAGCTTCTGTAATTATTTTGACAAAGTGAATCTCCCCCAGTTTTAAAGAGAGCAGCTTTGGAGGAGTTTGATGAATTGATAAGAAATTTTGATAAATCACTAAGGTAAACTACAGCTATGTTTGCCTGAAGGAAATAAAGTGGCAGGAGACACAAAACCTTGATTCTATGACATATTTGCTAAAAATAATAGCTAAGCCAAGACACTGAGACATATACAGGGATACAAAAGAATCAAAGAATGATGTTTTAGCTATTAGCATGGGCTCCTGTGTTTCTTTGGTGAGAATCATCTAACTGTAAAGAGTAAAAATTTTTTTTCTAAAAATTAAAGCACAGTAACTTATTTTTACTATGGACCCATGGGTCACATCGTGGATTTGAATCTGGTCCTTATTTACTATCTTTGTGATGCTGGGCAAGTTTAATTAATATTTTACACTTAATTTCTCCTTTTCGGTGAAATGGGAAGAATAATAGACACATATACAATTGTTAGAAGAATTAAAGTTTATATGGAAAAAAGTGCCTAAAAGAGTGGGCATGTAGTAAGCACAAAATAACACTAAGAGGACTGTTATTATCGCCGTGCTAAAGGCTTCCTTTCACTCTTCTAGCATCTCTCTGCAGCTGCTTCTCATCACTATGGTAAAAAACAAACAAAAAAGTCAGTACAAGTTTCACCAGAACCCAATGAAATAAGAAGCACTCTACAAAAGACACTCTATTTCCCTAAACTAGAAGTCATTGACTTGTTGAAAAAATTCTTAGACATGTTTTAAGTAATGAAAGGAATTTAGAAGAACACTGATTTCTCTTCCTAGTGTGTGCAAGTCTGCATCCAGAGCTGGAATGTTGGAGATCGTGGGTGGATGTTACCCACCTCTGGGACTGCTGGGTCCTCTTCTGCTTTTCATCCTGGGGTCTCCTCCCCTCTACATGTTGAACAAATATTAAAGGTTATCAATTTGAAGGGGGCATGCTTGGGATACTCATGTTTTGTTCCGCTGGTAATCAAGAAGAGTGTTTTTTTTTTTGCGGTACGCGGACCTCTCACTGTTGTGGCCTCTCCCGTTGTGGAGCACAGGCTCTGGACGTGCAGGCTCAGTGGCCATGGCTCACGGGCCCAGACGCTCCGTGGCATGTGGGATCTTCCCGGACTGGGGCACGAACCCGTGTCCCCTGCATCAGCAGGCGGACTCTCAACCACTGCGCCACCAGGGAAGCCCAAGAGTGTTTCTTAAAATAAAGAAACATAGAGCTGGAATCAGGAGGCAAGGAGCCTGGATTACCTGGAAGTAGGAAGTGCCAGATGTTGACAGTGTGAGGCAAAAACCTTTCGTACTTGTCGATGAAACATGCAAATTAAGAGAAAAGAGAAGGCCAAAATAAGGAGTAGAAAATGAGAGGGGGAGGGATAAGAAAAAAACAAGTTTGGCATTAAAAGTTGCATACAGTTTGGAGAAGGAAGAGATGGTTGTGTCACAGAGCACAGCTGTTTCCGACACATTCAGAAGGTGCTATAAGTCCACAAGAGGAGAAAATCCCACCAAACCTTGAGGGACATCCAGAGCTGCCATGGGATAGAACAGCTCGGAGCTTAGCAAGGTATGTGATTTCAAAGTTTAATGTCTTTACATTTTCCATGTGTGAATTCACTCACCTTGAACCTCAGAGGAAGAAATGTTTCCTATATGTATATAATGGTGATTTTCCCACTCCCTGATCCAGCTCATATCTTTCCATATAAGGGTTTTATGTTAGAAATGTTTTCCTTATGATTTAGAAAATACCCTTACCTGATATAGAAAGGATCATTCAAATCCCAGTGACACATACTCCTGCTCTGAGTTATTTTCTCGTATTTTACTATGGTTGAGAGGTATTTGATATATACAGTATCTGAGATCACAAAAAATTAATTAATCTATGTGAACTCCACTTCTACATAATATTTAATATGATTAATAATAGATATAACTGTGTGGCTTTATAAAAATGCACATTAAATATATTGTGCCAAAGCAAGTATCATTTAGAAATTTTTTTTTTAATTTTTGAAGGGCGCATGCTTCAAGGAGTAAGTCAATGTGCAATAATGTTACAGAAGCAATTTATCAGTGATGCAGAAATTGACAATGGTAGTTACTGAAAGTTTAACTACTCTGTCATTTTTTAGTGATTGGTACCTTAAGTTGAAGATTCCTAGGTTTATACATGGCATAGCTTATATATCTAGATTTGAGTTTAGTCCAATCTCTCAAGTCTAAAGTAACACTTATCTCTAAAAATGGATGGGCAGCAGGATTCCCTGATATATTTACTGCCATGTGATGAATGTGGAGCACTTCCTAGAACATCCTTTAATGTAAAGTCATTACAATATTTTAGTGCTAAATTGATATAATATAGAAGAGAATGTAAATTTTGGTTTTCTTTAAAGCAAAAATGGGTTTTTAAAGAAAATATGAATATTGGCCACCTAATTGCCTCTGAACTCTGAAGCTATGCATTTGTAGGAACACTTTGAGAGTCATGCCCTCTAGCATATTGTTTATCTTGTATATTCTTTTCTTAATTTTTAAAAAAAATTTATTGAAGTATAGTTGATTTACAATGTTGTGTTATTGTCTGCTGTATGGCAAAGTGACTCAGTTATATATATGTGTACATATTCATATATGTATGTATAATATATTCTTTTTCACATTTTTTTCCATTATGATTTGTCACAGGATACTGAATATAATCCCCTGTTCTATAGAGTAGGACCTTGCTGTTTATCCATGTTATGTATAGTACTTTACCTGTCCTAACCCCAAACTCCCAATCCTTCCCACCCTTACCCACCTCCCCCTTGGCAAGCACAAGTCTGTTCTCTATGTCTGTGAGTCTGTTTTTGTTTTGTAGATATGTTCATTTGTGCTGTATTTTAGATACCACATATAAGTGATATCATATGGTATTTGTCTTTATCTTTCTGACTTATTTCACTTAGTATGAAAATCTCTAGGTCAAACCATGTTGCTGTAAATGGCATTATTTCATTTATTTACAGCTGAATAATGTTCCATTGTATATATGTACCACATCTTCTTTACCCATTCATCTGTCGGTGGACATTTAGGTTGTTTCCATGTCTTGGCTACTGTAAATAGTGTTGCTATGAACACAGGGGCGAATGTATCTTTTTGAATTATAGCTTTGTCTGGGTATATGTCCAGAAATGAGATTGTTGGATCATATGGCAACTCTATTTTTAGGTTTTTGAGGAACCTCCATTCCATTCTCCATAGTGGCTGTACCAATTTACATTTCCACCAACAGGGCTCCCTTTTCTCCATACCCTCTCCAGCATTTGTTACTTGTAGACTTTTTAGTGATGGCCATTCTGAACAGTATGAGTTGGTACCTCACTGTAGTTTTGATTTGCATTTCTCTAAAATTAGTGACATTGAGCATCTTTTCATGTGCTTGTTGGCCATCTGTATGTTTTCTTTGGAGAAATGTCTATTTAGACCTTCTGCCCATCTTTTGATTGGGTCGTTTGATTTTTTGTTGTTGCGTTGTATGAGCTGTTTGTGCATTTTGGAAATTAAGCCCTTGTCAGTTGCATCATTTGCAAATGTTTTCTCCAGGTCTGTAGGTTGTCTATATTCTATATTCTTAACTTGATTAATTTTGACAACTTTTATGCAGCCAATTGGTCACTCCTTTCTCTTCATTCTCTCGTCTAAGACACACTGAAACACACACACAAACACAGCACCACCACCATCACCACCATTAGCTCAGGGATTCTCAAAATAAATTGCAGATGAGCTTAAAACAAAATAATTGGCTATATCTTGTAAGAAGTAGTTAGATACCCTGTCCCTTTTCCCACCTTGGACTTGTGGCTGACTTCCCAGGGAGGAAGACATGGTCCTTTGTCAGGAGCTGAACACAAAATGACCCCTGAGAGTTGTGGGAAGAACAATCCAAAACAGAGGAATTGAGTGAAATTTTACACACTGAATGATTAATCTTCTAAATAATTTTCCCACTTTGCTCTGAGAAAACCCAAAGCCTCATCCATATACCCAATACTCCCTACAGGAGATTAGAGGAGTCTTCTCTGGAGATAATAAACAGAAATACAATGAAGTGCATAAGGGAGAAAATGGGGGTTGTAACAGGCCTTTTTTTAAAGTGCTATTTTAATAGGGACATAAAAACAATAAGAAAATGAACTCTAAGGATATGGGGATAAAGATACAAAAGAGTATGAAAGATTATATGTCATAATGGAATCAGTAATCTACATACTCTCATTGAAAGATGGAAGAAACTGGACCAATGTTTTCAACATTCTGAAAGACGCTTATCCCTAGAATTTTATAGCAAAATAAACTATATGAAACATAGGGCTAAAAAAAGAAGACTTTTTCACTAATGAAAATTTATAAGTAACATACAGCTCATGTATCTTTTCTCAGAAAGTTCCTAGGAGTTCTGCTCCACCTAAGAGAAAACAATGAGGATAAGGAATCCTGGTAAGTGGTGTTCCTATACATTTGAAGATGGTAATAGGTAATCTGATCACCACATGTGTGTAACAACCCTAGAGCATAAACAGTGAATATTAAAACAGGGAGGGCACCAGGAAGGAATATCTTTAGTTTTTATTGTTACCCTCCACTCTAGGGCTTATTTATTTTTCAAAAGACAAAACTCCCATTCTCTTTGGTGAGAAAGCAAGGGGCAGGTGGGAAATATCAGGACACAGAGGCCTCAGTATCAGTGCTTCTGTAGCCAAGTAAGGGAAGGGGCTTCGTGTTCCACCATTCACTCTCTAGAGGGTCACTTAATCTCCCTATTTTCAGCAGTATTGATCTACCTTCAGCTCAGCAGTGCCTGGAATCTAATCCAAGCTGTTTAATGAAGAAAAGGAGGATACCATATAGCATTTGTCCTTTTGTGACTGGCTTATTTCACTCAGCATAATGTCCTCAAAGGTCATCCACGTTATATCATGTCAGTATTTCCTTCCTTTTGAAGGCTGAATAATATTCTATTGTATGTATAAACCATATTTTTCTTTATTTATTCACCTATTAATGGGCATTTGGACTGCTTCCAGTTCTTAGCTATTGTGAATAATGCTTCAAAGAATATTGCTGTGCAAATATCTCTTCAAGATATTCTTTCAATTTTTTGGAGATAGAACCAGATGTAGGAGAACTTGATCATATGATAATTCTATTTTTAACTTTTTGAGGAAACTCTATATTTTTTTCAGTAGTGAGTGCAGTGCCTAAGGGATCTGATTTCTCCACATTATCACCAACATTTGCTATTTACTGGGGGATTTTTTTGTTTGTTTTTGATAGTGGCCATCAGAATGGGTGTAAGTTGGCAACTCATTCTGAATGTCCATTTCTTAAAAGACATTAAAAGTACACATTTAAAAAGTCCATTCCTTAAAAGACACTTTATTACTTATAAAACATAGGGGTAATAGTGCTATATGAATTACGACCTAAACTTACAAATTACAAAAATAATATTTCTGGTATCATAATTTTAAATAGTATAAATAAATAATATTACTTTATTAATGTAGTATGTTACTGATTATAAGATTTTACTGGATCTATTTTCTGTGAGTTCATTTACTACCTCAAAAAATTTATTTTTTTAGCCACTTCATTTTTGATCAATATAATTGAAAATGATTTTGGTCATGGTAAGTTTTGATAATTCTTAATTTTGAAAAAAAGCTTTCTACTGATACAACTGCTACAGGAGCTGAGTCTTTTATAGGCAATGACAACATTGGAATACATTCTGATAAATCATTTCAGAAGGTAAATTTTGATATAGAGAGAGCTGATAGCTCTTATGAGACAATTTTTCTAAAAAATTAACTTCATACAAATCAGTTTCATATAAGTCTGAATTTAATTTTAAGTGTAAATTTATGCAATGAATGACATTTTAATGTTTACTCTTTTATCTCCTGTAACTTGTGGTTGCACTAGAAGTAAAAATGGTTTCATGAGTTTTATATAATTCAAAATTCATGTTTATGCATTTATTGACATGTCTTTTACTGTAAGAACACTTCAACATGAAAATAGGGTCATTTTTTATCAAAAGTGACAATCTTTAAACTTAATTTCTATCTCTCAGATTGTATTTGTTTTGCAATGTTGCACTGGTTTTTAAAACTAGAGAAAACTACCCCCATGTGGAGTGCCTGCTCTCTCCAAGGCAAGGCTGCTATCTCCGCTGCTGCTGCTGGGACTCATCTGAGCTCAGGGTCAGCACCCAGACTGCCCCGACTGGGCACACAGGACCTCCAGTCCAGCTGCAGGGTGTGCACACTGCCTTGCCTACCACCGGCCATGCCCAGGGCCTCAGCCTGCATGTCACATGATACCACCTGGTGGATCACGCAGGTGATGATCATCATATCATATGTGCCCCATGGGTTTATCAGACTTCCCACCAAAACACAGGTCCAGAGATAAATCATTAAAAACGTAATGACTGAAAAACAGAGCATTAAACAGTGAGCAGGGAACCGAGAGCTTCCAAAAGAGCAAGTGCGCACTGCACAAACTGTGTGCCCATGAAGCCAGCCCTGAGTTGGGCTAATATCTATCTAGTCAGTAAGACACAGTCTAGCTATTCATCATGTAAGGATACAGCTTGTATCCTTAGTGATTGGGCTGTCTTTGCTTCTAATTGCTCAATGCTGTTGGCGCATGACTCGTTGAATAGTCTGAATCCCACCCTAAATGTCTTTTCATTCCCCAGCTACAATCTGACTGTCGCTCTAAAAACCAGCTGCCAGATTTTTGCCCTGGAGCTTCTCCTCAGCATCATGATAGAAGTTTGTGCTACTTGACCTCATGGCTTGCTTCTTGTTTTACTCCCTAGTTTTGGAGGACCATTTCTTCTGGTAGTCTTTGAGGAAGGGTACATTGGCATACCTGAGAACATCCATTTCTTTGTACTTCTGTTTTGCTTGATTCTTAATTTGATTGATACAGATTTCTAGTTTGAAAGTATTTTCTCCTGTAAGTTTGAATAGATCCTACTTCTGGCTTTAAGTTTCCATTGAGAAGTCTGATGACATTTTTGTGATTTATCTCATTCTCCAACTTGCGGGAGTATATACGATGTGAGTTAATTACCTGTCACTGAAAAAGCCCCAAACACTAATGCCTTCAGTAGAATATACTGTATTTCTCTTTAACATAAAAAAAGTACTGAGGTAGGCAACCTGGGTGTATTAATTTATAATATACCAGTAATATAAGATTAAAGCCCACACCAGGGAGCACATTTTACCTTAATTACCTCTGTAAAGTTTCTATGTCCAAATTCAGTCATATTCTGGGAGTTAGGATATTAACATATAAATTGGGAGGGGGTAAAATTCTGCCCATAACACTCCTCCCTCTTACCCTCCAAATTCATGTCTCTCTCACATACAAAATATATTCACTCCATTATTACAGCCACCAAAGTCTTATTCCATCCCAGAATCAACTCTAATTTCAAAAGCTCATCTAAATATCATCTAAATCAAGTATGAATGAGACTCGAGTTGTGATTCATCCTGAGGGAAAATTCCTCTCCAGCCATGAACCTGTGAAATCAGACAAGTTATCTGCTTCCCAAACTACAGTATTCAGACAGTCTCAGGATAGACAGCCTCATACCAAAATGGAGAATTGGAGAGAAGAAAGGGGTCATGGGTCCCAAGCAAGTCTGGAACCTGGTATGACAAATTCCATTAGGGTTTTTTTTTTTTTTTTTGCGGTACGTGGGCCTCTCACTGTTGTAGCCTCTCCCGGTGCGGAGCACAGGCTCAGGACACGCAGGCTCAGCGGCCATGGCTCACGGGCCCAGCCACTCTGCGGCATGTGGGATCTTCCCAGACGGGGATACGAACCCGTGTCCCCTGCTTCAGCAGGCGGACTCTCAACCACTGCACCACCAGGGAAGCCCTCCATTAGGTTTTAAATCTTGAGAATATGAACATCTGCTCTCTGACCTATGGTGGGAGTGGCAGCATTGCCAACCTCTGGACCACCTGTAGGGTCATGCTTCTCTTTCCTTGAGAGATTATGTTTGTAGCCCTATTGGCCCATCCTGTAGACCTCTGGAAGTCTCACAGCCTTCCTTCATTCTGTCCTATTTCTGTCTCCTTTAGTTAAAGCAGCAGCTTTTCTGTTGCTAAAAATTTCTCGAAAAACTTGTTGGTCTTCCATGTAATTCACAGGGGATCAAGCCATTCAGACAAGAGGATCCTCCTTATATCTTTTCTATATACCTTTGATCTCTACTCCTGGCTTCTGAGGTGGATGCTTGTATCCATAAGTTACACACTATAATCTCTTCAGGAAATTGTTTTCTAGTTACATCTTGATGTTCTCTCTAGAACATTCTAATTTTGTACAATCCAGAGGATGAGAATTTCCCAAATAATCAAGTTCTAGTTCCTTTTTGCTTAACAATTTCTTCTTCAAATTATCTCACTCCTTTTATTTTACTATTGGCAGCAAGAAGAAACCAAGCTGCACCTTTGCAATATTTTGCTTAGACATCTCCTATCAAACTTCACCATCTACAAGTTCCACTTTCCACAAAACAGTAGAAAACAAGCTCTTTACCACTTTATAACAGGAATCACCTTTTCTTCTGGTTGTAATAACACAGTTTTCCTTTAATCTGAGACATCACAAGAAGCAACTTTAATGCTCATATTTCTACCTATATTCTGTTCATGATGATGTATGTGTATCACTATGGTGATAGAAAATTTCTCTACTGCTCTCCTCTTTTCTTTTAGAGCTTTCACCAGAATCTCCTTTAACACCCATATTCAACACCCAACATTCTCTTCAAGACAATCAAGGTATTTTCTAACTTGTACCTCAAAGTTCTTTCAATCTTTAACCATTAACCAGTTCTGAAGCCACATCCACTCTTATTTTGTGTATTTGTTACAGCAGCACCCCAATTCCCTGTACCAAAATCTGTATTCGTTTGCTAGGGCAGCTATAATAAAATACCACAGACTGGGTGGCTTATACAATAGAAATTTATTTTCTCACAATTCTGGAAGCTAGAAGTTAAAGGTTAAGGTGTCAGCAGGGTCATTTCCTTCTGATGCATCTATCCTTGGCTTGTAGATAGCTGTCTTCTCTGTGTCTTTATAGGATCTTCCTCATGTGTGGGTCTGTGTCCTCATAAACAGCAGGCCCCAACCCTTTGGCACCAGGGACCGGCTTCCTGGAAGACAATTTTTCCACGGATGGGGGGATGGAGGGGTTGGGCGATGGTTCAGGCAGTAATGTGAGTGATGGGGAGCAATGGGGAGTGATGGGGGAGCAATGGGGAGTGATGGAGAGTGATGGGGAGTGATGGGAAGTGATGGGGAGTGATGGGAGAGTGATGGGGAGTGATGGAGAGGGATGAGGAGTGATGGGGAGTGATGGGGAGCAATGGGGGAGTGATGGGGAGTGATGGGGAGTAATGGGGAGCAATGGGGGAGTGGTGGGGAGTGATGGGGAGTGATTGGGAGTGATGGGGAGTGATGGGGAGCAATGGTGGAGTGATGGGGAATAATGGGGATTGATGGGAAGAGATGGGAAGTGATGGGCAGTGACGGGGAGTGATGGGAAGTGATGGGGAGTGATGGGGAGTGATGGGGAGTGATGGGGGAGTGATGGTGTGTGATGGGGGAGTGATGGTGTGTGATGGGGAGTGATAGGGAGTGATGGGGAGTGCTTGTGAGTGATGGGGAGCGATGGGGGTGTGATGGGGAGTGATGGGGGAGTGATGGTGTGTGATGGGGAGTGATGGGGAGTGCTTGTGAGTGATGGGGAGTGATGCGGAGTGATGGGGAGCGATGGGGAGTGACAGGGAGTGATGGGAAGTGATCGGGAGTGATGGGGAGTGATGGGAAGTGATGGGGGTGTGATGGGGGAGATGGGGAGAGATTGGGAGCGATGAGGAGAGATGGGGAGCAATGGGGAGTGATGGGGAGTGATGGGGAGTGATGGGGAGTGATGGGGAAGTGATGGGGAGTGATGGGGAGTGATGGAGTTGTGATGGGGAGCGAACGGGGAGTGACGGGAAGTGATGGGGAGCGCTGATAAAGCTTCGCTAGCTCTCCTGCCACTCACCTCCTGCTGTGCAGCCCAGTTTTTGACAGGCCATGGACTGGTAGTAGTCCACGGCCCGGGGGTTGGGGACTGCTGCTCATAAAGACACCAGTCACATTTTGGATTAAAATGACCTCCTTTTACCTTAATTACCGCTGTAATATCCTATCTCCAAATACAGTCACATTCTGAGGTACTGGTGACTAGGACTTAAATATAAGCACTTTAGAGGACCCGGTTCAGGCCATAAAAATGTTTTCTGTTTTGTTTTGCTTTTTTCCTTCAATGAAGTGAGGCTGTGGACAAAAATCCATGGAAAGAGTTTATCTAGAAATCAAATTAACTCACAGATATTTACTGAAGCATTTATTTGTACCAGGTATCATACCAAAGAGACAAGATAGGACATGAAAGGGGATATAATTCTTGCTCTTTTCAAAGTGCACGCTAATCAGGGGAGCAGATATGGATACAAATGACTATAATGGCATAAAATGCAACAGAGTTATCATGGATAAGGTTTATTGTAGCTCAGCAGAGAGTGTGATAAAATATTTCTGATGTATTGGCAGAGAGAAGGCAGTCAGGGAAAGAGTCTTAATGTAAGTGTTATTTAAGCAAAGTATTGGAACAATAAGAATAATAGGATTCCATCAGATAGACAAGATAGAAAGTTTTTTTTTCTCTTTAACCCTGTGAGGTCATGTAAAGAATGAGTCTTAGATGCTAAAATGGAGTCTTTTGATTCCAAAGATTTCCATTTTTATGACTATACTTTATTATCCAGTATCTTAGGGAGAGTTCAAGGTTAGAATTCAAAATGGAGTTCAGAATGTTAAAACTTCAAAAATTTTAATTAACAAGGGACAGGCTTCAGGTGTGCACTTAGAAAGTAATAGAGCAAAACTTTAGAAGCACCATGATGTATCCACTAATCAGGACCGACTGACCATCCCTTTGGACTCTTTCCTTCACCATCCTATTAATGGATGAAAAATTCTCCCATCAGACCTGGCTTTCTTATGGTCAGTAGTTTTTAGTAAGGCCATTTGCAATGAAAAGATACTCTAAAATGTTATTAATTCATGTTTGATTGGAATAACTTTTCTTTTATTTACATCTAAATGTTTTATGCTATTTAGGGCCAGGGTATTTGTTTAGTCTCCGTGGTCATCTACACAGGTAGCAGTAAGAAGAATTCTGTTAAATATACTTACTATAATAGTATTATAACTTTTGAGATAAGACACTCGTGACTTTCTGTGTGTTTAGCTTTTACCAAATTCCTTAAAAACTGGTCAAATCAGAAAGTTCCAAAAAACTATAAATACATAAATTAAATTAATTTATTATTTCCATGAGAAATATTACATTGTAACTAGATTTATTACTATGAAATTGTGCCACCTGAATATGTGTTTGGAGTTAACTATGTAATGTAATATACACAATAAAATGTTCCTAATTTATCATAAAAGATGAATTTAAATCTCTATAAAATTTGATATTTATTTTCAGTCTTTGATACATAACAGACTGATGTTTACAAATGCCTAGATAATTAAATTATATAAAATTTTCAATATTTTATAAAAAAGGGCCCATTAATGGGAAAATTTTTGTTAAACGTTACCCTTATTAGAGCACTGATTCTATTTTCCTTTTATTAAAATAAGATTTTATGGATTATAGAATTTTATTTTAATATGACCTCATTACACAATTAAAATTAACTATTTTCAAATCAATGGAAAAAATATATTCAAGTTAGTATTCTAAACCAATTTCAGAGTGATTTTGTTGTATTTATTTTATTTGAAGAATTGCATAACCTATGATTCACTTTTCTTGAGAGTGTAATGAGATGAAATCTGATATGGTATCACTTTGATTTGGGCATTTCTATATAATTCAAGAGAAATGGGAATCTACAATGGGTAGATGAGGACATAATAACAAAGAGAAAAAACTAGAATAAGATCAAGAATTATTTATAAACAAAGCCCAATAAGTGTTTTTAGAATGAGTTAGTTGTCCTGATTCACTGTTTTAAAAATTAGCCCATGCAACAGCCAGAATCATAACACCTCAAACACGTAAACTTTCTTCCTCACTGATCTAAACTATATGACTATATATACATATATATATAATATGTAAATTTACACATATCTTTATATTAAAGAGAAGTTAAACATAAGTAAATGCTATCAAGGGATTCTAAAATATAAATTTCAATAACTTCAATTTTTGTTGTTGCTCTAGACCTTGTTTATAGTCACAACTGTTCCTCTAGCTTTCCTGGAAAAGAAAACCGAATTTGAACATAATCCATTAAATGAATGTCGTCAAGATTGATTTACTTACTTTTGTGAGAATAATGCTCTCTAACAACAATATTTTTAGAAAAACATTAGTTTTCATGTGATTTGTTTATAAATGCTAAAGAGACAAGGGAGACCCATATCTTGCATGAGTTCCATTTTGCATATAAGCAGGCTCTGAAATTCAGTTTTCACATTGTTGGCAAAAAATCACTTACACAATAAAGTTATATTGTCCCAATCATACTATGATGAGTAGCCAAATATTGCATCTAGAAATAAAAATTCAGCTGTTGCCTCAGAAGTGAAATCACATGCATTTTTAGTACCTTAATTCATAATTAGTCTGTTTGAATTGCCATTAAGTGTCTCAATCAAAATATTCTTTTGCAGTACTCTCTTTCACAGAGCTCTCCATGCAGTTGCATTGGCATTTCTGTCCCATTCTCTTTGATTTCAGTATGGAGTATTGACGTTTAAATCACTTTGGCTGCTTTCCCACAAAGTAATGAATGTTTCATCCTATCAGCCCACAGAGGCTTTATTCCCTTTTTGTTTTCTTTCTTTCTTCATTCTTCCCTTTCCCCATTTCTCCTTTTCTTCCTTCTCTCCTTCCCTCCTTCCTTCCTTTCGCCCTCCCTCCTTTCCTATCTTCCTTCCTTCTTCTTTTCCTTCCTTCCTATCTTCCTTCCTTCCTTCCTCCCTCCCTCCCTCCCTCCCTCCCTCCCTCCCTTCCTTCCTTCCTTCCTTCCTTCCTTCCTTCCTTCCTTCCTTCCTTCTTTCCTTCCTTCCCTCCTTCCCTCCTTCCTTCTTTTCTCTCTCTCTCTCTCTTTCTATTTTCCCATTATACTCTGTTATGGGCTCTGTCTACATCCCTCAACAAAGTGCCATATGAGAAGGACAATAACATGAAGCTCTTCTTCAATGTTGACCAAGAGCTTACTGTTTTATTTATTTGAAACATGTACTGTTGAATTGTTTATGTTCATCAGAATAAATCTCGTCACAGTTTTTAAGGCTCTGATTAAAAAAAGTAATTTTAACCATTTCAACACACCTTATATGAAAGGTTGAATTTGAAATCTCTTATTTGATTGTCCTTGATCAATAGTTGGTCACCCTCCAGAAAACAAGAAGAAGGTAGAGAATGTCAGTGAATATTACTCTTCTGGGGAATGCAAATGTCTATATGCATAATAGAAGGAATAGTGCCAAGCATTTCATCGTCATAAAATTAGGACTTCACGTACCCTGTGAGCCACGTACAACTCACTGAGTCTTTTCACATGAATGTCTTGAGCATTGTACGTGTACACTGCAATCAGCTGTGTCCGTAACTTAAGGCAGTCAACAGGAGGCAAAGTAGGACTCACAACAGTATTTTGACTTTATGTGTAAGTGTCAACATGTTTCTCACTTGTCTCATGGGAAAATTTTCTCTGAAACAAGAATATCAAGACTTATCCTGAGCTAATATTTGCTGTCTAATAATATTAGTGATAATAATGGCAATACTAATAATTGCTAACTTTTATTTATGTTTAAACACTACAAGAATTCTGCTAGGTGTTTGCTTCCTTCTTCATTTGTGAAGAAGTTTATAGTATGCCCATTTTACATACATGAGACCTGAGATAAAGAGAGATGAGATAACTTTCCTCTGGTCCTTAGGGGTGGAGCAGTTTGACTCCAGAGTTTTAAACAATTGTTGAATTTCATAATGGGCATGTAATGAAGTTAAATAGATATGAACTTTGGAAGCCAAACAATATAGCATAGAAATATGTAAATCAATATATGTCAGAAAAATATGAAGAATTATGGGTAATATTATATTGAGATATTAATGTATTGTTCTAAGTCTTTGAAAAATTGTGCATGCAAGTAAAGAGTGATACCAAGTTGACTAAGTGTGATTTACACCTGTAGAGTCAGGACACAGCACATCAAGGTAACAACATTTCTTCCTAGAAGTGCTCAGATTGTCTTTCTATGTTAATAACCATTCCTGCCGATTTCTTTCACTATGACATCTTTTCTGGTATCTAAATTGTTGAATCCACGTGGTGGAGGTATTTTGCAATAGCAGAGAAAATTTTATCTTGTACTGAAAATATTCCAAACCTGCACACTCCAAAATATGAAATGGGTACAACATGTCCCTTGATCCTCATTGAACGGTTTAAGTAACACAATGTTTTCAGAGAAATGGGAGACCCCACCCCCATGCCCAGCATTCTTTTTTGCCACCTGAAGCCACTGAAGCTACACTGCTTGGTCCTGGGTTTCATTCACTACCACTCCAGCTCTCGTTGAATTAGAAGTAGTGCCTAGAAGCAGACTAGGAACCAGCATGATCATGCTCTTCATTGCTGTGTTGTTCCTAGAATTCTGTCCCTCTTGTCCCTCATTTTTCTCAATTTCAGCTCAATTCATGAAATAGATGTCCTAAGAAAGAAAAGTCTACCAGAAAGACAGACTTTAATTTTTGATTTAAGATCTCTTGGAACATTTTGCTGTAGAAAAATAAACTTTAACATTTTACACACACACACACTTTGCAAGCCAAAACAGAGACATTTACAAAAGTTAATCTTTTAAAGAGCAACTATTGATCAGTTTTGCTCCATAACCATGGAAGAAAAAATATTTCAATGTCAAAATTTATCATTACTTGATTCAGTAAGTTTTGTTGAGCCTGTATCATGTGTTAAATGTCTTAAACAAAATAGTCATGTGGGAGATTTGTTTACTAAATAAGCAGCGCTTTTGAGCATTGCTAAAAAAATAATTTACTTGTGCATAGTTTAGTTGATATTTTTTGTTGGACAGGATTACTGGTTCTCTACTTAATGTAAATAAGGGCAGGTGATGAATTTAATTGTTTCTAGGTCCTTTCAGCTTGTGGCAACACGGTCCCATTCTTTGTCAGAGACAACTTGTTCTCTCTCTGAAAACTTCCTGCATTAAAGGGACTCACCTTTGACCTTGAAATCAACTGGGAAATATCAACTGGTAAATATCAACTGGCATCTGACCTTGTGCAAAATATAAACTTATTCTGCATCATAATAACATCTGGTAATTACATCATCTAATTCACCTAAATTTGCAACAATCAGAATAAAAAGTATTTTAGAAGATACTACCAATTATGTAACTGAAATCAGGGCAACAGAAAGGGTAAAATAAGGTCACAGAATGGATGATTTCAGAGGAAAAGATGAAATGTGTTAACTTAAAAATGTAAATACTTTTGGGTGTTTACATAACCTCAACTTATTTTTTCTTTCTCACCCCACCAACATAGAGACTAAAGAGTCAGAAAAGTCCTGGTAAATGGTTTTCTAAAATCTTTTGCAAGTAGGGATGCCCCTACCGTCCATTTCTAGCCAATGAGAGATACAGGATAGATTGTGGGGGATTCCTGGGAAAGTTTTTTCTCACAGATGAGGAGAAGACATGCGATGATTAAGCCCATTTCACTCTCATTCTTACTTCCTACTTTGGAAACGTTCATTTTAGAAACTGGTTTCTGGGACTACAGAAGCTTCCTTGATACCAAGAAGAAGCAAGTCCCTGGCAAGCCCAATGCACTGAGAGGGGCAGAATTGAAGGATAGAAGTGGCCTGAGTCTGGACATATCTCTCTGTTTCCAACAACTCTTGGTTACTTTCATTGGGTCACCAATTATGTGAACAAAAATGATTCTTCCCATGTACACTGAAAACATACCTGGGACAGAAATATACTACTATATGCAGCTTTTGGCAGGAAAAGCTCTCTGCAGGAGGCCCCTTTTCCCTTGTTACTAACCTTAAAACAGGCTCTCCCATGCTCTATTCATCCCCAGCCCTAGCACACTTTTCAGATCTTTTGATCACACAATACCTTGCATAATCTGTTGGTTCTTTCTGTAGATAAAAGAAGTAGAAACAAAGATTAAGTAATTAACAGACAACCAGGTCTCTCTCTTCCCTACTTTCCCCTTCAGTAATCTCAGGAACAAACTGTGTGAACAAGAAAGCAACTAAAGACAGATCATGAGGAGTTGACAGCCCTGCACACAAGACTGCACACAGTGAGGGATGGCTATGACTGGACCTCTATCTCAATGACTAGCTGAGATTACTTCCCTTCTTCCTTTAAAGACTTTCATGGCCAAGCAGAATTTTGAGAGATGGTTTTTGGGCGACACAGAGTCCACCATCTCCCCAGATGGCAAGCATTCTGATTAAAAGCAACTTTCCTTTCTACCAACACTGGCCTCTCTTTGGGTACTGATTTTCCAGTGCTGAGCAGCTGGACCTTACTTTGGCAACACTACTAATAATAAAATTACAGCTAAATATGTTTTGTGAGTTCTCTGAGTGCAGAGAACTTTGCTAAGTGCTTTACCACCCTGTCTCAATCATGTCTCACAAAAATATGTGAGATAAGTACTGTATCATGGAGACACTGAGATTCAGAAATGTGAAATAACAAGTTTGCATACCTAGGAAAATGGCATGTTTAGCTTTCAGAGATAGACAATTTCACACTTGCTGTGGAGGAGGAGAAGAGAAATTTCTGAAAAGGAGAACAAGTGTAAATATATAGTCATTGGCTTCATTAAAATGAGGAAAGAATTATTTTAAAATCTCAGCAACACTATACACTTTGACAGCTGCAGGAGCTGTCAAAAGAGGGACCCTCTCCTCTCAGACAAGAACTAAATATACAAAGTTTCTTTCACTCTAATTGGTCTGCAGTCTCCCAACCTAACTTCTCTCAGTAAGGGAAAGACCAGGTGTGAGGGTCTGCTCCAACAGAACCTCCATCTGAATGACAGGCCTCTATGTGGAGGACAACAGAGCTATTGTCTTCAAGCAGCTGAGCTTTCTGGGGGGAGAAGGACTTAAATTATTCCACATGACCCTGGAGCTAAAATTAGGATGGATACAGAATTTTGTCCAAGTGCTAGAACCATCTGAAGATGGAGCACTGCCCATGAGGGGAACTCAACCCCTGTCATGTTACAAGCTGGAGCAGAGGCTGAAGGCTGGGGACAGAGGAAGCAGAGATCCAGGAAGAACTGCAGTGAGGATGAATCAGTTCTGGAGGTCTGCTGTACAAGAGTTCCCGGCCTTAACAACACAGTACTGCTCACTTCAAAATGTGTTGAGAGTTTATTTCAGGTTAAGTGTTCTTACCACAAAGAAAAGGGACACAAGGACACTTTGGGAAGTGTTGGATAGGTCTATTTTTTTGATGGTGGTGATGGTATCAAGGGTGTTGCATATATCCAAATTCATCAAATAGTACACATTAATATGTGAGGTTTCCTGTATATCAATTATATCCCAATAAGGTTGTTATTTAAAAAAAAACTGCATAAGCTAGTGGCCCCTGCAATGGCTCCTATCAATTCTGAGACTCTGCATTTACAAACCAACAAAAGTAGGACAAGAAGGCATATCTAGGTTCTGAAATTCTATTGTCAGGGAGAGGGGAATCTCACATTCTCTATAGCAGTTATAAATACTGAAATGAGCATTGATCTATTTGCTCCTGATGGCTTTATGAAGTGAAATCAATATATCGAGTGGACAATCTGTTCATAGTTAGAGAAATATACACTCCAAGGAGTGCAATCAGTCTCATTTAAATATGAGCTGCGTGGGAATTCTCTGGTGGTCCAGTGGTTAGTAATCCAGGCTTCCACTTCAAGGAGCACAGGTTTGATCATTGGTAGGGGAACTAAGATCTTGCATGCCACACAGAGTGGCCAACAAAAACAACAACAACAAAATCTGATCTGTGTGGCTTGGTCTAAGAAGAAACACCCTGTGACTAACTGCATAGACCCAGGGCCACAGTACCCACCCCTGCAAAGAGCTGCAATGGTCATTATGCTGTGAATTTCTAGGAAGTGATGGTCAAAACACCTCACTGAATTTCAGTCTCCTTGACTGATCACAGATGTGCTGTCAGCAGCACTGCATTTTACGGAGCTGATCCCCACCTGTTTAAAAAAACACAGTGAAACCACAGGTGATCAGAAATCCTGGAAACCACCAGGACATATGATTATAACCATTTTCATCTTCAAGGCCTGCACTTGTAATCTCTCACTCCTTCAAAGTCTGTCTTGAGTGAATTTTCTACTAGGTTTCCACAGGGTAAGTGTAGTCAAGCATGGAATGTAACTTTTCTTATTATTTTCTGCCTTTGCCTCTCTTGTCTTCTCTCTTTTGATCTATGCTCCTGCTTGGAACGAAATGAAGTGAGAGAATGAAGAGGCAAAACTTACATTTTTAAAATATTCTTCTGAGCTTATCTGCCCACAGAAATCATTCTTCTGTTTTTTAAAAGCATTTTTAATTGTTCATTTTTGCAAAATGCTGTCTGTCCTGGATAACTGTGCATGCTCCTTAAACAGTCGCTCTTCTCTTATTCTCTCATAGTCGCTGGAGTATTCCTTTGACAGAGTAAATCAGATGTCACTCCTATCAAAACCCACTGAGGCTCTCTATGACCTTTGAATAAAAGCTGAAGCACTCGTGATGACCTACATGTCCAGCAGGATCTGGCCCCAGGCCTCTCTCAACCAAATCACCCACTATTACACACTTCCATCACACAAGGCTTAGTGCCTTCTGGAATATTCCATCATCTTCCCATTGGGGTCTTTGTCTATCTCCATCCCTGATCCATCCTCATCTGAGCATCTGCAGTGCTGACCCCCTTGCTGTCTTTTCAGCTGTGCTCAAGAACCTCCCTTACAACAAGACACAACCACTTTCCCCAACCTTTCTCACTTTTCTTGTTTATCTTGGTCATAGCACTCATCATCTTTTCTCATTCTATAGAACTGATGCATTTTTATGTTTATTGAGTATTTTCGATCATCACCTCCTATTAGAAGAACAGCTTCATGGGGAAAGAAAGATTATTGTTTAGTTCATGAATGTTTCCAAGCTGCTCAAATGGTACCTGCACATAATGGGTACTCAATATGTTTTTGTGAAATTAACATTTATTAATAAGTGAAGAAAAAAACTTGTTTGAGGGCTTACCATGTTCCTCTTACAGAGCAAGGAACTTTGTTTATGATTTTGAAACATTTTGTGAATAAAATTTAGTCCATCGATATAACTCTGTCCTCTTGAAAAGGTAACAACCAAACAAATAATGATCTTTCTAATTATACAAATATATATATATATATATTATATATATATATATATGCCTTAAATTTTCAAGCATACAGTTCTGTATACAGGAGAAGTTAAATATATAGTTTTTCACAGAATAATTAACAAGTAAAGTAAAATGAACCATATTGATGTTGTGCTATACAATGGACAGGTAACTAGGCAGATAATAGAAACAAAGGCACAAAGGTATGAATGTCTGTTTCATTTTCAGGGAAATTAAAGTGACAAAATGTGGCAAATCAAGAAAAAACTTTTATCAGGGCCCAAATGGGAGAATGTTTTGTTTGTTATATTCAGGGAATCAAAGTGTTATAACTGGCAAACACAGGGTAAGTGTGAGGAGGAACATGAGATAGTCAAAGCATCTTATACTCTCTTTGGGAAGATGTCTTATTTGATCAACAGTAAGAATTCCATAAAGATTTTTTAAAACTAATTAGATAAACAAATTCATTGTAAAGATAGAGTAGATTTTGACTTCTAGATCAAATCACACACACACACACACACACACACACACACACACACACACACACACACACTGAGGACCTGAAAACAGGGGAAACTCTAGGATGGGCTCTGGATGGGAGTTGTGTTTGCTGTGAGGGCATTTGCCCTCTCTACACATGCAACATGAGGCAAAGATGGAAGCAGTCAAGGTCAGAGCTTGCCCATGATGAAGAATCTTAGAGTCATCACCTGAGGAGACTACAAATTCAGGATCAAAGAGAATATTTCTAAACCAGCTGTAACCCCCCAACACAGGGTTCTATATACAGAAAGAGCTACCTTTGCAGTAAGCAGAACAAATGAAGTGAAAGTGGAAACAAAAGAGATTCTTGCATCTTCTTTCCTAAACTTGAACATTTTGCTTCCACTTCCACGTGGCTGGGATGGTGAGGGACTCCAAGTCATGGAACACATAGTCAGCAAATCCTGACTGGGGGTGTCTCCAGGCATACAGATGTGAAGAAGGAAATGGCTCTCCCGCAATGTGGGAGAATCCTTCCAAATATGTCATTTATCAAGAAAAATGACCCATCAACAGGGAAAGATATCTAGGGACACAGCAAAATGAGACCTGTGAACAGATGAACAAGAACCAGATACCTAAAAACCAATGGTGGAAACAGATTCATAAAAATTTTAAGTATTGGTTTTATCAGACATTTTACGACGTTCAAACAACTTACACACTTGTTGATCTCAGCACAGAAATGAATATAATTAAAAATGAAATAGGAAAGTTGATAAATGGGTAAATGAAAGAAAAATATTAGACTTTAAGGAAACCCAATCATATTGGTTGCATTCTTAATAAATTATAATATTGGATAGAGAACTTTAATGGGAAATTTAAAGACATCTGAAGATAGAATGAATAAATTAGGATATATGTCAAAAGATATTGTGCAGAACACAGCTTGAAGAGGCACAGAGATGAAAACTACAAAAGAAATTGTAAGAACAGAGAGGAAGAAGTAAGACAGTCAACATACACTTAATTTGAATCCTAGAGAGAGAAGAAAGAAAATAGGACAAAATGAATATTTGAAGTAAAATTGGCTGAGAGTTTTCAAGAATTGATGAAAAACATCAACCATAGTTTCAAGAGATCCAGCAAATTCCAAAGCAAAAATGAAAACAAAACAAAAAAAAAACCCACCTTGGCATCAATGCTAATCATTGTGAAAACTGAGGTAAGATGAGATAAAACCATTTCCAGGTAATAGAAATTGAAAGTGTTTGTTAGCTCTAATAAAATAATGTTGTACTTCAGGTATCAAGAAAGCCATCCCAGCACTGTTCTGAGTTGCAAGAGAATAAATGGGAAAGAGATTGGCAAATATATGGGTAAATTTTGCAAATATTTATTAAAAAACAACAGTAACAACATCTAGGGAGGTTTACACAATAGGCTAAATATTTAGGTGTAAGTCAAGAGGGAGCATAAAGCATTAAAATATTTGGGTGGAGAGTATAGGAATTGATTAACTTTAAACTTTTACTTGTTAATCATGCAAGTTGATCTTAGTAGGGCAACAAACAAAATAATAAAACTAACATGTGTAACTTCCAAACACTGTATTAATTAAGAAATGTTCAGAGAAAGTAAACAACAGTGAAAGTGAGATAAGAAAGTAGTTCAAAATATGCTGTTAGAAATAAATACAAAGCTATTAGTAAGTACACTAAATTAAAATAGACCGACTTCTATAATTATAAGATGAATTCCACTCACTGTTTCAATAAAAAGTTTCTTGAGGACTCTCACTGTAGCCTTGGTGTAGTTAAAGGGATTGGAAAGCCAGGAAAGAACTGAAACAGCCAAAGTTTCAGTGAACAAAATGAACAGTGAAATGAACACTGTTCATTGAAATGTTCAGTGAAATGAACAAAATATATGAAACAACATTTATCAAGGCGCTGGTCACCAGGCAACAAAAACAGTGATCCCTGAGAGATAGGGGCAAAAAAGACAAGTCTCAGATTTATCTAGGCAGAACAGCTTGAGTTTTCGGGCCACAGTTTAGGACATGGGAACTCAAAAAAAAAAAAAAAACAAGTAAATTTGCTGAATTGAGAAGACAGAATTGAAATTGTTGGAGGCTAAGGTGATCAGAGTTTACCAAGCAGAGAATGAGGGAGGAGAGTGCTGTAGAGAAAGAGCTCCAGATACAGGTGAGCTAAGATGAGGATATTCAAATGAAGAAACTACCCAAGCCTGGGAAGATATCCACTTGAAAGATTAAATATCAAGATTAAATATCATATATTAAGAATATTAAATATATGCCTGATATTCACACAGGACAGGGAACCACATCTATTCCAATTAACCAAGCTGAAAAGCTTTAATATGCACAGTGCATTGGGTACAATACATGAAGTGTCTTGCTTTTCTGGGTGGCAGGGGGGAATGTTAGCCCAACCCTGAGCACTGGGATTGTCCTGCCTAACATATCTTAAAAGCAGGAACAAAAGAAGGATCAATTGCTTCCAAGAGACATAAATGCCTTCCATAACAATGCTCAAGAATGTTTATAGGAAGACAAAACATTCAGCTCCCAAAAGAATTGAATTCACTGTCAGGTGTCCAATTTAAAAAAATATTTAAAATGCTCAGGAATAAATTTAATGAAACAATGCAACACTTGTACATTGAAAACTATAAAATATTGATCAGATAAATTAATGAAGATCTAAATGAAAGGAGAGTCATTCCATGTATATTCATTGGAAGATTCAATATTGTTAAGATATTATCTCAAGATAATTGATAAGAATACATTAAGTCAAAAAATAAATATTCCTATGGATGGCCAATTGTGCCAGCATCATTTATTAAAAAGGGAATCTTTCCTTTATTGAATTACTTTTGCAACTTTGTCAAAAGTCAGTTGGGCTTATTTGTATGTATCTATTGCTGGTTCTCTGTGGCACTGATCTTATTGTCTATGTCTGTGCCAATAACACACTGTATAGATTACTGTAACTATATGACTCTTGAAATCAGGTGTACAGATTTCTCCCACTTTACTGTTCTGTTTTGAAATTGTTTTAGCTAACTAAGTTTTTTTTTTTTTTTGCCTAGCCATATATATATTTTCTAGAATAAGTTTATTTATATCAACAATATCTTTTCCTAGGATATTGATAAGAATTTTATTAAACCTGAATATCAATTTTGAAAGAATTGACATTTTTTACTATGTTGAGAAATCCAAACCACAAAGTATGTCTCTCCATTTATTTAAATATTGGTTTATTTCATCAGTATTTTGAAGTTTCCAGCATATAAGACTTGTATATATTTTTCTAGATTTACAACTAAGTATTTAATTTTTTGAGCAATGTAAATAGAATTGCAATTTTAATTTTAGCATCCATGTGTTTATTGCTAAGTATTTAAAAATACAGTTGACTTTCGCAAGTTTATTCTTTAACTTTGCTGAACTCACTTATTAGGTCTAGGAGTGGTTTTGTAGGCTCTTTGTGATTTTCTACATACAAAATAATTTTATCTGAAATGAGATAATTTGAAATCTTTATTTCATATATATGCATACATATACACATGTGTATGTATATATATATACATACATATATAGAGATTGATTGATATGTGTGTGTGTGTGTGTGTGTGTGTGTGTGTGTGTGTGTGTATATTCATTTTTCTTGCCTTGTTGCATTGGCTAGAACTTCCAGAATTGTGTTTCATAAGAAGGGTGGTAGCCTACATACTTGCTTTGTTCTAGATCTTAAGGGAAAAATATTAAGCCTTTTACCATTAAGTATCTAACATCCTGTAGGTTATCTGTAGGATTTTTGTAGCTGCCCTATATCAAGGTATCAAGTTAAGGAAGTTCCCCTTTATTTCTGTTTTTCTGAAATTTTTATCATGCATGGGTGTCAAAGTGTGTCAAATGTGTTTTTTTATCATTTGATAAGATTGTGAGATTTTTCTTCATTAACCTGTAAATATAAATTACATAGATTTGTTTGCAGTATTGAATGAAACTTGCATACCTGGAATAAATCTCCCTTGGTCATGATGTATAATTCTATTTATAGATTTCTGAGTTCAATTTGCTAACATATTGTTAAGGATTTTACATCATATCCATGAGTAATATTAGTTTGTAGTGTCTTTGCTGTCCAGTCTGTCTGGTTTTTGGTATCAGGAGAATATTAGCTGCACAAAATAATCTGAGAGCATTCCTTCCTTTTTTGTTTTTTGTACAATTGGTGCTCAGGATTCTTTGGGTATTTTTGGTAGAATTCTTCAGTGAAACTATCTGAGCTTGAATTTCCTTTTTGTCAACTTGGCAGTGGTGAAAATCCTGGCTCTCCACTTGACCTTCTGTGACATAACCCTACCATGGTGGAAGTCAGTAGTATCTTTGTTGTCATCCCCTCCATGGAGGCAGGGTGGCATCATTAGAGTTTAGAGGGGATAAAGGTCCCAGATCTCCCTACTTGACCTTCTCTGACACTATCCTGGCAGGGGGACTTAGGTGCTTTGTGCAGCTAGGCAATGTAGAAATCTAGCCTTCTCATCGGTCTTATGCTGGCATGTGGGGGTGTAGCCACAGTTATTCTTGTGGTGTTTGGTTACAGTAGAACAATAATTGTCTAAAGTTTTCTGTGTGGGTAGGCTTCCCCTTTATTTCTCCTTTGAGTATAGAGACCAACCTTTTTCGGGTTTTTTTTTTTTTTTTTTTTGGTCTTCACCCATTAGTATTACTGGGTTGATGGCCACTTCAGGTCCAAATATGGGACATATGGGGTAAACAGAAAATTTGGAGAATTCACCACCATGTCATTCTTAGGGTCCTGGAGTCCCTACCATGTCTGTTTCCTTCTCTCCAACTTTCCAAGTCTTCTTTTCTTTGTTTTACATAAAATCAAGTTTTTCTGTTGTGTTTAATGGTAGGAGTAGGGAAAAGTGTGTTTGTACCATCCTTCTGAAAGTGAAATCACAAACCTTTTGAAGGAAATATATGAGAATATATTCTTGATCAGTGACTAAAAATGTTTTTCAAAGAAACTTTTAAAATACTAAAAACTATTAATACAATTGAAAACAAGAATCTTGGGTCATAAAAATAAAGTAATAAAGTGAAAAAATAACCTACACAGTCAGATATAAATTTGCAATAGATGTAACCAATGTGTGATATTGTGATTTGTAAGAAATATATGTACTTGGTCTTCATTCATGGTTCCTGGGCTCCTAAAATCCTTGGAATTTCCTGAGTGATAAGAGTGAATCAGGGTGGTGAAGGCAAAATTGGTGTCAAATTATTCATAACAAGTCCCTTTCCATCACAATTGCATTTATGTTAATGAGGTGACTTTGGAAAACACCCAAGGGTGGGGACTTGTTACCAGGGAAACCAACCATAAATAAATGGTTGGAACTTTCAGTCTTACCTCCTGATTTCAGGAGTAGGTAGAAGGGCTGGAGGTTGAATCAATCACCAATGGTCAATGATTTAATGAATCATGCCTATGTAATGAAGCCTCCATTAAAATCCCAAAGGCAGAGGTTAGGAGAGTTTCCAGGTTGGTGAACAAGAACATATCTATGTGTCACAGTGCAGGGCCCCAAACTCCATGAGGACAGAGGTTCCTTTGTTCAGGACCTCACCCTCTGTATTTCTTCATTTGGCTGTTTATTAGTATCCTTAATATTCCTTGGAAAATCTAGTGACCTAGTGAGTAAATGAGTTTACTGAGTTCTGTGAACTGCTCTAGCAAATTAATTGAACCCAAGGAGGGGATTGTGGGAACCTCGGATTTATTGCCAGTTGGTCAGAAGCACAGATAACATCCCTAGACTTCCTATTGGCATCTGAAGTGGGGGCATTCTTGTGGGACTGAGCCTTTAACCTGTGGGATCTGATGCTATCTCCAGGTCGTGTCAGAATTGAGTTGAATTGTAGGACACACAGATGGTGTCAGAGAATTGCTTGGTGTTGTGGGGAAAAAAAGAAGCCCACATATTGGAATTTGTGACCAGAATCATACAATGATAACTCATATACAGTATATAAAAAAGACTTTAACATTCAATAAAAAAAAATTACCCTATAAAAATAGTTTAGGACTTGAACACTCATTTCACAAAAAAGAAATCTAAATGGCTAATAAGCATGTAAATGTCACATTAATCAGATCTTTGCAAATTAAAACCACAGATACCACTATACACTTTTCAAAATGACAAGTGTTTAAACATTGGAGTGATAATGAAGATTTGCAGAGACAGGTACTCCTAGATACTACTGCTTGGAAAATAAGTTGTTGCAACTACTTTTGAAAATAGTGGGTCATTTTCTTGAGGAGTAAATGCCCTTAATTTCTCATAACTGGACTCAAGGCCAGAGGGAAATTATCCAATTTAATCTTTTCAAATAGTTTTCATGAACTTGTGGGTTAAACTTGAGATCTTCTTTTAAGGAGACTGTTCTCTAACAGTGATCCCTGTCCCCTCACATAAATGTGGCTCCAAACTTCAGTTATAACTAAAAGTCCTCAAACAAAAATATTTGAGATGAAATATGTATGCTAGTTTCCCTTTGATATGATACCATTTCATTTTATTTTCAAAGAATATGGACACGAATCTACAAAATCATACTTTGCAATCTGAGCCACTTATTTGCAGTCCATATGAGACAGCTTTTCTCTTTTTCTGTTTTATTATGAAATAACACATGTTGACAGATAAGCATACAGAACAAAAATGAAGAGCTTGAAGAGTTATCAAAAAACAATCACCACTGTAACGAGAACTAAGTCAAAAAGTAGAATTGACAGTAGCACAAAAACCCACTATACCCATCCTAATTCATCTACACAGATAAACCCTCTCTGCCATCAATAGTAATAATGCCTTGCATAAATGTACATACCCTTCAGCAGCATAGGACAATCAAGTTCCTTTCCTAAACACAGAATGTCACTCTCTATATATTTAACATTCTGGAGGGTACATATTGACAATTCAGTGTGGTTTGATTTAGTATTTACCTGATTAAAGCTCAAACTGAGCACATTTTCTGTTTAAGTTAAATTTTCTGTTTAAGTTTTATGCTTTTTCTATTGAGTATTTTTTCTTTCCTTGCTGATTTGTAGGACTTCTTTATTAGCCCTTTGTTTCTTACATGAGTAACCATGATTTTCTTCCAATCTGTGTCTTTCCATTTTGTTTCCTCTTAATGAGCAGAAATTCTTAACTTTAGCTTAGCTCAATTTATCAATCTTTTTCATTGTGCTTAGGGATTTTCAGTCCTTTTAAAAACATCTTTCACTTTGGCAAAATGATGAATATATTTTCACTATCATCTAAGGGTTTTGTTTTCATGTTTACATCTGAAATGCCTGAAATTGTACATACAACTAAAGATTGGGGACATATTTTCATTTCTTTTTTTTCTATATAGACACCAAGTTATATCAGCAACATTTATTTGAAATATCTTCCTGGGCCACTTATCATAAATCTAGCATCCATATATATGCATTGGTCTCTGTATTAGTTTTCTATTGTTGCCGTACAGATGATCACACATTTAAACACTTAAAATGACATTCATTTATTATCTCACAGGTTCAGTAGGTCAGAAATTCAGGTATAGAGTGGCTTAGTTGCATTATCTACATTGAGCCTCACACCACAGAAATTCAGGTGTTGGCAGGAGCATCCTGTCTGGAGCCTCTGGGTATGAATCCACTACCACACTTATTCAAGTTGTTGACCAAAATCAGTTCCTTATACTTGTAGGAGGAAGGTGATTTTATCCTTGCTGGCAGTATGATGGGGTTTGTTCTTTGCTTCTAGAGCCTGCCTGCATTTTGTCTCATGCTTTCCATATAGCCCTGCTGCTGAAAGAGGTCAAGTCTCTTCCATACTTCAATGCAGCTGGAGAAAATTATCTCCTATTAAGGACCCATGTGATTAGATTGCGCCCATCTAGATAACCTATCTTAAGATCCATAACTTTAATTACACCTAGAAAGTTCATGTTGTCATAAAAAGAAACATATTCACAGATTTTAGAAATTATGTCATAGACATCTTTGCCAGGGTGAGGGGGGAATTTTGTCCTGTGCTCATGAAAGAGTACATATGCCTTCTAATAACATCACTGTCATGTTTTGCTACCATACATATGCTGACCTCATAATAACTTCAACTTTTCCATTTTATTGAGAGCTTCTGTAATACTAGTGTTATATTCCTCTTAAATTTTTGATAGAATTTAGCTATGAAGCCATCAATGAAGTTTATATGAATTATAAATGTTTATTTATATGAAAAAAATAATAAAATATTCAGTTACCTTCATTAGGTTTTCAAATATCTCTTGTGTCATTTTGGCAAAGTTTTATTGCTTTAGGACATTTTTCCATTTCAACTCAATGTTTACATTTATTTACATATTTGTCCTATTTATTATTTAAAGAGGAGATCAATAGTGATATGCTTTTATTTTTTATTGATGTTGGTGTGGCTCTACAAGTTTTGACTCTCTTCATTTTCTGAAAAGATATCTATTTTATAAAGGAAAATTTTTGATGACTATAAATTACTAAATTGATGGCTTTTTTCTTTCAACATTTTAAATTCCTCTATCTTCATACTTGTAATATTTTGGATGAGATGGAGGTTATCATTCTAATTGCTACAACTTTGAAGATAATTCACCTTTTTTCATCCTATTCTTGCTTTTGGGATTTCTCTAAATATCTTCCATTGTCAAAAGCTATACTTTGATGGATTAAAGTGTGGATATTTATAATTTTATACTGCTTGAATTTCTACATCTCTCTGTCATCCAAATTACATATTTCTTAATACACTTCTATGTCTTTTACTCATTTTTCTCAATTTTTTCAGTTAGTTTCTATCTCTACACTTTATTCTGGATATTTTTTTTCTGATCTGTCTTCCAGTTCACTGATTCTTCCATCAGCTTTGTTTAATCCTCTGTAAACCTATCATTAAGTTCTTAATTTCATTTTTTTTGTAGTTTTCAGTTATCTACAAACTTCTAAATTTTCCCTGCATTTCTTTGTACATAAGAAGCATACTTATATTGAATTCTTTATCTAATAATGATGGGTCACCCTAACTCTTACAATATAGCTAATTTATTATTACTATACTTCTGGCCAGTCACTTCCTTCTTGATGGTAGTTCCTGGATACCAATTACAATCTCCCTGACCCCTTGCTAAGCTAAAAAAAAAACCTGGCCTCTCACTTCTCAGCTTTCCTTCAGGATTTGACAACTGTTCACATTCTGATCAGATCATTTATTATTTTGTTAGCTCCTTAATGTCTCCAAAGATATTTTTAAAATTTTGTCCAACGTTTTTACAGTTTTTCCTCATTAGGAAGTTTCATCCAAATAAGCTGTGTTTTACCTATACTTGTACTTTCATATAATATTCTTCCATTCTATGAGACTTTCAATCAAGAAATCAATCTAATAAAATTAGTCTATATTTTAGAGGTAATTAATTTTATTCAGTTTTATTCAGTGTTTTTAACTCAAGTACATGAAGGAAGAATAATGAAATCTCACAACTGGTTGAGAAGGCCCTTCAGAATGAAGAAATTCTGACTTTTAAAAAGTTTGTCCATACATTAAGCAATAATCCACCTCCTCTACTTTCATTGTGTTGTCTGAGTTTATATAAATTTAAAATCTTCTTCCACAATCTCTATGTTATTTAAGTGAATAATTGTTGAGAGCATACTATGAACCAGATATTATGAAACATATCAGGGATACAGAAAGGATAGGCACCTTTCTGAGATTACATCTCAATAGAAAATATTAATACAAATAAAGAAATAGTAAAACAATTAGGAGTTATAATCAGTGTTAAGGCATAAATGAAAAAGGATAATGAGATAGCGAGTTACTTCAACACACCAACTTAGGTAGAGTGACTGTCAAAGGTGTCTGTGATGGGACTGTATGAACCTGGACCTAAGGAATGAAAATAAGTAAATTCAGCAAAGAGCAGTCTAAACAGAGACAGAGAACAGCTAGTGAAATTTAGAGGTGAGAATAGGCTTTGATCTATAAGGAACAAAACCAAAAACAGTATAACTGTGTTATAATTACAGAGTTAAAAGTGGTATAAAATGTAGAGTAAGACTAGATAGAGGTCATGATATCATCTCCCTTGTCAAGGGGTCTGGATTTTATTCCAAGAGTGATAAGAAGCCATTGAAGCTTTAGGCAGAGAAATTATACATAGCTGTGTTCATGTTTTTTAAAAGATTACTCTGTCTGTAATGTCAGAAATGGATTGTTGAAAAGTGAGAGTTGAGCAGAGGGAGGTGTTAGAAGGTGCATGGCTGCCATCCAGCCCTTAACAGAAAACTCTGTTGCTGTCTTCACATTCAGGAAAACAGTTTTATTTCCTTTAAATGATTTTTTAAATATATTCCATTATATTCACACATTTTTCAAACATTACAGAAGAGGATCCCTGCATTCAATTAGTTGTCTTCCTCTTGTAATCTAAGATTTCATATACTCATTGGCTACAATACCATGTTTGCTCAATTGAGCCAAATGACACACCCTATGACATTGACCCTCCTATTCTCCTATGCTCACTCACATGCTGTTTATTTATTTATTATTCATTTATATTTCTAGTGTAAAGACTTACAAGAAGACAAAATATTATTTTTGCAGACTACTTATGCACTAATAAGAAGTCTCTAGACATCTAACTGGGTTCAAGGGGTCAAATACAAATCACACCCCAATCTCTCTGAATGTTGAATGGATTACATTTATTCCTTGAAGGTAGTACATTATCAGATGTGACACACACACACACACACACACACACACACACACACACACACACACACATAATGAAACTCATTATGTGAGAAGAAATTTAGAAATGTGGCCAAACCACATGGGCTATCTTTAATACTATTGTAGCATTTGAATTGGAGGAGGAAGACAGAGAGGACTAATGCTTTTGAAGAAACAAATCACTCATTGGATTTGGCAGCCCTGTTATTTGCCCAGCTCCAGACTGTGTGTGTAGAGTTAAAAACTCTGCCTCAAGAAAGGTCAGCATAGTTACCTGGAGAAGGTGCCAGTTGAGTTCAAGTGACTGCAACTCTAAAGGGGAGGAGAGAAATGCAGAGTTTGAGGACCAACTAACAGTAACATGAAGTGATTAAAAAATACCAGGAACTATTTCAGGCTTCCCAATTATAGTTACCAAAGATGATTTGGGATCTTCTTGGGGTGCTAATAAAAAATAGGTGCATCAGAAGTAAATGTTAGTAGGTAGGTTTGATAAGCCCCTCATAATTGGTGTATACACTACAGAAAGAGATTAACCAACCCAGTTGTTGCTGCTCTCCTTTCCAAACAGGAGCTGACAATCATGAAAACTCCATTCCTCTACAGAAAAATGTAAGGTCTTATGGAAAAGTCCAGACAATCTGCATATTAGCATATTTATGTATATATGGTATAATATGAAGTCTCTTGCCTCCGAATTATTTTTGATATCTAGATCAATTCTGTCAATACAAATATATGCTACATAAGTAATTTAAAATTGTCTAGTAACTACATAAAAAAGCAAAAAGGAACAGATGAGATTCATTTTAATAATATATTTTATTTAATCTAATAAATCAAACAATATTTCAATATATACAAATATAAAACCTTAATGAGATATTTTACATTTTGTACTAATTCTTTGAAACCTAGTGTATAATTTATAGTCACAACACATCTCAGAAGTATCTACACTTCAAGTACTCAATAACTTAAGTGGCTAGTGGCTACCATATTGAATTGTGCAGATATAGGTGGTCAAACATGACATGTACATCTACTATGAAATCAGTCAATTAATCAAAACCTATTTATTTAATCATGTGCATGTCAGATATTTATCAGCCAGCTAGGTATCAAAGACTCATCATCCTTATGTACAAAAATTTCATTCCACCAAATCAAGATTCATGAAAATATATAGGAGTCAGAGGGATTTATAAGTGATTAGACTAGACTTTGATCTTCCAGAAAGTTTGTTGTTGCTATTTTTGGGGATTTAAATTTTAGATTCATTTTAGAGGAGGGCAGGAGTAGGGTTGATTTTTTTTTATTGAAGTATGATTAACTTACAATATTATATTTGTTTCAGTATACAACATACTGATTCAATATTTTTGTACATTACAAAATGAACCCCACAATAAGTCTACTTACCATCTGTCATCATACGAAGTTATTACAATATTACTGACTATATTCCCTGTGCTACACATCACATCTCTGAGACTTATTTTATAACTGGAAGTTTGTACTTTTAAATCCACTTCACCTATTTTGCCCACACCCACATCCCCATACCCTCTGGTAGCTACCTGTTACTTTTCTGTATCTACAAATCTTTCTAGTTTGTTATGCTTGTTCTTTTGTTTGGTTTCTTAGATTCCACATATAAGTGAAATAAGGCAATATTTTTCTTCCTCTGTTTGACTTATTTCACTTAGCGTAATACCCTCTAGGATCATCCATGTTGTCACAAATGGCAAGATTTCATTCCTTTTTATGGCTGAGTAATATTCCATTGTAGGTACAGTGGACACTTGAAAAACAGATTTGAATTGAGTAGGTCCATTTATATGCAATTATTTTCACTAAATATTTAGTTATATTCTACACGCTCTTCAGTTAGTTGAATCCAAAGATGTGAAACCACAGATACAAACAGCCAACTGTTAAGTTATTTGACTCCTGCATGAATGGTCAATGTCCCTAACCCTTGTGTTATCCAAAGGTCAATGATATATAAACCACATTTTCTCTATCCATTCATCTATCAATGAATACTTAGATTTCTTCCACATCTTGGCTATGGTAAATAATGTTGAAGTGAATATTGTCATGCATATATCTTTTCAAATTAGCATTTTTGTATTTTGCAAAGAAATTCAAAAGTGGAATTGATGTATTGTATGGTAGTTCTATTTTTAATTTTTTAAGGAGCATCATACTGCTTTCCATAGTGGCTGTACCAATTTACATTTCCACTACCAGTACCTGAGGTTTTATTTTTCTCCACATCATCACCGACACTTGTTATTTTTTGATTTTGATAATAGCCATTCTGACAGGTGTGAGGTGATATTTCATTGTGGTTTTGATTTACATTTCCTCGATGATTAGTGATGTTAAGCATCTTTTCACATGCCTGTTGGCCATCTGTATGTCTTTTTTGGAAAAAAATATATATATATATTCAGATCCTCTGCCATTTTAAATTGAATTGTTGTTTTTTTTAATATTGAGTTATATAAGTTCTTTTAATTTTGTGTATTAATTCCTTATGAGATATATAATGTGTAATATCTTCTCCCATTTACTAGGTTGTCTTTTCATTTTGTGTATGGTTTCATTCATTGTATGAAATCATTTAATTTGATGTAGTGCCGTTTGTTTAATTTTGCATTTTTTGTTGTTGCCTGAGGAGACAATGCAAATATATATATATATATATATATATATATATATATATATATATATGTGTGTGTGTGTGTGTATGTATATATATATATATGAACAATGTCATCAAGCATACTGCCTATGTTTTGTTCCAGGAATTTTATGTTTTCAGGTCTTACATTTAAGTCTTTAATCCAGTATGATTTTATTTTTGTATATGGTGTAAGAAAGTGGGCTGGTTTCTTGTTTCTTTTTTTCTGCATGTAGCTGTCCAGTTTTCCCAACACCAATTATTGAAGACTCTCCTATTGTATATTCTTTCCTCCTTTGTCATATGTTAATTGATCATATGAATGGTGGTTTATTTCTGGAATCTCTTCTGTTCCATTGATCTATGTGTCGTTTTCATGTCAGCATTATACTGTTTTGATGATTGTAGCTTTGTAAAGTAGTTTGAAATCAGGGAGCATTATACCTCCAGCTTTATTCTTCTTAAGGTTGCATTGGTTATTCCTGGGTATTTTGTGGTTCCATACAAATTTTAAGGTTATTAATTCTATGAAAAATGTCATGGGAATTTTGTTAGAGATTGCACTAAATAGCATGGACGTTTTAAAAATATTAATTCTTCCAATATATCTTTCCATTTATTTGTGTTGTTTTCAATTTCTTTCATTCATATCTTACAGTTTTCAGAGTACAGATCTTTTACGTCCTTTGTTACATTTATTCCTAGGCATTGTATTGTTCTAATGAAACTGGATTATTTTCTTAGTTTCTCTTTCTGATAGTTTGTTTTTAGTGTATAGGAACACAACAGATTTCTTCATGTTAATGTTGTATCCTGCAACTTTACTGGATTCATGTATTAGTTCTAATGGTTTTGGGGGGGAGTCTTTAGGGTTTTCTATATGTAATGTTATGTCCTCTGAAAATATTGACAGGTTTACTTCTTCCTTTCCAATTTGGGTGCCTCTTATTTATTTTTCTTGTCTTGGTGCTGTAGATAGGGCTTCCAAAACTATGTTAAATAAAGTGGGCATCCTTGTCTTTTTCCTGATCTTAGAAGAAATGCTTTCAGTTTTTCACTATTGAGTATGATGTTAGCTGTGGGCTTGTCATATATGGCTTTTATTAATTTGAGGTATGTTCCCCTTTGTTGAGAGTTTTTATCATAAATGGATGTTGAATTTTGTCAAAAGCTTTTACTGCTTTTACTCTGCTTATTTCTCACTTGATAATGGTATACGATCTTTCTGATGAAGTTTTGAATTTGGTTTTGTTGAGGATTTTTGAATCTATGTTCATCAGATGTATTTATTGGCCTGTGATTTTCTTTTTTATAGCATTTTTGTATAGATTAGTATCAGTGTAATGCTGGCCCCATCAAATGACTTTGGAAGCATTTCTTCCTTTTCAATTTTTTGGAATATTTTAAGAAGAATAATTATTAAGTCTTCTTTAAATGTTTGGTAGAATTCACCTGTGAAGCTATCTGGTCCTGAACTTTTGTTTGTTGGGAGATTTTTTATTACTTTCAATTTCATTACTAGTAATTGGTCTATTCAGATTTGCTTCCTGATTCAGCCTTGGAAGATTCCATATTTTCAGGAATTTATTCATTTCTTCCAGGTTGTCCAATTTGTTGGCATAAAATTATTCATAGTAGTATTCATGATACTTTGTATTTTTGTGGTATCAGTTGTAACTTCTCTTTCATTTTTTATTTTATTTGGGCCCTCTCTAATTATTTTTTCTTTTTTCTTGATGAGTCTGGCAAAAGATTTGTCAGTTTTGTTTATCTTTCCAAAGAACCAGCTCTTAGATTCACTGATATTTTCTGTTTTTTTTTTCAGTCTCTATTTCATTTTTTCCACTCTGTTATTTATATTTCCTTCCTTCTACTAACTTTGGCCTTTGTTTATTCCTTTTTCCCCCTAATTCATTAAGGTGTAAAGTTCATTTATTTGAGATTTTTCTTGTTCCTTGAGGTAGACTTGTATTGCTATAACTTCCCTCTTAGAACTGCTTTTACTCTCCCCCATAGATTTTGGAAAGCTCTGTTTCTATTTTCATTCATCTCAAGGTAGTTTTTTCTATTTGCTATTTGGTTTATTTATTGACCCATTTTTTAGTGGTATAATAGTAAACGTCTTTCTAATTTTCCCAGGACCAAGTGGCTGCTGGGAGAGAAGGGAAATTTGGTGCTAAAACTTGTAAGGGGTAAAGAAAACAAAGATTAGTTTTTTTGGTTTTTTTTTTTAACATCTTTATTGGGGTATAATTGCTTCACAATGGTGTGTTAGTCTCTGCTCCACAACAAAGTGAATCAGTTATACATATACATATGTTCCCATATCTCTTCCCTCTTGCGTCTCCCTCCCTTCCACCCTCCCTATCCCACCCCTCCAGGCTGTCACAAAGCACCGAGCCAATATCCCTGTGCCATGCGGCTGCTTCCCACTAGCTATCTATCTTACTACGTTTGTTAGTGTGTATATGTCCATGACTCTCTCTCGCCCCGTCACTGTTCACCCTTCCCCCTCCCCATAACCTCAAGTCCGTTCTCTAGGAGGTCTGCGTCTTTATTCCTGCCTTACCCCTAGGTTCTACATGACATTTTGTTTTCTTAAATTCCATATATATGTGTTAGCATACGGTATTTGTCTTTTTCTTTCTGACTTACTTCACTGTGTATGACAGACTCTAGGTCTATCCACCTCATTACAAATAGCTCAATTTCGTTTCTTTTTATGGCTGAGTAATATTCCATTGTATATATGTGCCACATCTTCTTTATCCATTCATCCAATGTTGGGCACTTAGGTTGTTTCCATCTCCGGGCTATTGTAAATAGAGATGCAATGAACATTTTGGTACATGACTCTTTTTGAATTTCGGTTTTCTCAGGGTATATGCCCAGTAGTGGGATTGCTGGGTCATATGGTAGTTCTATTTGTAGTTTTTTAAGGAACCTCCATACTGTTCTCCATAGTGGCTGAACCAATTCACATTCCCACCAGCAGTGCAAGAGGGTTCCCTTTTCTCCACACCCTCTCCAGCATTTATTGTTTCTAGACTTTTTGATGATGGCCATTCTGACTGGTGTGAGATGATATCTCATTGTAGTTTTGATTTGCATTTCTCTAATGATTAATGATGTTGAGCATTCTTTCATGTGTTTGTTGGCAGTCTGTATATCTTCTTTGGAGAAATGTCTATTTAGGTCTTCTGCCCATTTTTGGATTGGGTTGTTTGTTTTTTTGTTATTGAGCTGCATGAGCTGCTTGTAAATTTTGGAGATTAATCCTTTGTCGGTTGCTTCATTTGCAAATATTTTCTCCCATTCTGAGGGTTGTCTTTTGGTCTTGTTTGTGGTTTCCTTGGCTGTGCAAAAGCTTTGAAGTTTCATTAGGTCCCATTTGTTTATTTTTGTTTTTATTTCCATTACTCTAGGAGGTGGGTCAGAAAGAATCTTGCTGTGATTTATGTCATAGAGTGTTCTGCCTATGTTTTCCTCTAAGAGTTTGATAGTTTCTGGCCTTATATTTAGGTCTTTAATCCATTTTGAGCTTATTTTTGTGTATGGTGTTAGGGAGTGATCTAATCTCATACTTTTACATGTAGCTGTCCAGTTTTCCCAGCACCACTTATTGAAGAAGCTGTCGTTTCTCCACTGTACATTCCTGCCACCTTTATCAAAGATAAGGTGTCCATATGTGCATGGGTTTATCTCTGGGCTTTCTATCCTGTTCCATTGATCTATCTTTCTGTTTTTGTGCCAGTACCATACCGTCTTGATAACTGTAGCTTTGTAGTATAGTCTGAAGTCAGGGAGCCTGACTCCTCCAGTTCCTTTTTTTGTTCTCAAGATTGCTTTGGCTATTCGCGGTCTTTTGTGTTTCCATACAAATTGCAAAATTTTTTGTTCTAGTTCTGTGAAAAATGCCAGTGGTAGTTTGATAGGGATTGCATTGAATCTATAGATTGCTTTGGGTAGTAGAGTCATTTTCACAATGTTGATTCTTCCAATCCAAGAACATGGTATATCTCTCCATCTATTTTTATCATCTTTAATTTCTTTCATCAGTGTCTTATAATTTTCTGCATACAGGTCTTTTGTCTCCTTAGGTAGGTTTATTCCTAGATATTTTATTCTTTTTGTTGCAATGGTAAATGGGAGTGTTTTCTTGATTTCACTTTCAGATTTTTCATCATTAGTATATAGGAATGCCAGAGATTTCTGTGCATTAATTTTGTATCCTGCCACTTTACCAAATTCATTGATTAGCTCTAGTAGTTTTCTGGTAGCATCTTTAGGATTCTCTATGTATAGAATCATGTCATCTGCAAACAGTGACAGCTTTACTTCTTCTTTTCCGATTTGGATTCCTTTTATTTCCTTCTCTTCTCTGATTGCTGTGGCTAAAACTTCCAAAACTATGTTGAATAAGAGTGGTGAGAGTGGGCACCCTTGTCTTGTTCCTGATCTTAGTGGGAATGCTTTCAGTTTTTCACCATTGAGGATGATGTTTGCTGTGGGCTTGTCATATATGGCCTTTATTATGTTGAGGAAAGTTCCCTCTATGCCTACTTTCTGCAGGGTTTTTATCATACATGGGTGTTGGATTTTGTCAAAAGCTTTCTCTGCATCTATTGAGATGATCATATGGTTTTTCTCCTTCAATTTGTTAATATGGTTTATCACATTGATAGATTTGCGTATATTGAAGAATCCTTGCATTCCTGGAATAAACCCCACTTGATCATGTTGTATAATCCTTTTAATGTGCTGTTGGATTCTGTTTGCTAGTATTTTGTTGAGGATTTTTGCATCTATGTTCATCAGTGATATTGGTCTGTAGTTTTCTTTCTCTGTGACATCCTTGCCTGGTTTTGGTATCAAGGTGATGGTGGCCTCGTAGAAGGAGTTTGGGAGTGTTCCTCCCTCTGCTATATTTTGGAAGAGTTTGAGAAGCATAGGTGTTAGCTCTTCTCTAAATGTTTGATAGAATTCGCCTGTGAAGCCATCTGGTCCTGGGCTTTTCTTTGTTGGAAGATTTTTAATCACAGTTTCAATTTCAGTGCTTGTGATTGGTCTGTTCATATTTTCTATTTCTTCCTGATTCAGTCTTGGCAGGTTGTGCATTTCTAAGAATTTGTCCATTTCTTCCAGATTGTCCATTTTATTGGCATAGAGTTGCTTGTAGTAATCTCTCATGATCTCTTTTATTTCTGCAGTGTCAGTTGTTACCTCTCCTTTTTCATTTCTAATTCTATTGATTTGAGTCTTCTCCCTCTTTTTCTTGATGAGTCTGGCTAGTGGTTTATCTATTTTGTTTATCTTCTCAAAGAACCAGCTTTTAGTTTTATTGATCTTTGCTATTGTTTCATTTCTTTTTCATTTATTTCTGATCTGATTTTTATGATTTCTTTCCTTCTGCTAGCTTTGGGGTTTTTTTGTTCTTCTTTCTCTAATTGCTTTAGGTGCAAGGTTAGGTTGTTTATTCGAGATGTTTCCTGCTTCTTAAGGTGGGCTTGTATTGCTATAAACTTCCCCCTTAGAACTGCTTTTGCTGCATCCCACAGGTTTTGGGTCATTGTGTCTCCATTGTCATTTGTTTCTAGGTATTTTTTGATTTCCTCTTTGATTTCTTCAGTGATCACTTCATTATTAAGTAGTGTATTGTTTAGCCTCCATGTGTTTGTATTTTTTACAGATCTTTTCCTGTAATTGATATCTAGTCTCATGGCGTTGTGGTCAGAAAAGATACTTGATACAATTTCAATTTTCTTAAATTTACCAAGGCTTGATTTGTGACCCAAGATATGATCTATCCTGGAGAATGTTCCATGAGCACTTGAGAAAAATGTGTATTCTGTTGTTTTTGGATGGAGTGTCCTATAAATATCAATTAAGTCCATCTTGTTTAATGTATCATTTAAAGCTTGTGTTTCCTTATTTATTTTCATTTTGGATGATCTGTCCATGGGTGAAAGTGGGGTGTTTAAGTCCCCTACTATGAATGTGTTACTGTCGATTTCCCCTTTTATGGCTGTTAGTATTTGTCTTATGTATTGAGGTGCTCCTATGTTGGGTGCATAAATATTTACAATTGTTATATCTTCTTCTTGGATCGATCCCTTGATCATTATGTAGTGTCCTTCTTTGTCTCTTTTAATAGTCCTTATTTTAGAGTCTATTTTGTCTGATATGAGAATTGCTACTCCAGCTTTCTTTTGGTTTCCATTTGCATGGAATATCTTTTTCCATCCCCTTACTTTCAGTCTGTATGTGTCTCTAGGTCTGAAGTGGGTCTCTTGTAGACAGCATATATAAGGGTCTTGTTTTTGTATCCATTCAGCTAATCTGTGTCTTTTGGTGGGAGCATTTAGTCCATTTACATTTAAGGTAATTATCGATATGTATGTTCCTATTCCCATTTTCTAAATTGTTTTGGGTTCGGTATTATAGGTCTTTTCCTTCTCTTGTGTTTCTTGCCTAGAGAAGATCCTTTAGCATTTGTTGTAAAGCTGGTTTGGTGGTGCTGAACTCTCTCAGCTTTTGCTTGTCTGTAAAGGTTTTAATTTCTCCATCAAATCTGAATGAGATCCTTGCTGGGTAGAGTAGTCTTGGCTGCAGGTTTTTCTCCTTCATCACTTTCAGTATGTCCTGCCACTCCCTTCTGGCTTGTAGGGTTTCTGCTGAGAGATCAGCTGTTAACCTTATGGGGATTCCCTTATGTGTTATTTGTTGTTTTTCCCTTGCTGCTTTTAATATGCTTTCTTTGTATTTAATTTTTGACAGTTTGATTAATATGTGTCTTGGCGTATTTCTCCTTGTATTTATCCTGTATGGGACTCTCTGTGCTTCCTGGACTTGATTAACTATTTCCTTTCCCATATTAGGGAAGTTTTCAACTATAATCTCTTCAAATATTTTCTCAGTCCCTTTCTTTTTCTCTTCTTCTTCTGGAACCCCTATAATTCGAATGTTGGTGCGTTTAATGTTGTCCCAGAGGTCTCTGAGACTGTCCTCAGTTCTTTTCAGTCTTTTTTCTTTATTCTGCTCTGCAGTAGTTATTTCCACTATTTTATCTTCCAGGTCACTTATCTGTTCTTCTGCCTCAGTTATTCTGCTATTGATCCCATCTAGAGTATTTTTAACTTCATTTATTATGTTGTTCATCATTGTCTGTTTGCTCTTAATTCTTCTAGGTCCTTATTAAATGTTTCTTATATTTTCTCCATTGTATCTTCAAGATTTTGGATCATCTTTGCTATCATTATTCTGAATTCTTTTTCAGGTAGACTGCCTATTTCCTCTTCATTTGTTAGGTCTGTTGGGTCTTTATCTTGCTCCTTCATCTGCTCTGTGTTTTTCTATCTTCTCATTTTGCTTATCTTACTGTGTTTGGAGTCTCCTTTTTGCAGGCTGCAGGTTCGTAGTTCCTGTTGTTTTTGGTGTCTGTCCCCAGTGGCTAAAGTTGGTTCAGTGGGTTGTGTAGGCTTCCTGGTCGAGGGGACTAGTGCCTGTGTTCTGGTGGATGAGGCTGGATCTTGTATTTCTGGTGGGCAGGTCCACGTCTGGTCATGTGTTTTGGGGTGTCTGTGGACTTATTATGATTTTAGGCAGCCTCTCTGCTAATGGGTGGAGTTGTGTTCCTGTCTTGTTAGTTGTTTGGCGTAGGGTGTCCAGCTCTGTAGCTTGCTGGTCATTCAGTGAAGCTGGGTGCTGGTGTTGAGATGGAGATCTCTGGGAGATTTTCGCCATTTGATATTATGTGGAGCTGGGCAGTCTCTTGTGGACCAGTGTCCTGAAGTTGGCTCTCCCACCTAAGAGGCACAGCACTGACTGCTGGCTGCAGCACCAAGAGCCTTTCATCCACACGGCTCAGAATAAAAGGGAGAAAAAGTAGAAAGAAAGAAAGAAAGAAAGAAAGAAAGAAAGAGAATAAGAAAGAAGAAAGAAAGGAAGGAAAAAAGGAGGGGGGAGAGGTAGGGAGGGAGGAGGGAAGGAGGGAAGGAAGGAAGGAGGGAAGGAAGGAAAGAAAGAAAGAAGATAAAATAAAGAAAGATAAAATAAAGTTATTAAAATAAAAAATAATTATTAAGAACAAAAATTTTTTTTAAAGAACAACAACAAAAAACGGATGGATAGAACCCTAGGACAAATGGTGGAAGCAAAGCTATACAGACAAAATCTTACACAGAAGCATACACATACACACTCTCAAAAAGAGGAAAGGGGAAAAAATCATAGATCTTGCTCCCAAAGTCCACCTCCTCAATTTGGGATGATTGGTTGTCTATTCACGTATTCCACAGATGCAGGTACATCAAGTTGATTGTGGAGCTTTAATCCGCTGCTCCTGAGGCTGCTGGGAGAGATTTCCCTTTCTCTTCTTTGTTCTCACAGCTCCCGGGGCTCAGCTTTGGATTTGGCCCTGCCTCTGCGTGTAGGTCGCTGGAGGGCGTCTGTTTTTTGCTCAGAGAGGACGGGGTTAAAGGAGCCGCTGATTCGGGGGCTCTGGCGCACTCAGGCCGGCGGGGACGGAGGGGCACAGAATGCGGGGCGGGCCTGCGGCGGCAAAGCCCGGCGTGACCCTGCACCAGCCCGAGGCCCGCCGTGCGCTCTCCCGGGGAAGTCGTCCCCGGATCCCGGTAACCCGGCAGTGGCAGGCTGCACAGGCTCCGCGGAAGAGGGGCGTGGAGAGCGACCTGCGCTCGCACACAGGCCCCTTGGTGGCGGCAGCAGCAGCCTCAACGTCTCCCGTCCGCCTCTGGGGTCCGCGCCTCCAGCCGCGGCTTGCGCCCGTCTCTGGAGTCCGCGCTTTCAGCCGCGGCTCGCGCCCGTCTCTGGATTCTGCGCTTTCAGCCGCGGCTCGCGCCCGTCTCTGGAGTTCCTTTAAGCAGCGTTCTTAAACCCCTCTCCTCACGCACCAGGAAACAAAGAGGGAAGAAAAAGTCTCTTGCCTCTTCGGCAGGTGCAGACTTTTCCCCGGACTCCCTCCCGGCTAGCTGTGGTGCACTAACCCCTTCAGGCTATGTTCAAGCCGCCAACCCCAGTCCTCTCCCTGCGCTCCGTCCGAAACCGAAACCCGAGCCTCAGAGCCTCAGCTCGCAGCCCCGCCCGCCCCGGCGGGGGAGCAGACAAGCCTCTCGGGCTGGTGAGTGCCGGTCGGCATCGATCCTCTGTGCGGGAATCTCCCCGCTTTGCCCTCCGCACCCGTTGCTGTGCACTCCTCCGCGGCTTCGAAGCTCCCCCCTCCGCCTCCCGCAGTCTCCACCCGCGAAGGGGCTTCCTAGTGTGTGGAAACTTTTCCTCCTTCACAGCTCCCTCCCACTGGTGCAGGTGCCGTCCCTATCCTTTTGTCTCTGTTTATTCTTTTTTATTTTTCTTTTGCCCTACCCAGGTACGTGGGGAGTTTCTTGCCTTTTGGGAGGTCTGAGGTCTTCTGCCAGCGTTCAGTAGGTGTTCTGTAGGAGTTGTTCCACGTGTAGATGTATTTCTGGTGTATCTGTGGGGAGGAAGGTGATCTCCGCGTCTTACTCTTCCGCCATCTTCCTGCTCTCTCAAGATTAGTTTTTTTTATGATATTTTGTCTCCCAAAAGGGATACAGCTCTTATGTTTATTTTAAATTGTCATTGTTTATCTGTTTGCTTCTCCATCACAACATTCTTTTCCCAGGGAAAATCTCACTGTCAGGAATGCTGTCTTAAGGAAATGGAGGGGGTGGTTAAAAATCAAGGTATACACTGTACCTGAGTTTATCATAACCTCTCCTCTCCTCTGAGCCATTGATCTTGTTCTTGAGCCTGACTCAACTCTTATTACATGTTACAAACAACAACAATCCTAACTAAATGTGGTGTAAACCATAACGATATCTACTTAACAAGGAAACCACATATAGGCAGACCCAATGCTGGTTCAGAGGTGTAACAGTATCACCAAAGTCATAGACCATGCTCCACTCTCAGCCAGTGTTTTTTATTCATTTCTCTTCTTGATAACAAAGTGACTGCTTAGGTTTTATTTTGCCACCAAACATCATTGTAACAGAAACAAGAAAGTGTGGGTAATGGCCTTCTCCTTGTAGAACACTATTACTTTAGGAAGAAAAAATCTTGTCCATAATTCTTCCAGAAGACTCTAGTTTATCTTTTTGGACAGAACTCAGTCTGGCCCAGCAGCTCATTAGCAAAAGGGACCAAGATCACATGAGCAGTTGTAGCAGTGTTTCCCAACCTATGTTTTGTCACTGCCTCCAAGGAGCCATTCTAGACATTTTTCTTAGTCAGCCCCACTATGAAATTTTAACATCAGTGTCCACAATATAACTGTTTGTGTACTTTATGCATATCTGTGCTTTATAAGTAAAAATGGTAAGTTTTTCTTCTCAAGAATCAAGTGTTGTCCCTTTTGGGTTGGTGTCACCCTACTGTAAACTCATAGTTTAGGTCAATCATGGTTCATTCTCTGTACCTGGGTACATTATCGCAACGTTTAGCAAGTTAAAGAAATAATTAACAAGGAAGAAGAGGCTGTGGAGTAGCATCAAGCAGTGTCTGCTATAGTCCACATTTGGGATCACTCTTCAATTGTGTTCACTGCATCATCACTAATAAACATTCTTGATTATGTAATATACACCAAGACCTAAATAGGTAATGAAGATCCAGTGGGGAACTGAAAAATTTAAGTCATTTTATTCTACTCAACAGTTTAACAGGTCATATTCAAACACTTCCAGGACCATGACATTGCCATGTTTTGTATAATGATTTTCTCAATCAAATGCAAGATTTCTCTCCTACTTTCTTCCTTTGCATACACAGCATACCATGTAGTAAGACACAAAATGGGTTTGGAGGCAGAACTTGGTTAAAACAGGAATACAAATATTTAACTCATTTAGATCATGTACATTATAGTTTGTTTGTTTGTTTGTTTTTGGTACATTATTAAAACTGGTGCAGACCTAAAGAGTCATTATTATTTTTTAAGTTTTGAGAGTTTGTCATTTTCTTCCTATGTATCTTACTCAATTAGTAGTTTGACAGTATTAGAGAATCAACAAATCAATAAATACTAGACTCATCATTGAATGAAAAGTTGCTGTGAACACCAGAAGTCAGAACATGTAACTAGTAAAAGTAATCCCTAATTTAACGTTGTTTTGACCTTTAAATATGTAAAACTTTAGGAATTGTATTTGTTTTTGTCATACAACTTACTTAGAAATATGTGTGACATTCCAGAAAAATCATTAAAAATACCTCTCATAAGTGCCCAGTTATATAAGAATCATTTACCTAATCAAAAGAAAAATATTCCTTTTCTGTTTGCCTTGCAGCATTTTATATTTGCTGTTTTACTCATGGAGCTTTTGAGTGAGCTCAGAGTTTGTGAGGGTCAGTTCATTGATCAACAGTCAGCAAAATAATGCTATTGGCAGCAACATGGATGGACCTAGAGATTGTCATGCTGAGTGAAGTCAGCCAGAGAAAAACAAGTATCATATATTGCTTATATGTTGAATCTAAAAAAGGGTACAAATGAACTTATTTACAAAGCAGAGTCACAGATGTAGAAAACAAACTTATGATTACCAGGGGGTAAGGAAGGTAGGGATAACTTGGGAGATTGGGATTGACATATACACACTACTATATATAAAATAGGCAAACAACAAGGACCTACTGTATAGCACAGAGAACTATATTCAATATCTTGTAATAACCTATAATGGAAAAGAGTTTGAAAAATAGTGGATATATGTATATGTATAACTGATTCACTTTGCTTTACACCTGAAACTAACACATATTGTAAATAAGCTATACTCCAATAAGAATTTTTTAAAAAAATACAGTCATTGCCAAGCGTTCACTTTACTAAACTTGCACCTTGGGACTCAGCCTATCAGGGGAGGACTAGCGAGGAAAGAGAAGTCAGTCAGTGCTGCAGAGAGGGAAAGTCAAAATCCAAGTCATGTCTTCATCTAAAAATAGAAGAAACACTTTCAGACATGGGAAAAGAGTAGCGGGACTGGGGTTTGTGTGAGTGTTTGCTGTGAGGACAGTTGTGAGGGGAGAGTCTGGAGGAGACTGGAATGTATTCCACATGGTGTCTGTGCTTGGCGTCTATGGTGCTGCAAAGCCAGACAAGTCAGAACTTCTGCCAGAATCAATACTTTTCCCCCATCTTCATTGAGGCTCAGAACAGATTGGAGACAGCAAATGAGCAGTGGCTGACATGGCACTGAGTGCCCAAGGCAGTTCATTCATGGCCCCGCACCCCATCTTGTTCTGCTTTCAGAAAACTATACACCTCTATGAGCAAGGCTTTCCCTATAAAGGATCAAATCATTTTTTTTTCCCAAACTACTGTATCCCTTAATGTGACCACTTTCCCCTGTCAAGTAAGGTGGTCCTGAAGGTCCTTTGAACCTTTAAATATTTATGGATGTAAAGGAAAATTGGATTTAGATATAGCTAATGCCTCTTGGCACTTTCCCACTGAAGAGTACTAGTATGTGGGTGCCAGGGTCTGTCTGGAACCTCTCATTTTCCCCATGTGCCTGGAGGATGTTCATCTGTATATTTTAAGAGATTGGCTTTATCTCGAATCTGCAGACACTCATCACCATATGCAGGAGCTTGAAAAAATAATCATATTCAAAAGAAGTGGAGCATTCCACATGCCACTGCTAAGCAGAGATTAAAAGGGAGCCTTCCAGGCTTATTGGAATATCTAGACTTTGACTCACTGAAGGCTAGATAGCAAACACTTCCTTATGCTCTTCACATCAATTTTATACATGTTTATCACAAATGTTAAATGTAAACTAAACTATAAATTTTAAATAAAAATATGAAATTATTCATAAAAATGCTGAAACCTACTTTTACTGGTGCTCTGGAGTTTGAGCTCTGTGGGTAAGTATTTTCTCCCCCAATTCACTTCTGTACCCCTTCCCATATTATGCAGTTCACCTGCCTGGTGGAGGATTGTACAGCATTGCTGATCCATGAGTGTGAGACTGAACAAAGTCTCTGTTTTTCTTCAGCAGCTAAAAGTAATATCCTGGTAAAACATGCTGAGCAGTATAGAGCTAAATTTGAATTACTGAAGACTAACTTTTCTTTTCAGTCTGAGATAACCATATTATATCTTAATCCTAAGTAATAGCAAAATTAAACATTTAAAAAATCTGAGCATTAAAAGAAACTGAATGTTCATCAATACCATTGCCTTTATTATATAGATAAGAAATGTGAAGTAGAGTACTTATCCAACAAGGACTTAATAGTAAATCATTATTAGAGAACAATGCCACTCTTAGCCAAGTTTTTATTTTCTTTCCTTTTCTTTTCTTTTCCTTTCTTTTCTATTCTATTCTATCATATTGTATTTTATTATATTAACTAATATATATTATGTAAAACAATATACATACATCTCATTTCCATATAAGTTAGAAAGTTTTCACCATATTATATTTAATTAGAGAAATAGAGAGAGAGTTAGCCAGAAAATTATTATTTGTTAAAGGATGTCATGTTTTTGACTTTTATAATGCTGGCAGTTGAACTCAGAAGAGAAACCCAGAAAAGCAAAGCTACATAAGTACATGTCACATTTCACTGGAAAAATGGACAGTAGGAAAGATTCGCCAGTTACTGAGCACCAGATGAATGCTGCACAAATTGCATTCCAGTCTTCATTTCAGTTTCATTAAATATGTGTTGTTAAATGCATTGTATAGCTGTAACATACTGGAAGTTCAATGATGCTATGTAATTTTTTGGCACCACACGACAGTCCACTGGCAGGTCTCTCTGACCCCAAAGTCCTCACTCTTCCCACTACACTATGTTGCTTCCAAAAGGAACTTCGAACCTTGGATTAATTCCCACTGCCATCAATTCCAATGTGTAAAGTCAGTTCACTTTGTTCTTGTTGCTGTTGTTTTACAAACACTGTAGAACCAAAACCTTCTGAATTTCCATCATTGTGTATCTTTGGAGCTACTGTACCAGGACTCTGTATTTTGGTGTCTGGATGAAAGGGACTAGCAGTGGTTCTATGGTCTTCCCTGTAGCCTCAGGGATCCCTGAGGATTTGTCCCTTGGTGGAACCCTCCTCACAATAGTAACTCAAACAATTGTGAGAATTATTCTTATTCCAGATCCGAAACAAGTGGAAATCCAACCAAGGACCTGGCAGAGCCCAAGTGCCTGCCCTCACTGTTGAGGCTGTTTATCTGGGAATGAGTAACATGTACGGCTTGATATAGCTGCATGGAAAAGAACCCAGCACTCCGAGGGCTGTGTGATGAACAGGCATAAAAGCCAGAGCCTTGCCAAAGATGATGGTTTCCCCAGCTGGTCCGCACTCACTTCTGCATCATCATGTTCCCGAATTGGTTGACCAGACCCACGCCATGGTCTTAACCCAGGCCAAGACCGCCTGTCTCGGCCAGGGAGATTCTTTTCCCAGTCAGATTAGTGCAACCAATAACAAAACCGATGCTGAGACTGGAACAGCACATGTTTTATTCAATGGCCAAAGAATGGGGAAGCAGGAGCCTGGTCGGTAAATCAACTTCACAATACAATTTGGGCTGAGACACCAAATATGTAGGAGGGTCAGGGAATTGGAAAGAATGGGAGGAATATTCATGAGTTATCTGAGAACAGGAGTTGTGGTTTGGACCTGGAACTGATGCAACTCTCCTTTTCAGTCCTTGTATGGACTTTTCTGGTTGTTGTCATGGTAACTGTCAACTGTCATGGCACTGGTGGGTGTGTCAATTAGCTAATGCATTACAATGAGCATGTAATGAGGCTCAAGGTCCACTGGACATCAATTTTTACACCAGGGACTAGTTGGTTCTAACTGGTTCTTGTTTTTCTTGTCTTTGCAGCTTCCTCCTGAAACTTAGATAAGAGTAATTGGTTTCTGTTCCAGGAAGGGACAGGGGTATATTGTAGGGCAACAACCTCGGTGACAATAACTCCTGAGCACACTTTGTCCACAGCACAAATGATGAGGATGTCACAAGCAGGGCTTGAGGTCACAAGATTTCTGCTATGCAAGAGCTGAGTGTGCAGTGCTTCTGCCCACCTTCTGTCCTTTATAAAGTTAAGTAAACTTAAGGCATCACAAACCACTGAACTTGGTTGAGCCAAGTGGCCATTTGCAAGACATATTCAAAGTTCACATTGAGAAACATAAGTATATACAGTGTGCAAAATACATCATGTCACTGGGGACCATGTGTATTTTTGCTAGTTTATGAGTCTGCCTGTCCTCTCCTGAGAGGTCTTTAGGGCAGGACCAGGTCCTGTTCACTGTTCTACCCTCTGAGTTTTTCACTTTTTTCCCTCCACTTTAATTACTGCCATTTCTCAGACTACTTCAAAATATATTTGGGTACTTCTCATTTCCTTGACCTCTTCTTTTTCAATATTTTTTTCATTTTACTCCACTACCTAGTCACAATATTAATCTTTCCATTACCCCAGAAACCACATCTACACTGAAGTCATTATTTCCAATTACAACCCTTTGCAGTACACCTTGCTTGGGCACACAGACAAAGACATTTTTGATGCCATGAAGAGTCACAAGCATTGTCTCCCTCATTCTACTTATCTGCCAAATTATTTATCGTTGTGGTCTGAATGTGTCCCTCCCAAATTCAGATGTTGAAATCCTAATGCAAAGGTAATGGTGTAGGATAAGCCCTGACAGTGTTCTTTTCTCTTTCTTTCTTTCTTTTTTTTTTTTTATTGTAATGTAAGTGCCTGACTTAACCTTTGATTGCCAGAGCATCCATTTCAAAGAGGCATCCAGCCTTAAGACCTTGGCAATCTCTAATAAACACACTGCCAGCCACAGGATTAGATAAATCACCAGGCCACACCTCTCTCCACTGAGGTATCTTTGTTTTAGAGATCTTGAAGAATTTCAATAAATGATCATTTGGACTATTTGTTTTATCTCTCCCTGTGCTTTAAATTTCTGCTCTTATGCTTTAAATTCACCAATAAAGAGTTAGCCCACAAAACTCTAGTCCCTATCCTGGACCCCAGTAAAAGTGGAATTCCAGCCCCCCCCTTCCCTCCTACTCTTCCCCTCCCATGATCTCTCCATGTGTGGTCCTAGAGGTACTGTGTAACTTCTAGGTCTTGTAAGTAATAAACCTTTACCAAGGCTTCCTAATGGTTATTGCTGAAGGGTGTCTTGCAATCATAATATGAACCACAAGGGCTGGTCCAACCACAACACAGTTTATTAATAGGCTGAGACTGGCAAGAAACAAATGGAAATAGGAGGTGGGGCTTTTGGAAGGTGCTTAGGTCATACACCTCCATGAATGAGCTTAACGTCCTTACAACAGATACTCCAGAGAGCTCACTGCAGGAAGGGGGAATACTTCCAGGGCCCAAGAGTAGACTCATGTCTAACACTCTTGTCTAATAGAAATGAATTGTCTGAGGAGACACAAGTACTGGCAAAACAAAATACTTTTTTGGGAAGGGGTGTGCGTGCAGAGAGCTGAAGGGTAAGGGAAACCAGGAGGACTGCTCTGCCACGTGGCTCACAGTCTCAGAGTAATGGGGTTAGTTTCCAGGTTGTCTCTGGCCTATCATCTTGCTTGTCCCATATTTGGTCTGACTCCGAGTCCTTCCTGCTGGTGCATGCATCTCTCAGCCAAGATGGATTCCAGTGCAAAAGATTATGGGAGGCTGGCAGGACATGTTATGGACTGGTGTCTCCTACCTCTTTTGGCCTCTCCCAAATTCTCCTGGGTAGTGTTCACAGCAGCACTGTGTTCCTTCTTTTCTGCCAATGATTTTGTCAGATTAGATTGCATAATTCCTCTTTATAGCCACTGTCTTGAAAAATCTCTCAAGTTCCATACCCTTGGTCGAAATCAGGCATTTCCTTTAGCTTCTGTAAAATAAAATTCACATATTATGGCAAGACAAGACAAATTTAAATATAAATATTATTTTCTGCCCTTGGCCTCCTCTCTCTCCCCACTGTGCATTGTGTATCTGTGTTATGCATGGACCAGACTGAAGGCTTCCACCAAGATCAGGAACAACACAAGGATGTTCAGAGTGAAGTAAGTCAGAAAGAGAAAAACAAATTAACACATATGTGTGGACTCTAGAAAAATGGTACAGATGAACCAGTTTGCAAGGCAGAAGTAGAGACACAGATGTAGAGAACAAGCATGGACACCAAGGAGGGAAAGTGGGAGGTGGGGGTGGGGGGGATGGATTGGGAGATTGGGATTGACATGTATACACTAATATATATAAAATAGATAACTAATAAGAACCTGCTGTATAAAAAATAAATAAATAAAATTCAGAAAACAGTAAAATAAAGAAGAGAAAAAATTAGAGAAAATCAATAAAATGAAAGTTAGTTCTGTCAAAAGAGTAATGACATTTGCAAACCTTTAGATTAACCTTTAGAGACATCTCAAATGATGAAAATAAGGAATGAAAGAAGGTGACATTATTAATAAATTATAAAAATATAAAGATTATATGAAAATAATTAGGAGAGAACACTTTTCTAACAACAACAAGAAATTCTGATGAAGTGGACAATTATTAGTAAGACATAGACTACCAAAACTGATCCAAAAAGAAATACAAGGCCTGGATAGTCTTATAACAAGTAGAAAGTGAAATTATTAATCAAAATAACTCCTGCAAAGAAAAGTGCATGTCCAGATGTGTTTGCTGATGAATTCTACCAAACATTTAAAGAAGAATAAACACTAATCACTTACAAACTCTTCCAATAAATAGAGGGAACACTTCCCAGGTCAAACAATGGGACCATTCTTACTGTGATACTAGGCAAGAAAAGCCATCACAAAAAAGGAAACTATAGACCAAAATTCCTAATAAGTACAAACACAGAAATCCTCAACCAAATGCTAGCAAAGTGAATCCAGAAACATAAAGGAGATCAGACACCATGATCAAGTAAAATTTACACCCAAAATGAAAGACTTTTTTAACAAATGAACATCAATCAGGTTAATAGCTCATATTAATATTAGAATAAGGGACACAAAAAATATGATTGTCTAAATAGCTGTAAAAAAAATTCAATGCCTTTTCTTGATAAAACCACTCAATAAGCCAGGAATAGAAGATCATTCCCTCAACTTTATGAGGACCATCACTGAAAAACTCACAGATAATGTCTAACTTAATGGTGAAAGACTGAAGGCTTCCCCCAAGATCAGGAACAACACAAGGATGTTCATTCCCACCACTTCTATTCCATATGTGCTGGAGGTCGTAAACATAGCATTCAGGCATCAATAAATAAATAAATAAAAATAAAAAGATAAAAGCATCAAGATTGGAAATGGGCACATAAAAATATGTCTGTAGATGATGATTTTATATACTAAAAAAAGTACTAAGGAATTCAGTAAAATACTAAGGTAGTTCAGCAAGGATGCAGAGTTCAAGATCAATATACAAATATAGAGTTCTCTCCTTTAAATTAGCAATACAAATTCTGAAAATTAAATTAAAGAAAAATTAATTTAAAGTAGCATCAAAATAATAAAACATTTAGGAATATATTTGATAAAAGAATCACAATACTTGTGCAGTGAAAACTACAAAACATCATTGAAAAAAATAAGTGAAGACACAACTAAATTGAAAGACATCCTTGGGTCATAGTTTGGAAGGTTAAGATAACAATACTCGGGACTTCCCTGGCGGTCCAGTGGTTGAGACTCTGTGCTTCCACTGCAGGGGTCATGGGTTTGATCCCTGGTCAGGTAACTAAGATAAAAAAGGGGTGATACTCCCCAAACTCATCTACAGATTCAGTGCAATCCCTATCAAAATGTAATGTCCTTTCTGAAGATGATGAGAAGCTAATCCTCATATGATTCATATGGAAATACAAGAGACTGAGAAAAGCCAAAACCATCTTGAAGGAGAAAGACAAATCTGGAAGATGCAGACCTTCCTATTTCTAAACTTATTACAAAGCTTCTGTAATCAAGACAGTAAGGTACTATAAAGAGTGAAACAGATGAATGAAACAGAATTGGGAGTGCATAAAAAAAAAAATCCTTACATTTAAGGTGAATTGATTTTAGACAAGGGTGCCAAGAAAATTCAATGGGGAAAAAGCAGGTTTTTCAACAAATGGTGCTGGAACAACTGTATATCTATATGCAGAGTAAAGAAGTTGGATCCCTACAACCCACCACATTAAAAAACAAACAAACAACAACAACAAAAACAAAACTAACTCTAATTTAGATAGCAGACCAAAATGTAAGAGCTAAGAGCTAATACTATAAAACTTTTGGAAGACAACATAGGCATAGTCTTTGTGACCTTAGATTAGATTATGGTTTCTTATACATAATACTGAAAGTGTAATTGAAAACAATAGATGATTTAGACTTCATAATTTTTTTTAAAATTGTGCTTCAACTGACACCAGCAAGGAATGGAAAAGATAATCCACAATACAGGAGAAAATATATGAAATTCATGTATCTAGTAAAGAATTTGTTTCTAGATTATATGAAAAAACTCTATAAAATTAATAATAAAATGACAAATGACTCAATTAGAAATGGGCAAAAATCTCAATAGACATTTCTCCAAAAAAGATACAAAGGACTAATAAGCACATGAAAAGATGCTCAAAATCATTAGTCATTAGAAAAATCAAAGTCAGAATCACAATGAGATATCACTTCACACCCACTAAGATAGCTATTTTAAAAAGGAACAATAACAAACATTTTTGAAGATATGGAGAAATTGGAACCATTGCTGCTGAGAATACAAAATGTGCAATCACTTAAGAAAAGTGTGACAATTCCAAGAAAATTTCAAAGTTGAGTGAACATATGATGTAGCACTTCTCCTACATATTTCTACATATCACGTACACTTATGTCCAAAAGAACTGGAAACATATGTCCATATAAATACATGTGCATGAATGTTATATAGCACCACAGCAGCATTATTCATAGTAGCCAAAATGTGGAAACAACTCAAATATCCATCAACTAAGAGATGAACCAAACAAAATTTTGTATATCCGTACAAAGGAATATTTTTCCACAATTAAAAGGAATGATGGACTGATACATTTTACAACATGGATGAACATTGAAAACTTGTTAGGTGAAAGAGCCAGTCACAAAGCACCACATATTTTATGCTTCCATGTGTATGAAATATCAGTAGGCAAATCCACAGAGAGAAAGTGGACAAGTGGTTACAACAGATGGTGGAAAGGGGGAAGAGTGACTGCTAATGGGTACAAGATTTCTTTCTGATTACAAAAATATTTTCCTACTGGATATTAGTGATGGTTCCACAATTTTGAAAATATACTCAAACACTGTATATTGTACACTGTAAAAGGGAAAATAAATTGTTTGGGAAATAAATATCTCAATAAAAACTGACAAAACAAAAAGTCACCAAATAAGTATGCCTTGAGAGTTTGGTATCCTTACATGACAACTACTCGAGAGGTCTACTGAAATCAGTGTGTGTGGAGATAGCTGAGCTCAGATGTACAGTAAGGCATAAATGTGTTGCCTTGAAAGTCTGTTAGGTAGCTCTGTGCCTTTATGTCTAAATCTTAAGTCAAACCAAATTGTTCTCAAAGGACTGTAAGCAGCAAATATTTGCAATAATGCTAGAAGTAAAAATATTTGTTGTCAGCAATCTTAAATTTGCTTTTGAAAATATTCAGCAAGAATCTTCTGTGTGCACAGCTCAGCCTGTGTGACTGATTTGAAGAAATCCATCAATGTCACCTACCAAACCTTCAAATCTAGAAGGAGTAGAGGAAGAAATAAATCTTTACTTTGTGGAACTACAGAAAGAGTGGACTGAAAGCTTAATATCTTGGTGGCAACCTCACCAGCAGTAATAATCCATACTGGCTGAGCTAGCCAAAATATATCTTTCTTCTCCAAGAACATCAGGGAAAGTGAATGTCTATATATTGAAGCAACTGAACTGCTGGCAACACTGAGCATTATCATCCCTATTGTAAAAAGGAATTGAAAAAAATCTGCCTTATAACAATTTAATACTACTAGCATCATCATCATCATCATCATAAATTTTAGAGACAATTTCTGATTTATTCTCAGTTGCTAGAATTTTAGTTTTGATTGTGTTATTTGTTGTCAGTCTCATCTTCAAACAAATGCTGATTTTAACATTTGGCCGTTCAACATTTGTCCAAAACATATAATGTTTCTCTACTCCAGATTATAAGATTTTCATGCTTATCTTTTAGCTGCTTCCTGCAGAGATATATTTTCTAAGTTGTAAAATAATTTTTGTATAGTATGAAATATATCTTTATGAAAAGGATGGTATTAAAATGTGCTTTCCCTTGATTTATGTTTTCTTTCTTGTGAATAGAAATTTGAAGAAGATGACCTTTTGGAGTCCCTCTATTTTAAGACACATTTTCAGGATTAAGGAAGGAGCACTGATATAAATACACTATAATGATTTTAGTATTATTGAGTGAATACACTCATAGCTGCTTGCATAGGCTGGTAAATTACCTTACAGTAGATAATAGAAAAACAACCTGGGGTTAGCATACAATTTCATAGTGAATCTATTTTCAACAAGATGCCTCACATATATTCACCTTCATCACAGCTCACAATCCAATATCATACCCTAATTTGGTTTGGGTTAATTTACCCAAGTGACATCACAATGAATATTTACTTCCACTATTTTTTTTTCATAAACTGCAAGTTTTCTCTCACATTCACTTATGGGTATAAGCATAAATCCATTTACACAAAGACATCATTGGGCTTTAAATTTTATGTTGCTTCCAATTAGTCTATTTCCTATTTGACAGTTGTTTTAGCTAAAGTTAATAGAAGTAGCTCACTTTTGAACTCTAATATAATGTTTCTAACCATCTGACTGGAAAATTTTATTAATTAACACCCAGTTCAGATTGCTAAAATTCATCAAGTTCACTGCCTCTAAGATGGAAACTTCCAATAAATAATGAAATTCCTGTAGAGAAATACATCAGAAACCAGGCTTTTACATCATGCCCATTTCAACAATGACTAAAAAATCTACTTTACTTTGCATATTTTTCAAATGATGAATGATATACAGACCAAAATTTATTTACGAAGGTTTACTGAATTTATTCGGTGTTTAACTCTGCTGGCCTTCAATCCCATTCAGAACCACTTTAAAGACAAGGAGTGTTGATAGGCATGTTTACATTATCATTCTGGAAAATGGTAATTATCACCTAGAAGAAAACTGCAGTGGAAAATTTCAGCTTCCTCTTTTACTGTTTAAGGTTCCTCACAATACTCTAAATTACCTTGGTAATCTGAGAAAAAAAAAATCAAAATGAAAGTGTGCAATGTGGGATTTGATCTTATTTATGTCAGTTCCATCCAGCATCCTTTCCATTTGTGTAAGATCTAATATCTATTTTAATACAGTTTTTTCAAGCAAAACTCTACATTACCCTGATTATATACATCATACTTAGGATCCATCAAAATTTCAGAAATCCATAAACAATCCATAAAATTTGAAAAGTTTCTTATATTTAAAATATTAGGAGATATATTAAAGAAAGTAAACATTTAATCATAAGTGTTGTATATTTTATTATAAGTATAAAAAGAGAAGTAATTTATGTTCATCACTAGATATTCCTCAAAACTATTTTTAAGTTAGCATTATGTATTATTAATATTTTATTTTAAATTTGTTTAATTTCATAAACTAGTAAAATAGTATAACCTAGAAGAGTATATGAAAATACTTTTTCTAGTTTATTTTAAGAGGTGGGATTCTACTTATTTTTGAGTAATCACTGTAATAGTGATACTAATATGTTTCTACTCATATTTTCTCTAATAATTATATATTTTCTGTTTTTTTTTCCCCCTAAGGTCACACTCTTTTTATAATTATACTATGAAAAATTTGCAAGCACCACATTTCCAGAATAAATTTTTCTGGATAATTTCTTGCTCTCCTTCCCATTTCCAGTAAGTGATCCTTCCCCATCCACATGGTACTCACAAAATCAGCAGTTTGCATGACTTCCATTTCTGTCCCTGCCACAGTGCTCAGGTCCAAGATCTTCTCTGAGCCTCCTTATTCCTGTCCAACCAATGGATGATCCAAGATGGGCACCTGACCCAAGACTAGTCAACCAGTTTCTTCATGTAAACTGTGGAATCAAACAAGAAAGAAAGAAGTCATTCTTTTTAGGAAGTTATTCTTTTTTCATAATTGTCATTATGAACTCCTACTGTTCCTGGATCTGTGTTTTCAGATATAACATCTAAAAATAGATTCTCTACCTCCAAATTTTTCTTTTTTTGTTTTTTTATAACAAAATATATATTAATTGATATACAGTTGATTTACAATTTTATATTCATTTCAGATATACAACATAGTGATTCATAATTTTTAGAGGTAACACTCCATTTAAAGTTATTATAAAATATTGGCTATATTCCCTATGCTGTACAATATATCCTTGTAGCTTATTTATTTTATACATAGTAGTTTGTACTTCTTACCTACTCCTAAACTGCCCCTCACCCCTTCCCCACCGGTAACCACTAGTTTATTCTCTATATCTGTGAGTCTGTCTCAGTTTTTTGTTATATTAATTTGTTTAATTTTTTAGATTCCACATATAAGTGATAGTATAGAGTATTTGTCTTTCTCTGACTTATTTAATTAAGCATAATACCCTCCAGGTCCATCCACAGTCTTGCAAATGGCAAAATTTCATTATCTTGTATGGCTGAGTAGTATTCCATTATATATAGATACAGATATCGATACCACATTCTCTTTATCCATTCATCTATTGATGGACACTTAGGTTGCTTCTATATCTTGGGTATTGTAAATAATGCTGCTATGAACATTGGGGTGCATGTATTTTTTCAAATTAATTATTTTGTTCCTTTCCTCCAATTTTGAGTTTTCTTGATGCCACTCACCTGACTATTAAGCATAGACCATATATTTTAGGATTAAGAAAAATTATTTAATGGGGTAAAAGCCACATAACATAAAGTTAACCAACTGAGTGGACAATTGAGTGTCATTAATTATATTTACAATGTTTTACAGCCATTACCTCTATTTCAAAAACATTTTCATCACCCAAAAAGGAATTCCTCTATTCATTAAGTGGTCACTCTCCATCCTCTTCCACCCCCCAGCCCCTGGCAACTACTAATCTACTTTCTGTATACATAGATTTTGATGTTAGGGACATTTAACATGAATGGAATCATATAATGTGTTTTTTGTCACTGACTTCTTTCATTCAGCATATTTTCAACGTTCATAGCATTTATCCGAACTTTATTGCATTTTATGGCTCAATAATATGCCATTGTTTTTATATACCACAATTACTTTATTCATTCATCTGTTGTTAAACATTTAATTTTTTCCATCTTTTGGCTATTATGAAATTCCTGCTATTGTGGATATTGAATATGTATGTACATGTATTTTTTTGATTTCCCATTTTCAATTATTTTAAGTATAAACTTAGGAGTGGAATTGCTGGATCATATGATAATTCCATCTTTAAGTTTTTGAAGGACTACCAAATAATTTCCACAGCCACGAACCATTTTACATTCCCCAGCAAGTAAGAGGCATGAGGTTTCCAATTTCTCCATGTCCTTATCAAAACTTGTAATGTTCCTCATAAATGTGAAGTGGTATCTCAATGTGGTTTTGACTTGCATTTTCCTGATGACTAATGATGTAGAGTATCTTTACATGTGCTTATTGGCTATTTGAATATCTTCTTTGGAGACATATGTTAGGATTTTTAAAAGCAGCACAAGACCTATGGTACCAATTCCATATTACTCTAGACTAGGTTATATTGTGATAAACATGATCTCAAATGTCCATACCTTAACACTAAAATGCTTTAATAAGTTAAAACTGTGACTTGTAATATCTTGGGCCATGAATTATATCTTAACTGGCTTCTCTGGGGGAAAAGTAAGAAAACAGTACTGTCAAAAGTGTAATATAATGTGTAATAGTGTAATATTGGTTGGTTTTGACTGCTTTTTGCAAGGTATCACATACATGCGCACACACACATAAACACAAGCTCTGCAGAGTGCTCAGCTTGCAATCAGAGATAATAAAAGATACTAGAAAAATTGTAAGAATTCCAGGGTCTTTAAAAAAGGGAAAGGCCACTCATTTCAGGAGCACACATAACATGAGACATTTCTGAGAAACACAGACCCCAAGTGGTTCCAGTAAAGATGAGACTGGAGGTCTGTAGTGACATGCAGTACAGATTCAGGCATTGTCTTTTACTCATTTTGTCACATGAAACTCAAGACAATGCCACTCAGTTAAGAGAAAGCACTGTGGGTTTGGAGTATGAGTGGAAGCACATCAGTAAAGTGGCTTTAAGAGCCGTGAATTAAACTAAAGCAAGGTTACATTTACCAGCATATGGAATTCACAAAAAGGCAAAGAGAAAAAAAGCCCACTGAGATTTGCTCATTGTTTGCTTTTGGTTTTCAGCAAGCTTAACTTCCAAAGAAAACATCATGAGGCTGATATAAAAATTCTGTGGCATTTTGGGCCTAACAAAGACTCTTGGTTCTACAATCTATGAAAGTTTAAAACCCCCAAGGAGGGTAAATGCATTTATGCCCCCTTTCAAGTGTGAATAAGGAGGAAAATGGAAAAGAAAGAACCCTCAAAAAGTGGAACAAGAGGCCATAGAGAATAAAAGATAAGAAAGATTTCCCAAAGAAGAGAAACATTGCATGATCAACCAACAACTTTAGCCTCAAGGTGGTAGCCTCAAACGTTTTTCAGGATTCCTGCAATCTCCCATTTCTCTCCTGTTGTTATTGTGGGTTAGTGGGTAGAGTAAGAAGTTTCATAAAACTTGTCATTTTGTCATCTAATTCTTTGGGCCATGTTTAACTTGATAGAGTTGGCTTCGTATCACCACCCAAAGTTCCTGAACTTTGAGCTGCATATAAAGATTACATTAGATTCTCTATTGTCTTCCTCTGAGGAGTAGAATTCTGATGGTTTAAATAAGTGTATGCAAATTATACAAATTCTTTGAGACTCCTCCCTTCAAAAGGTAGAGCTTAATTCACCTCTTGAATGTAGGTTGGACTTATTGCTTCAGCTATACTGAATTAAATTTTAAGAAAGTGATGCTCTACCACATACAAGACTAAGTCCTAAGAAGAGTTGTGTCTTCCCACTTGCTCTCCCCCATGTGACTTTCTCTGGGAGAAGACAACTCCTATGCCATAAGGACACTCACCAGCCCTATGAGAAATACATTCAGTGAGGATCGGAGACTCCAGCCATCAACTATGTGGTTCATGTATTCAGGAGACTGTAGTCCCAGCTACCAATTTGACTGCATTTCCATCAGAGACCCCTGAGCCGGAACAACCAGAAAAACTCCTCGGGGCCCTCAGATGCTGGGTGAGATAACAAATGTATGTTGCTTTAAGCTGCTAGGTTTGGGGGCAGTGTGTTACACACCAATGGGAAACTAACAGAGGATGCCTGTGCTCTGTTTAGGAAGAAGGGATTAAGAGGGAAACCTGAAAGGTAAGGACACCTAGTGATCACCCTATATACATTTGTTCTCCCTAATTTCACAACCCCTATTCAGTTAGCTGAGTGAATAATTGGTGATGTTCAATAAGCTTTAAGAAAAAGTACCGAATGTTACACCCAAATGGAAGCACAGAAGAATGAATGTGAGTTCTCCCTATAATTTTACCCTGTACCGTGGTTACCTTGGAGCCCCAATGTCGAGAACGTAGAACAGGAGGTGGAATTAGTCAGAATCTTTGAGTCAAGCTCAAGAGAGCTCCTGGACCTGCAGAGGGCTGAAGGGAGTGAGAAATGTTCTCATTTTTTTCTTTATTTTTCTTTTTTTAAATTAAAACTCTGATTTCTCCTTTTGTTTGTTATCATAGACAGCCTATAGAGCTTGACACAATAAAGATGTCCTGTTCTAGTGAAAACCAGAGCTGGGCCCCTGTCAGATCCAAGAGTGAATCCAACACTGAGATAGAAACAAAGCCCTCAACAGGAGTCTGTGAAGCCCAGAGACTGGGATTGCCACTCTCCCACAGTCTGCAATTTTGTCAGACAGGCATTCTTTACAGGAGGCAGGTTTTTGCTTGTTTTACATAGTTACATTTTTTACTTGCTATGAGAACTTTTAAGAGCTACTCTCTTAGAAACTTTCAAACATGCAATACAGTATTGTTAACTGTAGTCACCATGCTTTACATTACATCTCCCAAACTTATTTACTTCATAACTGGGAGTTTGTATCTTTTGATCACCTTCACTTGTTTCTCACACATCCATCCCCCACAGTCAGTTTTAAGGTCAGTCCTTCAAGCAAAACCAATCATGAACATTATACTACATGGGGCAACACTCCTTACTGTGGTTTTCTCCTATTTGGGCTTAGATTCGCAGATGGTTCCAGGGCCCTGTAAATGGCCCGGAGAGATTGAAATCATGATAAGCGTCAGCAACCAACGAAATACGTTCTCTTTTATTGTATGTTTTCTCCCAAGCCTCTTCCCACAGTGACTTTTGAGTCTCCGCTCCCATCGGTGGTCTACAACAGAAACAGAGGTCCTGAGAGACCATGAGGACTTGTAAGACACTGGACACTCCTGTGGTTCCAGATGCTGAAGTCGTGGATGGCGATGCTGGGGGAGCATCTCCCACCCGAGGCTTGAGGCTTGCAGGAAACACGCTGGCCCGCGTCTGCCGCTCACAGGACGGCAACGAAGTCCTTCAGCTTCAAAAGACAAAACAGCAAAGCAATAATTCTGGCCCATTTGCAAGAAAGAAAGGCTTTACGTTTGGACTCCCGAAGAGTGGGAGTCGGTTTGTCGGGCTCAAGTTCGTGGTCTTCTTAGGATGCTGATAATTTGATTTTCGTCCCCGGAGGACCCGAGCTGGCCCCCGGATGCTGCACGATAGAGAGCTTTGGGTCTGTGAGAAACGGTCTTGTGTAAGGGGACAGGCCGCCAAGGCTGCTGCCAGGCTCATGCCCAGGGGAGGCAGCCACAGTGTTGGTGAGTCCAGGGTGCCCTGCAAAGGAGACAAGGCACAGTTCCTGCAATGGTCTAGGGATGTGTCTGTCTTCTCAGGGAGATGCTAAAGAGAAGTTCCCTTTCCTCCATACCTCCTCCATCCTCCCCTCCATGGAGGAGAAGCGACAGTGGTCAGAGTGTCATTCCTCTAAAGCCGAGTTCACCTCCATCCTCTGACCTTGGCAGCATCTGCAGAGCCCGGGCAGGTGCCACGCGCAGGGCATGTGCATTACTTCCGCCGCACTGCGGCTGCCCCAGTGCCGGGGAACAACGGGGATCTGTGAGCAGCCCATGTGGTGGAATTTGGGGCCTGGTCCAGTCCAGTCCCACTGGCGGCACGGGTTCTCCCTCAGGGGAGAAAAATGAGGGTGAGAGTGAAGGGCCAGAGGAGTCCTGTGTGTTCTCATCACTCTTGCCAGGACTAAGGATGAACCTGAGAGTCCTTTACTGGCCCTAGAGTTTTAAATAGGTGGGCCCTGTGAATTCACCCCCGGGAAAATGGGAGCCAGTAAGAATAGCTGCCAGGTCCCACCACGTATGAATTTGCATCACCGCCATGAGAGTCCTGAAGGAGCCCTGGAATGTTCTCTGGAGGTCACCAAGAATTAAACTGGGTTTGTCAAGGGCACAGCTGTCACCATTCATTTTGAATTTGTTATTAGATACATGGTTTTAACTGAGATAAGCAAGACATTTTGTTTGTTTTCAAAATTAACTCTGCTTTTTCTGGGTATTTTCTCCATAAATATCCTAATTTCTAAATATTGAAGAGACACGGAACCCTAGTTGCAATTTTTACAGACAATTGTAAAGGTCCATGACAGAAAAAAAATTAAAAAATAGAAGAGCCAGGCTTCCCTGGTGGCGCAGTGGTTGAGAGTCCGCCTGCTGATGCAGGGGACATGGGTCCATGCCCCGGTCCGGGAAGATCCCACATGCCGTGGAGCGGCTAGACCCATGAGCTATGGCCGCTGAGCCTGCGCGTCCGGAGCCTGTGCTCCGCAACGGGAAAGGTCACAACAGTGAGAGGCCCGTGTGTCGCAAAAAACAAAAATAAATAATAATAGAAAAGCCAAGAAGATGACATCATTAAAGATAAATGAGGGACTGTTATGGGGTTTACAGTATAGTTACACTATAATCAGGTAGGAGTAGTTTACTGAGAGGTAGAGGCAGGACAGCTGAGCTGCAGTGTAGGTGCTGGGCTCTCGGGCAATGACCACCACACACTGGTCCCTTAGAGTCCTTGGCAATTAGGTGAAACCACGATGTTGAATGTGAGAACATCACATACTTTCTATACGAATTCCTCTTCTGTTTCTTCTAAGAAAATGAACTTATAAAAAAATAATTTTTTGCAGAGTGCTTTCCTGGTTATAAATTTCCTTTAGAGACATCTCTATAATCCAAACATTAACTAATACAATTTGTTTTGTGGATTTGTGTAGAATGTTCTGATCAGTGAAATTATAGGCGTAGTAAAGCAATGCATAAAGCACAGCTTCTTTTGGGGTAACGATTTATAAACATTAAATGCAAACTGAAGTCACCAGTGGAGATATGCTGCATAATGTTAAAAGAAAGAAAAAAAAAAAAACCCAAAGGTTCTCCAAGGATAATACACTCCGTGGATTGAGAAAGGGAAAATATTTCACAAAAAGCAATAAATCACTAGGTAAAAACAAACAAACAAAATGTTTATCTGCATGCCCTTGAATAATTTCTCCTCCTTGCTTTGCTATGTTCCATTACTAACCCACAAAGAATTGCCAAGTATAAGTCTCAGAGTGATTGCAAGAAAGCACAGGTGGCTTCTAGTGCTTTTAACAGATTTGAGTAACTCATGTTACTATTTTCCAAAACCCCAAACTAAGAATACTTTATTCAGTCTTTAAAGAAAGAAGAAAAAACTGTTTGTGAAACAAGTTTGCTGTGTTACAAATGATCCCCATTACAGTGGAGCCAGCTGAACATCGTATCTTCAGTTCCAGCCTTGCCAGGCATGTGGATGAGAAACCCATTGTCGAGCAAGGAAGCATTCCAGCTGTCGCTGGACCATTGTTTCCTATAACAATCGAAATCCATCCATCACCCACTTGCTGGAGACTAGGCCTCACAATTAACCTTTGCTAAAGGAGTGCTTATATTATGAACAACTATCAACAAATGCAGCGAAAGAGCAAAAGCCTTTTCCATTTCTTCCTTTACTTCCCTGTAAATCTCCAAGCTCCTGAGGGACCCCTCTCCTAAGACACTTCATTGTTCCTTATAGAAAGGGTAAATTTTCTATATGCAGGTTTATGTAATGAGTCCAGAATGAATTGTTGTCACTAGTCATAGCCTCTATGTGAAAATCTTCATCTTGCTGAAGATATTTTGAGTTAAATTCCAAGAAATGTCTCTGTTTGACTTGGATATTTATGGAGAAGGAGAAGCAATAGACCCCTGTGTCCTTGAGAGAGGTAATTGAACTGGGGAGTTTGGATTCCACTGAGTGATTCATTAATCATGGGAGAGATTCAAATGCAGAGGGAGAATGCTTTCTGTTTCACCCCAGGAAGTTGTTCAGAATAGGAAGAAGGGATTATGAGGGAACTATGCTCTGCTCTCTCCCCAGGGGCCACTCTCCTTCTCCAAGCCTCTCTTGTTGCTAACGCCACCTCCCCCATCGGCTTTTCTCAGTTCTGGTGCATTTCAGAGTGCAGGGGTGCAGGGGCATGCTGAAGTCCTGAGGACCCCAGTCCCCTACACAACACACAGCCAAGTCAAACAGCACCGAAACCGTCCTCACCATCAACAGAGCTATTTATGGAGCACTGATTAATTTATTATTTGTTGTTTAATCTATTGCACCTTACATGCTTCGTCTTGTTTAGTCTTTATGATAATCCTATAGCTGAATCTTCTTAGTAGCCTCTGACCAAGTTACCGAAGTACTGATTAAGGTCCCATGGTGGGTGGATAAGTGGTCCTGGGATGCGTGCCAAGGCTCACCAGACTCCCTGGAACTGCCCGTTTCTCTTTTCTCTGTTTGCTAACCCTTTGTCCTAATTTCTTAGAGATTCTGGCTGTTTTCCTTTTTTATGATTTGATCACTGTTCTCTGCTTATGAAATGTTGAGCACAGTTTTTGTTACTGTTTTCAAAATTTTTGTTACTGTTTTCAAAATTTTACTTTTCTTTTCTCAGAAACTGGAAGCTCAAAATGCCACAGGACCTAAGAAAGAATATTTTCTTTAATTCTATGGATACCCTATCCTTTCATTCTATGGATACCCTGTGCTGCAGTAACTCTCACAACATAGAACATCTTGGCTTGGGAGAGTGAGCTCACCACTTCTGAGGAGCTTTCCCTTCATAAGAGGCTACCAGGAATCCTGGTTCAGAGACAGTCTGACTGGATCCAAATCCTGGCTCTGTGCGAACACTCATGTTTCTTAACCTGCATATGTTTCAGCTTTCTCATCTGTGATATAAGGACAATAAGATGCTATTCCACAAGGTTGTTATGTGTAATATCACTAAGCTGGATCTTGGTGCACAGTGCATACTCAGCAAAGGGTTCCTCTTTTTCTATTTCCTCCTTCTCTCAGAGAAGATGTCATCCAGGACTGATGGAGGCATCATGACAATGCTAATCATGAGCAGTTCTTTGTCACTGCAAATGGGAATAACCAGAAGTGTTCAGGAGTCCTCAAATTGCTAGTAGTATGCCAGGTGACCAGCTAATTGAGAGACTAGCCAACAGGTGTCCCAGGGCACTTTATCTTGACAAGTTCTTTAATGGTTATTTTTAATTGCATTAGATTTACTGTAAGTCAGAAAGGGGTGAAAATATCAAGGTTTCCCTTTAAAAATAATACTTTGTATTTCTTTAAAAATAATACTTTATATTTCTCAATAAAATATATATTTTAATATTTACATGTCATTTTTAACACACTCTATGTTACTTGGGCTATTGTGAGCTGCCCTAACCAATTAGAGGCAAACAAAACAAAACGAACAAACAGATTAAAAAATATATTTATATAGATATGAAATTTAGATAAGAGTCACATAAAAATAACCGTTTTAAAGTGAACAATTAGTTAGCATTTAGTACATTCACAATATCTTGTAACCACCTGCTTTATTTAGTTCCAAAACATTCTTATCACCCTCAGAGGAAATCCTGTGCCCATGAAACAGTTACTCTCCATCCCCCAACCTTCTTCCACCTCCTGACAACCACCAATCTACGCTCTGTCACCATGGACTTACCTATTCTTGGTACTTCATATTGATGGAATCGTATAATATGACATTTTTAGAATCTGGTTTCTTTCACTTGACACCATGCTTTCAGGGTTCATCAGCATGTACGTAGTATGTATTAATATTCCCCTTCTTCTGATGACTGAACGATATTTCATGGTATGGATAGACCACAACTTGTCTATTCATTATCTACTGATGAACATTTGAATGATTCCCACCTTTTGACCATTGTAAGTAGTGCTGCTCTGAACATGTGTGTACATGTACTTGTTTGATTATCTGTTTTCAATTCCGTTGAATACAGACCTAGCAGTGTATCACAGGGAATTTTGGGGTCAATAATAGTGGTTGTCAAAGACTCTTGAGGTGTAAGATTTATTTAAAGCCAGGCTCAGATTAAATTCTGCTATAAAAGGGGTCTTATTAAACAGACACTCATTGATAGGTAGTATTCATGCAAACTGTTCCCTAGCTCAGTGACTTTCTGAACTTTTGTCCTTTTAGGTATTTGCACAATGACATTTTCCAGGCATCATGCAATCAGAAATATTTCTAAACCAATGGTGGAGACAGCGCTGATTAGGGATCCACCTGGGGACACCATCCATAAGAGGTGCATGGGATGGATTTAAATAGACAACTACATCCTGCTCAAGCAAGAGTGGGGATGTTTCCAAACAAGTGTAACTAACCCATGTGTCTCACATAGCCTTAATTTCACCCGTGAGAATCCATTTCTAGCATTCATCACTTCAACTAATAAATTACTACATTTCCTCATGTAAAACCATTTTTGCTTTCATTATGAAAATTAGCAAAGTTTTTTGATTGATTGATATACTGATAGTAAACATTCTTCTTTTGTCCTCTCCTGTGAGTAGCATTTTTGGTATGATCTCAGAATCATCAGTTGTTGTTAGCTGATTATCTCTGGGATTAAAACTTAAACAAAGCTGTGTGTGCACAGTGTCAAACTTGGGTATACTCAGCATTTTATGTAACTTGTAACATGAGCCCTGCAAAATCTCTGCGAGATAGGTAATGCAGCTATATTTGTTTGATTTTTATAGTTGAGGCAAGTGGCTCAAATTTGGCTTGTTCAAATTTACATGATGACCAAATAGGAGAACCAAGAATTTTGATTCCTTGTGCAGTAGCATTTTTACTTCTCTGTTTTCAAAAAGTGAAAAGGCTATAAAGAACCTCACTGCTCCTGTTACAAACAACAGCAAACTTGTAAAATATTTATTATCTTAGAAGTCACATACTGCAATAGAAAAAATAAAATTTAGAATAAAAGTTTATTATCAATGTTATGATTTTACTATCTGTAGGAATTTTTGCAATTCACTCAACTGTTGGAGATTTCTATTTTCCAACTGAAATATATGGATGACAGTACCTGTGAGGCTGGGTTTTCAAGCAGATTATAGATAAAATATCAGAAGATGCTGGCAACCAGTAATCATGTAGAAAGTTAGCACAATCAAGTACAATGTTATCACTATCTCCTTGAGAGTGGGACTCATGTGTACTTTTCCTGTATGTTCAATAGATGGTGTGATGCTTTGTTAATAAATATTTCTCATAGCTTTACAGTAAGTCAGGGCCTTAGGGGCCATAATGATGTGGATGGTGAACAAGTTCTATGTTTATTGTTTCTCCACTCCTAAAAGTGTCTTATTTAGCAAGAATTTACAACAGGACTGAACATAGAGCATATTTTTTAGCAGTGACTTCTGAGAGGGCTTTAAGGGTTTCCTATGACTTTCATCTGGATGCCCATGATTTTCTTCCTATCCTTTCCAGCCAATGCAAATAAACACGCAATCTAAGTCTATGCACAATTTGCTGGTTCTGAAAATACAGAAGGAGGACAAATCTGATTTCCTCTCTCCATGCTTGCCTTGTTAAGTCTCAATTATGTAGAATTCTGGTATTATCACAAATATATGGATCAATGCCAACAAACATAGGAACCATGGCTCCTGGAACAATTTTGTTAAAACATATTTGAAGGTACAGTTTCCCAGGACCCTGAGGTGCTAAATTCAAAATAAGGAGGTCATTTCTAATATGAGAAAGATTACTTATTAATGTACTTCAAATTAATGTATGAGAAGTGAGAAAACTATTGAAGATTATCTTAAGATGTTGAAAAGCAACTTGACTTCACCAGCTTATACTCATTCTTTCCACATACATCATGTAATTAGTGATCATTCTTTTTGACTGAGTTATTAAATTTCTATTAACTTTTGAAGGATATAAAATGCAAAGTTGTATAATTTGTCTACTATAAATGACTGATAATTAGGACAAAATAAAGTCACCTCAAAACACAGATTATGATTTCTCATAAAACCTAAGGTATATTTGGATCACTTTGTTGACCAAATTAATCAACTCCTTTTTCCTAAAACAAGCAAATAAGTGTCCTTCTTTAACTGCTTCTCCTCCAATATCCAAACTTGAAAATATAGCCATCATGGGCAGTGTCTACATTTTTGCTTTTGTGTTCACTCCTCAACCTGCAGAAATCTGGTCTACCATTATTCCTATTTTTACCACTTTCCAAAAATATCTCTAATCTACAAAAACCACCAAACTAACTAAAATATTAATTATAACAACAATGAAAACTTCTAAGAACATTTTCTCTTTGGCAACTCAGTAACTTAATATTGCAAAAACAGTATTTCCTTTTGAAAATAACTACTATGCATGACATTACTTTAACCTCTCCGTTTTTTCCTATTTTTCATGATTAATTTAAACTCTAGATTACTTCATTTCTTAAAAACAAGAATTATCCTTCCCACTGCTTGTTCATCAATTTTATCCTGCCCACTTTCCTGAATGGCATTTTTGCCGTGGTCATGATTTCCTTATAATTTTACAGCATTTTTCATTGTGTTCATCATTACAATGAAATAGTTTTGGAAAGTTTGATTTTCATGTAGGAGAGTTGTATTATCCAATTGTTCTGAGCTTCTTGTATTCTATATATCTCTAAAAATATTAATTTTATATGCATTTATTTTCACTTCTATAACTTCATAAATTTCATTTATCACTATATCAAAATAAATATATTTACTTCTGTATAATCTGTTATATGACATCTTTAGCATATGTGTGTGCACACAGACACATATATATCCTTTTTTTAAACTTTAGCAAAATATATTTATGCACTGACATATAACTCTTTCTTCTGCTACCATCAACATGCCTCTGGAATACGTCTTTAACTATTGATATACAGATGCAACGGATTCTCTAGGGTTCATATCTAAAATTGTAGGGTGGGTTATTTTTATTCTCAAATTTGCTGGTTAAAGATAACTTATTTGTTCATGTAGCTGTACTAACTCACGCATTCATTGTGCAGCATCAAAACCTCACTCAAACGTCAAGAAGACGTTCTGAGAAGTTTTTTTTCCCCAGTTATTTCACATTCTCAATAAAACATGTTATTGTTCATCTTTTTCAATTTCTGTCAATCTGGTGGCTGTGAAGTCATGCCTTCCTTGTGGCTTAATGTGCATTTCCCTGATTATTCATGAGACTGAGTATCATTTTATAACTTTATTGATTGCCTTTAAAGGTCTCTCTTATTTACTTTCATGCTTTGTGGTTCATGTTTTTAACTGAGGTATAGCTTACAGAGAGGAAGGTGTACACATCTTAAGTATAAAGCTCAATGGATTTTTACATATGTATATGCCATGTAACCACATTCTATATTAAGATATAAAATTTCCCAACACTTCAGAAAGTTTGGACAGCCTCTTTCTCAGGCAATACACTTCCCATTAGTAAGTATCTGGAAAAAACTTACCAACACTTACAAAAGAAGAAATAAAAAACATTAAAGTTCACTGCCAAATTCTACCAAATATTTTTAGGAAAGGATAATGCAATTTTCACAAAATATTCCAGGGATATAAAATATTACTCTAAAAATCAGTTTATGTAGCCAGTGTAATCTTGATATTAAATAAGATCAGGACAGTTTGAGAAAGGGAAATTAAGACTAATATCAATTAATAATATATATCATCAACAAAATATTATTAAACCAAAACTAGAAATATAAAAAAAAGAATAATGATTATGACAGAATGTCTACTCAGAAATGATAAAACAGAAAATTAAGGAAGATGTAAGTAATTGAAGTTATAAAATATTATAAAAATATTAGTTGTCTACAAACTGATCTATGGAGTCTATGACACCCAAATCAAAATCATGGAGGGTTTTTTTCTTTTCAGTTGACAGGAGGAATCTCAAGTTATTGGATTCAAAAGAGCCAAAGCATACTTAAATGGTATCTTTGATGTCCTCCTCTCCAGAATATTATAATTCGTTTTAAAAAGACATGTTTTTTTAGATAGCAATTGCCTATGAGTAGATAAATAGAAATATGAGACAGAATAGAGATTACAAACAAAGATCCGTTAAGGTATGGATAATTGTTTAGCGAGAAAATTCGCATTTCAGAACTGTGGGATAAGGACAGTCTTTTCAACAAATATTCCAAACAATGATCAATTGAACCTGTCCTAGCCAACAAATGGGGCAGGTCCAGCTGATAATCCACATGACAAATTGTACACGAAATCCTATCTTAAACTATATCCAAAAATTAGTTCTGGATACAATGTTTGTCTAAATATGAAAGTAAATCAATACATTTTCTAGAAGAAAACATAGGAGAGTGTCTTCATAAACTTGGGATAGGTAAAAATTTCTTAAATTGGAATAAAAATTACTACCTGCAAAGGAAAGGATTAATAATTAAAATTAAATTTATGGTATGAATACTGAATGAATATGCAAGTTATGATGTGAGAGAAGTTATCTGACACATGTACATATGACGAAGCCTCTTCTCTAATATATAGGAAGAGCTTCTACAAATCAATAAGGAAAATGATAGATAATCCAAAAATAATAAAACTTGTGCATGTACCACCTCCTGAAATGAGTATACGGATGTTCAAATGAGTCTATGAAAACGTCTTGCCCCATAGAGTCATCAGGAAAGCTCAAACTATAGCCACAAAGAAACAGCACTATACAGACACACTTAAAGGGCTAGTAAGTCCAAATGATACATAAGATAGCAGTTACTTTTGGTGAGAAAGGAAGAGACAGGGATTGGAAGGCAGGGTGAAGCGGACTGCAGGGTGCTGGAGACGTCCTACTACCGACCTAGGTGGTTGTCACATGGGTGTCCCCTTTGTGTCATTCACTGAGCTAACGTTTGTTTGTTCTCATTTTTATAAATGTGTATTATACTTAAATTATTCGGTGAAATATGGGTCAACAGTTAAGTAGCATCTCACTTTTGATTAATTTTCTCTGAAAGTATATGCCATTTTTGTCCATTATTTCAGATAAAATTGGTTTTCTTACTCCCACTTGTTGCTAATTACTGATATATAGTCAATATTTATTTAGATTCACCTACATGATTTTCATTGTTTCTAATATTTTTGTATTTTTTATAACTCAGAAGTTTTACCTTAGGCCACATTGACAATATAATTTATATATTTTATTTATAATTTTAATTATTACATGGTTAATTTGTACAAGTTCTATATTGTTCCATTTTTAAAATGTCACATCAGTTTAACAGTCTCTTTTTTATTAGAAATACTTGTCATAGCCTCTTTAAGGTATTCTTTAAGGTATTCAATATCTTTGTTATAGCGTTTATCTGTCATTTCAATATTTACAATGCTTTTCTTTGATTCTGAAGTTTTTTTGTAATTGTTGATTTACATTTATGTCCACTTAAAAGCAAAAGCTAATTCGACAGACTTATGTATTACCACTGGGAGTATACTCTTAATTTTGGACTTGTTAAAAATCTTGGGGTTTCTGTTTCAAAAAATTGTTTGCTTCTGAGTATTTATCTTTCTATTATATCATTTGTGCATTAAGATAATTGTTTTAATTTTATCAGAATATTTTGTGTTCTGATAGCAACATGGTTATTTTTGGATATCCATTTTATCATATTCCCAGTAAATATAACACTCTGCAATGTCATTTTAATGCACTTTGTATTTCTTTTACTGAAAGTATTGTAACTGTTTGCCTGATTTTCATCCTTTAAGTTTGTGAACAACATTTTACCACTATTCCAAATAATCACAAAGGGCATTGAAGACTTGTATGGCTTTAACATGTAACTATTACTTTCACGGACTCTGAAGCTGAATGGGATGAAAGATTCAGAAGCCAAAATGATAATAGTAAATAATTATAATTATAACAAGAACAGTAATATTAATTTTTTTTTAAAAAATAATAATACCCAACTAACATCTGAAATGCAAAGCTGAATTTTCTACAATTTTATGTTTCTGAAGATCCACAAATCTACTAACAGAGGGAACCCCATGGATACATGATGCTCTTAGTTTACAACACAATAAAAATATTACCATGGACCAGGGCCAAGTAAGAGGTAGATGAAACCTGACATAAATACAAATTTGATATGATTAAATTCAGACAAATTATGGAGATCAAGGTCCTCAATTTATCTGGGTGAATTCTTCCTGGAAAGAGAATCTCATGTGGAGTCTCTATTCCTTTTGTTCAAAGTATCCTGTCTTATTTCATGCCACAAATCTGCTAGGCATGATAAAGAACAAAATAGTATTTCCAAAATGAAGAGAAAAAACAGACAGTACAAAGAGACCACATGTGACATATCATTAAAATAAGTATATAATGTCTTTAAAATAACCATGATTTATATATTTGAAATATTTGAGAAAAAGGAAAAGATTAATAATGGAAAATTTCTTCAAATATTTATAAATATACAAATAATTCCAGCACTAAAATTCACAATCTCTGGCACAAGAAATCACTGGATATTTTAATAGCAGGTTACACACAGCAAAAGGCAAACTAAAAGGGCTGGAAGAAAGGTCAAAATCACATTTCAAAACAGAAGCACAACGAGAAAGAGGAGTGAAAAGTTCAGAGACGACCATAAGACATATGTGACATAGAGTAAAAGAGTCTAAACAGTGGAATAGATGTCCAGAATGTGAGGAAAAAGCATAGTTGAGGGATTTTGAAGGTTGATAATAGACAACAGCCCATAGCCCAGAAACGACCAAAGAAGAATAAATATGAAGAAAACCTCATGTGGGTAAATTACAGTTGAACAGCTGAAAACTGAACCCCAAGAGTATGTAATAAAAGCAGTCAGAGAAAAAGAAAGTTTTATGACAGAAGTGAGGAGGTCAGAAAAAAAAAATTGAATGCCATCTTTAAGATGCTGAAATTAATTTACTTTCTAATTGTTTCTATACTTAGCCCCCCAAAAAACAAAAATCCACAAAAAATGCAATGGAAACAAAAATATTTTTGGAAAATGAAAATAATTTTTTTGTCAACATCAGTCGTGCATTAGATAAATACAAAAAAAGTTCTTCAACAAAAGGAATAATGATTACAAGTGAAAAAATTACAATTCCAAAAGGAATAAAAAGTGGAAAGTAAATATATGGGGGGAACATACATGATTCTTTTTACTACAAAGCCATAATAGTAATATTCTGTGTGACTTAATTGTATGAATAATTAAACTGAAGATCCCAACAAAATGAAATGTGATCGTATGTTAAAAGAGATAAGGTGTTCTGAATTTCTAGCCTTTATTATTTGGGAACTGGTAAAATAATTATATTAGTCAAGGAATGAAGGTGGTAATTTCTAATTTTTAAAAAAGAAAAATAATATCTTCTCAATAGATTCTTGATATATTTTCATTGAATGGATAAATTGGATGTAGAGTGTCAGAAAAATCAAGAAGTCAACAATGGACTTCAAAGTTGTTGGCCTGAAAAACTAGAAAGACAGGGTTTCTATTAACTGAGAAAAATGTAAGAGGAGTGGGTTTGTTGGAAGTGAGGGGATTGGACGTTTAATTTCAGACATGTCTGCACATGCAACAGGACTATCATGTTTTACTGTAATTTCACACCTTCTCCCTGAAGCGGGAGGATAGAGATTGCCACAGTTTGCCCCTCCTCATCTATATTTTTCTGTATGACTGACACTTGTTTTTCAATATTGCTAATTGGGGCTTCGTTCTGCCATTTTAATCTAGTTTTGTGTATATCTGTTCAGGCCCTTTATTTGTTGACATCATGATTTAACTCCTAGAGGAAAAGCTCAACTTTCTAGTCTCATGGGAAACCTTACAGATGCCTTTGTACACAAGCTACATCAATTTTGTTAACCTGATATAAAGGTGTGCAGTATAACTTCGTATCCACTTGGGTTTAGGAATCTAGACTGAACTTAAATTACAAACTATTTTCTTCAGATTTAATTAGTCTGTGTGTAACACTCTCAGAAAGAAATAGCATGCCCTTCATTTTCATACTTCAAAAAAATGGTACCACTTTAAAGCTGCTAGGTTTCCATGTGCCTAGATGTCAATAAAATTTTTTGTTAATGCTAAAAAAGAAAAAATAGAGGCAAAGTCATCAGTGGAATAATCTTATAAAACTTTATTGTGATGAAAAAAAGACTTTTTGCCTTTTATTTCTTTATTTTTATTGGAGTATAGTTGCTTTACAATTTTGTGTTAGTTTCTGCTTCACAGCAAAGTGAATTAGTTATACATATACATAAACATATATCCACTATTTTTTAGATTTCCTTCCCATTTAGGTCACCACAGAGCATTGAGTAGAGTTCCCTGTGCTATACAGTAGGTTCTCATTAGTTATCTATTTTATATATAGTATCAACAGTATATACATGTCAGTCCCAGTCTCCCAATTCATCCCACTCCTCCCTTCCCTCCTCGGTAAACACAAGTTTGTTTTCTACATCTGTGACTCTATTTCTGCCTTGCAAATAAGTTCATCTGAACCATTTTTCTAGATTCCACATATAAACAGTATTATATGATATTTGTCTTTCTCTTTCTGACTTAATTCACTCTGTGTGACAATCTCTAGATCAATCCATGTTGCTGTAAATGGCATTATGTTGTTCCTTTTTATGGATGAGTAATATTCCATTGTATATATGTACCACATTTTCTTTATCCATTTCTTTGTTGATGGACATTTAAGTTTCTTCCATGTCCTGGCTATTGTAAATAGTGCTGCAATGAACATTGGGGTGCATGCATCCTTTCAAATTACAGTTTTCTTGGATATATGCCCAGGAGTGGGATTTCTGGGTCATATGGTAGCTGAATTTTTAGTTTTTAAGGAACCTCCATACTGCTCTCCATAGTGGCTGTACCAATTGACATTCAGTGTAAGAGGGTTCCCTTTTCTCCACACCCTCTCCAGCATTTATTGTTTGTAGATTTTTTGATGATGGCCATTCTGCCTGGTGTGAGGTGATACTTCATTGTAGTTTGGATTTGCATTTGTCTAATGATTAGTGATATTTAGCATCCTTTCATATATTTGTTGGCAATCTGTATATCTTCTTTGGAGAAATGTCTATTTAGGTCTTCTGCCCATTTTTGTACTGGGTTATTTGTTCTTTTTGATATTGAGCTACAAGAGCTGTTTGTATATTTTAGAGATTAATCCCTTGTCAGTTGCTTCATCTGCAAACATTTTCTCCCATTCTGAGGGTTGTCTTTTCATTTTGTTTATGGTTTCTCTTGCTGTACAAATGCTTTTAAGTTTAATTAGGTCCCATTTGTTTATATTTGTTTTTATTTTCACTACACTAGGCAATGGATCAAAAAAGATCTTGCTGTGATTTATTTCAAAGAGTGTTCTGCCTATGTTTTCCTCTAAGAGTTTTATAGTATCCAGGTTTACATTTAGGTCTTTAATCCATTTTGAGTTTATTTTTGTGCATGGTGTTAGGGAGTGTTCTAATTTCATTGTTTTACATGTTGCTGTCCAGTTTGCCCAGCACCACTTATTGAACAGGCTGTCTTTCCTCCATTGTATATTCTTGCCTCCTTTATCAAAAATAAGGTGACCATGTGTGCATGGGTTTATCTCTGGGCTTTCTATCCTGCTCCATTGATCTATATTTCTGTTCTTGTGCCAGTACCATACCATCTTGATTATTGTAACTTTTAGTGTAGTCTGAAGCCAGGGAGCTTGATTCCTCCAGCTCCATTTTTCTTTTTCAAGATTGCTTTGGCTATTTGGGGTCTATTGTGTTTCCATACAAATTGTAAACTTTGGGTTCTACTTTTGTGAAAAAACGCTCTTGGTAATTTGATAGGGATTGCATTGAATCTGTAAATTGCTTTGGGTAGCCATTTTCACAATATTGATTCTTCCAATCCAAGAACATGGTATATCTCTCCATCTATTTGTGTCATCTTTGATTTCTTTCATCAGTATCTTACAGTTTTCTGAGTACAGGTCTTTGGCCTCCTTAGGTAGGTTTATTACTAGGTATTTTATTCTTTTTGATGTGATGGTAAATAGGATAGTTTCCTTAATCTCTCTTTCTATTCTTTATTTTTAGTGTATAGGAATGCAAGAGATTTCCGAATTCATGTTTTAATCATATTACATGGGCAAAAATAAGGAAATTTATTATCAATGTAGATTTTTGCCTACTATATATACATAGCCAAAATTTATGTTTAAAACTACATATTCCAGTAAAGTTGGCCTAAAATTAATTTCACATTCTCGCACCTGTCAATTAATTCCAGTGAATAGGTAATCAGGCTGAAAATTTTATCAAATCAATTGGCCTGCCTTAATGTGTGTTTGAAAATTGTGTTTGAAAATTATGTTTACTCAAAACTGAAAATAAATGATTTAAACATCATATGAGACAAATAAACATGCATCTTTACCTTTTCTCTTCGCAGAATATGTTGGGTGGATAAGTATAAACACAGTCTATTAAGGGTGGAAAACTTACCTTTAATATTTTGTTTAATGCTGATTAACATAAATCAGGGAATTTAATCAAAAATGTTCTGATTAGAGGATAATCTCTGATATTTGTTACACTATTTTGAAATTCAATGAGCAATTGAAACTGTTGTACCTTGAGGACCATTTTAGAACACTTATACTAATGTATTTGTTAGGAATTTAATGAATAGGGAAATGGATCCCAGAAGTTGGGTACTTAAGAACACTAGAGCAGTTGATAAAATGAGTATACATTGATTAGGACATTTTTCTGTAAAGGATCATTTTGAATGTCAATTTTAACACTGTAAGAATCCTTCTCTTAAATACCAAATAAAGGCAGTTCCCACTTTTGATAGACTTGTCTGAGGCATTCTTTCCTTTTCTCAGACGCTTTCTTTTTCAGAAGAGGCTACAAGAGAACAAGTCAACTCTCACAGATCTCAAGCCAGGGCTAAAGAATGAGCCTTGTCATTCAAGGATGTGTCTGCACAGTTCACCCAGAACTATTGCAACTGAGACTCTCTGAGGTGTCCCATGAGCAAGCCTGAGGTCTTTCTCCAGTTGGAGTAAGGAGATGAGCCCAAGACAAGAGTGTTGCTTTGCAAGTCAAATCTACCTAGAAGGTCAGGGACCAAAAATCCATTTAGAAGAGGAGTTCAAGTAATATAAACTCTCTAAATCAGTTGTATTCATCATCCATAAAACAAACAAACAAACAAAAAAACACACACTTTTTGAGAAGAGGAATAATTGGGAAAACATATGTTCCAGTGAGTGTAGTCATAAGAAACACCTGCAAGATATGACACTGTGATGGTTAATTTTATGTGTCAACTAGACTGGACCAGAGGATTTCCAGACATTTGGTCAAACATCATTCTGGGTTTCTGTGAGGGTGTTCTGGATAAAATTAACATTTGAATCAGTTAGACTGAGTAAAACAGATTGCCTTCCTCAATGTGGTTCTTACTTATCCAATCCATTAAAGTACTGAATCAAATAAAGTTCTAAGTAATAATTATTTCTCCTCTTCCTGCCTGTCTTTGAGCTAGAAAATTGGTCTTCTCCTGCTTTTTGACTCAGATTCAGCCTGGAACTTAACATCAGCTCTCCTGGGGCTCCACCTTGTTAACTGCAGATCTGGGACTTCTCAGCTTCCACAATCTCAGGAGCCAGTTCTCTTACAGCAAATCTATATCTCTCATCTATGTATCTATCTATCTATATATCTCCTATTAGTCCTGTTTCTTTGTAGAACCAAGGCTAATACAGACACTAATGGCAAATGTTTTGAAAAATATTCCAGAACTAATTATTAATGGCATACAATCTGAAAGAAAGAAGGTTTATGAGTGTATAAATGTATAAAATACTCCTCAAAGCAAAGTATCAGAAAACTTATCCTAGAGGGGAACCTCTTAAAGTCCAAGGACTCTCAGGCAAAATGATGAATGTATTCAGAATATATCTTTCCAGTAAAATGGAGGAGGTACCTCTGTGTACACCAGAAAGCATACAAGCTAGAAATCATGTGACTGGTCCCATGAAATCCTATGGGAATGCATTCAGAAGGAAATCACACCTCACTTGTCATTGGAGCCCTCACACAGCAAAGAAACCAAATGAATACAATGTAATGTATGACTAGTGAGTGTTGGGTGTTCCTCCACCAGAGCTCAAGTTACAAATCATATGAGCATCTTCATATGTGAATTCCTTTAGAAAGAACCAATTCTCCACATTTGTGGCTGCATACTTCATTTGAACGGACTTTATTTTTTAAAGCAGTTTTAGTTTCATGGGAAAGTTGAGTAGAGTGTACAGAGAATTCCCATATGCCCCCTGCCTCTCCCTGCCAAGCCTCTTCTGCTATCAACATCCCACACCAGAGAGGTACATTTGTTACAGCTGATGAATCTACACTGACACAACATTATTACCCAAATTCCATAGTTTATATCAGGGTTTTCTCTTGGTATTTTGCATTTTGACAAACTTATATTGATGTATATGCACCATTATAGTGATTTAGTGAGATAAATCTTGAGAATTAATTAGGGGCGAGGCCACGCAGGACCTTGTAGATGATGTCTTTATCCTAAGAGCATTGGAAATCTATTGACTGTGAAAACAGCAGGGAGACACAGTCAGGTGCATGTTTCATAAAAATGCTAAAGGTACATGTTTGAAAAGGTGACAGTGAAAGCATACAGACAAGAAGCCCAAGATGAATCTAAAGTTGGCAGGATGATGGGTGGATGAAATACAGATCACTGGAGGTAGGTCTCAAGAAGTTTCAGTAAAATCAGTAAGGGTTGAAAATGGAGAGGATATGGGGGATGTGGAAAGGAAGGAATTTTAAAACATTAATACTGAAAAATCTATACAATTTGAAAATGAAAAAGATATAGGAAGAGGATTAAATGAGGGCATTTTAAAATATCAACACTAGCTTTCTAGCATATACAACTACAATGGATAGTGGATCTTTCACTGAAATCAGAACTCCAGAAGTTACTGGCAATGAATTCACACCTTTAGTCCTGGATACGTGAAGTTTGAGGTGTGTTTGAGACAGAAAAGAGGTCAAGCCACACATTTAGGCTACCACAATGACTATAATGTTTTCCTCAGCTTTCAATGCCAGGATCCCCACTAGCTTTATTAATCTTTTACATTTATATAGTATCTCTGTTTTCTTATAGTTTTCCCAAGGTAAGTATTGAATTGTATTTTCCAAGCTTGGAGAACACAGTAGCATTTTTCATGTCTCTTTACTCTTATAATTTCTATTTATAATTTTTATTGTTTTAGCACCTGAAATTTAAGAGCACTTGGTGAAATTAGTTCTCTACCCTATTGTTTAGAAGAAATAAGAATAATCTTTAGACATTAGTAATTGCTTTCCTAAAGTTCTCAAAGTCATTGTAATATTTTAATTTACTAAAATATTTTCAGGTCTAACAATGCTAAAAACAAGTAATGGTATATTATAGCGGTGCATTCCCTTAATTTTGTCTTGCTACTTTAAAAGGAATGATACAGAATTGAATCTGACTAAAAATGTCATTTCATACGATAGCTAGTCAACAAACATTTCTCAGTCATCTGTAAGTTGCTGAAGCTTCTAGAGAAATAGTGGTGAATCAATGGAACCACCTTAAACACAGTATTCACATACCTGAAATAAATGCTCGCTGATATCTTCTTCTAATTCAAAAGAATCCTGGGTTCTCTGGATTTCCCAAAACTGCTTTACACTGTTGCTAATGTGACACTTGACCTAGAGCTCCCCCAGAGCATCCTTTTACCTGGAACTTGAGAGGATTTGTTTTGAGATCATGTATCGTGTTACTGCACGCGTGCACATCAGTAGAGGTGACTAAACTGTGAGAGCCCCAATGAATGCTGACACTTAGCATCACACCCTCATGAATGATAAGAAATGCAGGGGCTTCTGCTTTGTGCGCACATGTGTGCTGTGCATTAGGAAGCTTGGTGGGGGAAGGGGTGGAGGGTGGCATGAGCTGGGGTTAAGGCCAGAGGGCCACTGTGTGGGGAGAAAGGTCTATGCAGTGTCTCCTGCTCTTTGAGAGCTCATTTCACATTATTTTCTGCTGGCAGCCCTCACCCTGGTTTTTCAGCAGGGTGTTCCCTCTTCTCAGACCCAGGCATGGGGGTACCTACACAACTAGAAAAGTTTAATTCTTATTTTATGACAGATGGGACTGTCAGTGAACTTGGAAGGAAATACACACATACTATACACATGTAATGGCGATACATGGCCTATGATATCCTAACACATTTTAGGGAGAAAAGTCCACAACTATTAAGAAACATCAGACAGAAGCATGCTTGGGAGGTCGGCTTCTTCTCAGGCAATGTCACTCAATCTTTATATCACAGTAATCCTTAAAATTAAATTACCCTCTCCCCTGCTACAGAAAACATTCATTCTACCAAAACACTTACATTCATGAGCAAATTTGGCTTTAAAGATGGTTTATCTCAAAACAGATTTAGTGAATTAAAAAATCTATGAAGTTAGTGAAAAATAAAATGCTAATGACTAAAGAAAATTTGAAAACTATGTCTTCAGCTACATGAATACTCAATTAAGCTTAGATAATATGGGTTAGGGTTAGGGTTAAGGATATATATGTATTTATAATATATATTATATATAATATAAATTAAAATTGTATAAAATATTTAATTTTAATACACGATATATTAATATACTATAATATATTTAATTATTGTATATAATATATAATTTTATATATATTTACAATACATTTATATTATATAGCATATATCTATCATATATTTATACATTATATATAATATAAAATATTAATATCAATAAAATATAAAAAATAGAATATATTATTTTAATATTTTATTAATTATTTGTTATTTTATATATAATATTTATTATTATTATTAATATGATATATAAAATATAATGTATAGTATATATAATTCTATATACATAATTGTACATAAAATAACATATTATATAATAAATATAATTTTATATAAAATTATATATACTTCATATATAATATATTAGTTATAATATATAGCATATTATATATTCTCTATAACTTATATTATATAATATTTAATATACAATGTGAACATATTATATATTATATACTATATATTATGTATTATATATTATATTATATACTATATATTATATACTATATTATATATTATATACTATATATTTCTGCCCTGGATTGTTTATTCTTTGACCTGTTCTTGTTCCAAAGCATATATGTCTTTCTTATCTTGACACAGCTTTTGACAGAGTTCAGAAACAAACATGAATTGAAACTTGGGAGAAATATGTGAATTTTGCTTTTAATCCACTCATGGAATATGGCTGATTTTACTTATGGTAGACTTAAAGAAGGTGGTAATCAGGCTCTTTTTCTAGCAGAAATGTATAGAAAGAGAAATAAAGATAGAAAGCTATAGTTAGGTGGTTAGATAGATCAGTAGATGATAGAAGATGATAGGTGATACATATAGACTGATTTATCTGAGGCACTCTGCTAAATGCCTCAGGTTTATTATTTTATTTTATTTGGCAATCATCTTATAACAAAAGGTACATTTTATTAACATTTTTGAAAATTAAATTCAGACAATGACGGTAAGCCTCACAGCTACTAGTTGAACTAGCTTTGAACACAGAAGCTGACATCACAGGCTGTCTGTTTAAACACTGGGGCTTACAGGGCTGTTCAGGTGAGAGATGTGAGCAGAACTTTGCATAGTGGGCAAAGAGTGACCCTAAAGTAAAGTGAAGCCTAGAATCCAGGCTTTCACTGCTGTGGCCTGGGTTCTATCCCTGGTTGAGGAACTGAGATCCTGCAAGCCACAGGGCATGACCAAGAAAAAAATAAATTTAAAAAGTCTCTAAAACAATAAAAGAAAAGAAAAGGAAAGGAAAAAGTGAATGGTGAAGAGTTCCTACAGCTGCACAGGTGGATACCTGTTTCAAATCGGGGATGCAGAAATGTGAGCTCATGCCTGCCCAGGTAAGTTCTTCATTTTCAGCACACCTTCAACGATGTTGGCTTCTCAAACTCCTTAAGAAATTGTTCTTTTTTGAGGTCAATCAGGGCAGAAAGTGGCTGAGTTGCACCCAGGGTTTTGCCTAGAGTTGAAAGAGGACATCAGCTTTGAGAAGGGAAATCAAATAAGTTTAAAACTTAAGGAATGGGAGTCCAACATGGTTGGCATATTTATAAGAAAAATAAACTCACAGAAGTTCACAATATCTTGAGAATGTTGGGACTTCCCACAGATTAAGGTCATGTTATTGAGCCTATTTTATTTCAAACTGAAGGAAAAAGAAAACTAAGCTCACACCTTAGTTTTATAAACATCTTGAAATTTTTCTATTAAATTACAAATTCTACTATTAAATAGAGTACAGCAAAGATGTTGTAAGAGAAAGCTCCCCTTCCCTCAGGGACAGCTCAGATAACACAGAGGTTCATTTTACTCACATAATACATAATAATAGTCTAGCTTTCCATGACATGTCCAGGGTAGGCTTTTCCAGAAACAGAATTCTTATTTTACAGCTCCATTTCCTGGGATGGCACTCATGTGAAGTGGATTTTGAAGCACATTTGTTTTCCAGTCGCAGTGATGAAGAAAGTGTTGGGCAAATGGTGTTGTTCCTATGAACAGGAAATTGAGAATTTGCATATAGTACTTTCCCTCACATTCTGATCATCAAAACGTGGCCACACAGCTGTACCGGCTGCAAAAGACTTTGGAAATTTGGTTTCCCATAGGTGGATGTGTGTATGGCTAAAACTCAGGAGGAGAGGATGCTCTATCTCCAAATAGGGAAAGTGAAAAATGGGAAATCGGGTTGATTTGCAGTCTGCTGCATCAGCCCATGCACGACCCTCAAATAATTACACTGCCAATGGCTGGAAAACAACCTTGAGATCCAACTCCCTTCATGCACCTGTAAACTGCAGCTTTCTCATCTGACACCCCTTCTCTGAGGAGCAAGCCTACAATCCCTGACTTACACACCCATATTTATTTGCAGCATCATGGTGGCTCCAGGCTTTCCTCAATCATGTTGTTTAAACAGTGGTTGACCCAATATAGACATGGAAGAATGCTGAATACTGCAAGGCAATTCTGCCAGAATTTTGTTTCATTTTTATAGTTAGATTACACCAGATTGAGTTATAGTGGAGTAGACTAATTAATTTTGGTATTTAATCATGAGTTTGTTTCAAGTGTTCTGCCTTGAAAGAATAGGTAATATTCATGGAGTAAATGCAAAAGCAAAGCAAAATAAGATAAACAAAAAAGAACTTGTTTTCCTTTGACTTTTGACTTAAGACATTTTTGAATTCATTGCATACTACCCACATGACCTAATGGAGGCAACGGTAGAAACTTTCTACGATCAAAATATAAACTTTTTTATCATCTTGAAATCTGTCAGGAATAACATTGCTTAATGAATGTAATCATTTAACATACGCTTTCAGGTGAGTAGGCAATTGAAGTTCTCACTTCCCACTTACTTTTAAAAGCATTTAGAACTCTGTCTTTCTATAAATTATTACATTTTAAAACACAGATCCAACATTTATTATTCCTTTGATAGTGTACGTTGAAAATAAAATATTGAATTTAGAGTTATTTAAAAATTTAGGAGTGATGGAAGATAATTCCTCCCCATAAACTATTTCTTTTAAACTAAGACCACTTCCATAAATTTCTTTTCACATATACTCCTTTGCTTCCACACCTACTCCGAACCTGTTTAAAGGATTTTAAGATACTTCCAATCTAAAATTCTGGGAAAAGTACCTATTTTCCATTGAGCAAAATCTGAATATATCCAGAATACTTCCTAAGACTATATTTAAAAAAATATATATACTGTCATGCTGTACTGAAGCTTAAAACTAGAAGAGAAAAAAAAAGCCCTTAATTTGTCTCTACACTGGTGTGTGTGTGTGTATGTGTGTGTGTGTGTGTGCATGACTGTATGTGGGTGCTTGTGTGTTTAAGAGAACATTAAATGGAATTTATTTCTCGCTGTTAGCTGAGGCCCTAAAGGACTTTACACAAAGCAGGAGGTAACGGGTCCTTCCATATTTACAAATGAGGTGCTCCATCCTCAACAGGAGCCTCACAAAGGGGTCTTACCAAACTATTCTTGAGGCTCTTAGCCAAATATCAACTTAAATATACAAAAACATTGAGGCAGAAGTTGGGAGACAGCAAATTTTGGGAAAGGTTTTCCAGGGATTTGAGTGAATGGGAGTCAGTTCTTTTCACTCCACGACTATTGAGGTCTTTATATTTTTCACTTAAGTTGTGTTTTATAGGAAGAAAAATGGAGGAAGGTTGGAGGTGCTTGTGATGGCACAGCAGGAGGCAGGTGCATGTGTGGGAGCAACTGCATGTTCACCGTTTACTGAGATGAGTTTGCATGTGTTCCCATGGGACAAGTAGGTACCACATAGAGTGTATTGTCAAGGATCATCTTGTCTGGAATTTGCTCATTGACTGGCCCACCTAGACAAGGAATCTGGAACAGGAGGAGATTCTGGCATTTACCATTGGGGTAGGATTTGAAGAGGTTTGTACAAGGTCATTATTTAATTGAAAATTCCCAGGAATCCAATAAAATATACAACAAGCATTGTCTTTTATGGTCTGACATACAGTCTGAATGTTTGTGTTCCCCCAGAAGTCATATGTTGAAATTCTAGTGCCAGTGTGATGGTATTAGGAGGTGATTAGATCATGAAGGCAGAGCCTTCATGAATGAGATCAGTGCCCTTATAAGAGGCCTGAGAGAGCTCTCTTGCCCCTTCTACCCAGTGAGGACAAAAGGAGAAGTTGCCATTCTGCACCATGGGGAAGGATTCTCAGCAGAATCTGACCATGCTGGAACCTTGGTCTTGGACATCCAGCCTGTAGAGCTGTGAGATCTGTGTCTTTTTGTTATAAAAACCAAAACAGACTAAGACAGAAACTCGATATTGATACCAAGAAGTGTGGTTACTGCTGTAACCAATACTTGAAAATGCTGTGGCTATGGAATTGGGTGATGGGCAGATGCTGGAAGAGTTTGGAGGTGCATGCTAGAAAAATCTACATTTCTGTGAAAGAACTTTAAAGACAATTCTGTTGAGGGCCCTGAAGGAAAAGAGGAAAGGTATGGAGAGTGCCTCAGTCTTCTAAGAGAAAACCTAAGTGGTTGTGAACAGAATGTCAATAGAGATATGAGTGATGAAGCCCATTCTGATGAGTTCCTGGATGGAAATGAAGGACATGCTATTGGACAAGAGGACATCCTGTTGAACACGGAGGAAAGGCCATTCATGTTTTCAAGCGACAGAGAACGTGGCTGCATTGTGTTTGTGTCCTGTAGTTTGTAGAAGGTAGAATTTGTGAACAATGTGATTGGATATTTGACTGAAACTCTTTCTAAGCAAAGTGTTGAAGGTGTGGCTTAGCTTCTCTTGAAAGCTTATAATAAAGTATGACAAAATAAATGACTTAAAGATGGACTTTTTCATCAAAAGTGAAGCAAAATTTTAAAATTTGGAAAATTCTCACCTTGTCCATATTGCAAAAAATGAGAAAGCATGTTGGGAAGAGAACCCTAAGGGGTGTGGTCAGGTGACCCTTTAGTAAGGAGACTAGTGTGGGTGGGAATCACAGACTTCCTCAGCCACCCCACAGGAAAACATCCAGTTTCAACTGAAGAGGGAGGAAATAGGATGGGATGAAGAGAGGGTGTTGGACTTGCTAAATTTTACAGGATTGTGCCATAGAGCTGTTCAGCTGTTAACATGTGACATTCTTTAAGACAAAGAAAAAAGTGATCCCCAGGGGTATTCAGAGATCACCAGGACTGCCTTCTTGGTTTCAAAGGTGGAATAGTATCCCTTGGGTTTCAGCAGTCCTGAGTGCCCACCACCCCTACCCAAAGCCCTGAAGGTGTGGCTACCCCACCTACGGTTTGAAGGATGGAGCTGCCTGGAGCTGGGGATCAAGATCCAGGAAGAGAGACCCCTCTAGGGCAATGCCCAGTGGAGCCATCCCCATAACCTCAGGCTGGCCAGCATATAATTCAAGTCTGGGAGAGCACCTAACTCTGATTTGATGGTGGAAACAAAAAGCTACCTGGAGAATATACCTATAGAAATACTGGCATGGAGGAATGTTTTCAGTCATCCATACATTCATTAATAATTTATTGAGTTTTAGGTACTGGATGTATAATAGTGCACAAAAAGAACTTAATTTATAATCTAGATAGGAAAACTACCATAAATTAAATGATCCAGCAAAAAATAAATGAATAATTATAACTCTGTTAAGAATTGTGTGTGAAAGATGTGTATAGCATAAGGAAAAATAGGAGTCAAAGGAGCAATAATTTAACTGATATATGAAGAAAAAGAAACTATTAACTGGGAACAAAAAAGGAAGACAATATTCCAGGGAGAAGAAAAAGGACAAATAAATGTTTTGTGGGGAGAGAGAGGGAAGAAAAGGAAGTGGGTATTGCTATAGTTGGAAGTACAGGGGTGAAGATTGCCATGAGATAAAGCTAAAGAGTTATAATCCTATGAGCAGGTTTTGTGGGGTTCTGTCTTATTTTGTTTCAATTCTTACAGCAATAAAAATCAATTAGAATGTTAAAGCAAATGTTCTTTATGATCAGATGGGCATTCTAATAAATTTACCCAAGTGGATGGTATGTGACGTAAATGTAGGTACCTCATAAAGGTGCTCACATTATGGTACTGTTAGTTGGTATGTAGAGGGATATTTGAACTAATTGCATATTTCGGAGGTAAAATAAATAAAGGTTGTAATAGATTAAAAATAGGTGGAAACCTCTTAGATTTTTGGCTTGTGCATAGGATGTTAACTGAGGTGGAAGATTGAGGGCAATGCCTTATTGAAAATTGGAACATGTTCTGAGAGATCCTGACTAGTGCTGAACTGAATAAGGGTGTGCTGTCTACAAGCAAATGGGTAATAGCCTCTTGTCTGCTTTACTTTATATCCGGGCAGCTAGCTTCCGCCAAACATGGTACTCATTTGCTAAGGGTCTGGCCATTATCAAGCTTCATCGCTTCATACTCTGATTTTTCATCTTTCTTAGACCACTGCTCTGTGATGACTACTTGTCATTTGAACCTTTATCAACATGAATCATGAACCATGTTGATCATGTTTCTAGCCTGAAACATGACCAGGTCTTCCTCTGCCTCCTTAATGTCTTTGTTAATGACTCATATGAGTGACTTATTATAACCTTCCTTACACCTCCATCCACCTGACTTCACTTCTCACTTGTTTTTCTCCCCAAATACATTATTTCATTGCTTTCAATAAAGTATTCATCAGTCAAATGTAAATATACTCAACATCTACAATATGACAAACACGGATCTAGGCACCAGGTTATATCATAAACAAAACAAAAATGATATTAATATTCTAGGGTGTTAGGGGAGATAAAAAATTAACAAGGCAATAAATTAAATAGCATGCTTGATGGTAATAAATACATATGGTGAAAATTAAAAGAGGAGATAAGTTTTGCCCAGGTGGGAGCTTGAAATTTCAAATAGGTTAACAACTTGGAGGGGTTTGTCACATAAGACAGACCGTTTTACATACTTACAGGAGATTTTAAAATATTAAAGACTGTTAATGATTTTATTTAAATTTTTAAAATAATAAATTAAATTTTTCTATCTTTAATTTTAAAAATCCTTTAATTTTAAAGAAAAAATAGATTTAATATATAGATTTGATTGTGCTTGTTTATATCTTAGAAAACAAAGAGTAAATAGGCGCTTTGAAAATTAAGAAAATAATGTGTGGCTCCGTATTTGCATAGATGTTGGGATGGTCTTAGAGGCTCCTAGATCATTATCATTGACCAGTGTTTTACTTGTTCACTTTCTTTAATTTTTCTCTCCACCTAGAGAGCATCTAACTCAAGAAAATGAACCATGCATGTTGTAGCTAGTTGCTGTTGAAATATATCACGTTAGTAGTTAAGTAGGTGACAAGAAAAAAGAGAAAGTTCCAGGAATTGGAAATACTTTAGCAAAGGTTTTGCAGAAGAGGAGACAGAAGGTGCTCATAGGAATGAGACCGCTGTGACTACGCTGCAAGGAACAGACACATGGATAGACAGAGATTGGGTCATTTTTATTTATTTATTTATTTATTTAATTTTTTTTTTTTTTTTGCGGTACACGGGCCTCTCACTGTTGTGGCCTCTCCCATTGCGGAGCACAGGCTCCCGACGCACAGGCTCAGCGGCCATGGCTCACAGGCCTAGCCGCTCCACGGCATGTGAGATCTTCCCGGACCAGGGCATGCACCCGTGTCCCCTGCATCGGCAGGCAGACTCTCAACCACTGCGCCACCAGGGAAGTCCTATTTATTATTTATTAAACACATAAATGCAATGCCTTTTGACTGAAGAATCTTATATACATTCTGGTTTATGTATTTCTTATTCTGTCCTGTACGCGATTCACAGCAACACGCAATTTTGGCTCTTCAAATGTTTTAGTAAACTTTTGCAACTAAGGACAGAAAGGTTACTTCAACAAGGTTTTTATGAAATCTAAAAAGTTATCTTACTATCCTTTAATAAATCTCAGCCATGATGAAATACCTCAGGGAAACCAGAAATTATAGGAGTAATGCTGCTTTCTGTCATTACAAAGTTGAACTTGACAAGCTAAAGGAACACATTAAAATACAAAGAAACAAGGGTAAAATTAATGTTTCATACAAATTAAAGCATCTCAGAGAAGAGAATACAGCAGAACCCACTATCAAAATTTGTGCATTTCTTTCATGAAGACTATCAGATAAATTTTCACTGAGAGATTTCTTTTTGTTTTGGATTCTGAGATAAAATAAGTTTCATCTGTTTACTTGTTGGTTTTCTCCTTGGATTTAAAATGAAACCTAACCAGTGATCAACATTTTTGTATTAAGTGCTAACATTTAGGAATTACATACAAAATATGAGAGTAAGCCTCCATATGGAAGTATCAATAATTCATGGGTTGTGTGTTTTGCACCGCCTCATAGGGAATATAAACTTGGCACCCTTCAAGGTGAGCATCATGATTAATTATTGTTAAATTGCTGAATGAAAGGCTTTTTCCTGACAAAGCAATGCATATGCAGACAAACTGGGTAGTTTGTCCCTGTGTGTATCTGGATGGACTGACCAAAAGGGCGTAATTCCTTTTAGGTCCTGATCCATAGTAAAAGGGGGCAATGGAGTGGTCCATGCAGCCAGTGGAGCCTGGGTGTTAGGAATATATCCTGAGTCAACCTGAACATCTACAGAGAAAAGAAAATGCAACACTGGAGCTATGATAGGGCTTGATGGATTGTTGGGCTGCAGGAGATATTCCAGAAAGAGACTTTGTATGATTAATAAACATTAAGAGCTTTTCTCCTGGTATTAACCATCTAAAATTACATTTCTGAAAGGTAATGGTTTAGCATTTTTAATGCATTATAATATTGCATTTTTTTAACAGCTGTGTGTGTGTGTGTGTGTGTGTGTGTGTGTGTGAGTTGTAGCATGATTAAATGAATAATTTCCATTATAGTTTCCTCAGATCTCTTTGTTTTGGAAACACAAAGAATGATGTACAATACAAATCATTTCCTTATTTCCTTTGTGATGGTCACATTTGTGCTATGTAAGGCTATTCATGTTTTCCTAAAAATCGTTTTTTTTTAAATTATCTTTGATGTACAGGTAGAAAACAGAGGATTTTTAGGGCAATGAAACTAATTCTGTACTATACCACAATGCTAGATACATGTCCTTCCACATTTGTCAAAACCTATACACCAATAGTGAATCCTAATATAAACTGTGATCTTTGGGTGATAATGACTTGTTAAAGTACGTTCATAAATTGTTACAAATGTCCCACTGGTGCAAGATGTTGAGAGTGAGGAGGCTGTGGGTGTGTGGAGTCAGAGGATACACAAGAGCTCTCTGTAATTTCCACTCAAGTTTTCTGTGAACTTAAAACTGCTCCAAAAAATAAAGTCTCTTAAAAATAATAATTTTTGTATTTCCCAATGCCTATATTGGAAGTCTATAACAACAGGCCAGGAGTATAAAATGTACAAGTAATTCTCAAATACATAATGCTTATAATAGTTTGCAAAAATGGGCATAGTAATTCCTTCTACCTTTGTGTGTACACTCTTTTGCAATATGCTTGAACCACTTATCTCATCAAGAAATGGAGTCTAATTCTCCATGCTTGAATCCTGGTCTAATAACTAGTTTTGATCAATAGGATTCAGCAAAAGTGATACTATGAGACTGCTGAACCTTGGCCTCAATGGACTTAAAATCTTCTCTCCCCTCCTGGAACATGGTAGCAGGGCATGAAGAAATCTGGTTTAGTCTTCTAAGGATGAGGCCATGTGGAGAGTCAGAGAGTCACGTGACAGCACCAAACTACAGACCTGTGAGTGATGCCGTATAGGATCATTTAACCCAAGTTCATTTAAAAGGTGGCTGCAGCTGCATGAGTGACCCCAGGCAGACGAGCAAAGAACCACTCAGATTATCCTGGCCCAAACCACTGAATCACAGGATCATAAAATAGCAGATAAAATAATCATCATTTTAACCCATTAGTATGTTTTGGTTATTCAGCAATAGCTGATGGATACAGTGATAATTCCTGGTACATTCCTTAACAAATTACAAATTAGAGTCCCTGCAATTAGCCATGAAATCATTGTTTATTTCCATAGTGGCTATATACAATATAAGGTTCAGATTTTCATATGTTTTTATAATTAGCAACTTCTTAGAGAGCATTGTTCTAGTTAAGTGTGTGTTTATCTATTAAAATAAGGTATAATAAATTCAAGCACACAGATAAAATAAGTAATTAACTCCTAATATGTTTCCTCTCTTTCTCAATCTTCCTGAATTTCTACCATTCATTTTAAAATTTTCTTCTAGAGTAAGATTTAAATAAGTTTTTAAAATTGTGTATATCATTTGGTACTTTCTTCAAAAACCTCGTCAATTTTTCTTACTAGAATTAAAAGTGAAATCTTCTCAATGTATCTTTTTCTCAAAAGATTGCTTATGCATAACTCCAATACCCCAGGGAATCAAGAAATGCAGTGGACAAAATAGCAGAAACACTTTTGCAGTGTTTTACTGTACAAAGATTTCTCACACATTTTTTTTCATGTAACAGTAAAAGAGGTTTATTATATATTCATGATTTGAAAATACTTCTTGACTTTGTTTTTTTTGTTTAATTTAATTTAAATTATTTTTTATACAGCAGGTTCTTATTACTTATTTATTTTATACATATTAGTATAGATATGTCAATCCCAATCTCCCAATTCATCCCACACCCCTATCACCCGCTTTCCCCCCTTGGTGTCCATACGTTTGTTCTCTACATCTGTATCTCTATTTCTGCCTTGCAAACTGGTTCATCTGTATCATACATTTTGAAATACCAGAGAAAAAGTATTTGTTTGATATATTACCTAACACAATTATAACTCTGTATGTACTTTATTCCAGCGTTTTTCAAGAGTTAAATTAACTTTTTTAATTCCTTGAGATTTGGCTTGAATACTGCACATGGCCGTAAGTTTTTAATTAAGAATTTCCCTGTCAACTTGAATTTCCAGTATGTTATTATTTATTATTCAGATACATTTTCCCTTTTATTTTATTTTTGGCCATGCTGCATGGAGATCTGCCTTCTTCATTTAGCTTCTCAGGAATTAGGAGATTCTACACAGCCTGCTTTTAGACACATCATTTATTTTTCAGAGACAACATCCTAGTGTACAGACTCCTGGCTTGTGAACAGGTAAACCTTGGTTTCCTCCCTCATTCTGCTGAAGTGGCCGGCTATGCTCACATGATAATTCATACAAATACAAATTATGACATGAAACTATTATTAACTCTGAACTCAGAAAATCACAAATCTAATTTGAATCTAAGATTTGTCACTGTCTATTAACTAGTATGTGTTGAAAAAATATACTTAAATGAGCTGTAGTTTCCTCCTCTATCAGACTAGCCTTGATGCTAATCCAGAGGATTTCTGGTAATCTGTATAAATTATCTATATCTGGCATATCCTTATTCAGTGAGCCATAGATTTTATAATGATTTTATAACATTGCTCAAGCAGGCAGGGCAGCAGCCACCTCCCAGAGTCCTGTCTGGCTCCATCATTCAGAATGGATGTGGTTGGTACTGGGAGGAGTGCTCCAGTTTGGTGATGTTCTGGCATGTAGGCTACTCTTTTCAATTTGTTAGCATCTCAAAAATGTCCCCAGGTGAATGGTGAATGAACTGATGGAGCTGATTCTAAGGAAAAGAGCCTCAAATCAAGCAATCAGACACTGGTCTGTCTTCCCATAGTCGATGTTTCTCCAGGAGAGATAAATCTCAATGAACAATGCAGTTGACAAAGATATATTCTCAAGTAACACTTGACTCTTTAAGCAACTGTAAGCATTGTTTATTACTTTAACAGGAAAGCAAAGTTGGGTCAGACCTCTCCCAAAGACCACCATGGAGAAGACCTGGTACACAGCAGAACCAAAATCAAATATGGCAGACATGTAGTAATTTTCAGACTGGGAATTATGAACAACTATGTTTAATATGCTAAGAGCTCTTATGAAATAAGTGGGAAATTGAAGAACAAATGATTAATCAAATGAAAGAGATGGTAACTCTAAGAAAGAATCTGAAGCAAATGCTAGACATCAAAACTACTGTAACAGAAATGAAGAATGTCTTTATAATTGAATCAATAATGTCTGAGAATTTTCCAAAATTGGTGAGAGGCATTAAATCACAGATCCAGGAAGCTCAGAGAACATGGAGAGAGATATAAAATCAATGCCTAGGCATGTCTGCACATCCTTTTCAGACTGTAGGTAACCAAAGACAAAGACAAAATCTTGAAAAAAGCCAGAAAAAAAACCCCAAAAAACTAAAACTATTGCAAAATAAAGATAAAAATTACATTAAACTTTTAGTCACAAACCATGAGAGCAAAATAAGAAAATAAGAATAGAGTGAAATCTTTAAATTGTGGTAAGAAAAACACCTGCAAATCTAGAATACTGTATCCAGCAAAACTATCCTTCAAAAAGAAAAAAGAAATCTTCATGAGCAGAAATGCCCGGCAAGAAATACTAAAAGATATACATGGAGAAGAAAAAATGATATAGGTCAGAAAGTCAGATCTTCATAATGAAAGGAAGAGCATCAAAGAGGCATACGTGGGCTTCCCTGGTGGCGCAATGGTTAAGAGTCTGCCTGCCGATGCAAGGGACACGGGTTCGTGCCCCAGTCCGGGAAGATCCCACATGCCGTGGAGCAGCTGGGCATGTGAGCCATGGCCCCTGAGCCTGCGCATCCGGAGCCTGTGCTCCACAACGGGAGAGGCCACGACAGTGAGAGAGGCCTGCGTACCACAAAAAAAAAAAAAAAAAAAAAAAAAGGCATATGTGTAAAATAGAATATTTTATTTTTCTTATTAATTTATCTGAATTTAACTGTTTTACCAAGGTAATAGTAGTAACAGTGCATTGGACACTTACAGCACATGGATAAGTAAAGTGAATGACACTGACGTCCTAAGGTACAGGTGGGAGGAACAGAGAATATTCTCTGGTAAGGTACATGCAAACAAATGAAACAGTATGTTGTTATTTGAAGGGGGACTTATATTAGTTTAAAAAGTATTTTAGAATCTCTAAGGCAGACATTCAGCAGTTAAAGTGAATATGCTAAGTGAAGAGATAAAATGAAATCATAGAAAATGTTTAATTAAAATCAAAAGTCAGAAAAAGAGGACAATTTAAAAAAGAACAAGTGCTACAAATAGAAAACAATTACAAACATGGTGACTATTAATCCAACTCTACTTATAATTGTTTTACATATGAATGATATAAATTCACCAATTAAAGGACAGATATTATTAGAATGAATTAAAGAAAAGCAGAAACAAACAAAAAAGTGGACCCAATTGTATCAAAAGAATGCTGGGGTTGCTATTTTATTTTTTGACAAAGATGTCTTCAGAAAAAGGAAAATTATCAGAGATGAAGTAGGGCATTACATAATGATTAAGTGATCAGTTCTTAGAGAAGACAAAACAATCCTAAATGTATATAAACTTAAGAGAGTGTCAAAACATATAAGACAAAAGTAGATAGAACTGAAAGGAAATAATGGGGAAATCTATTATAGTTGAATATTTGAAGCACCCTTCTTTCAATAATGATATATAAAGCAAAGGGAAATGGGTACGTATATAGTTGACTTGAACAAGACCATCAATCAGCTGGATGTAGTTGACATTTATAGAGTAATTCATCCAGAGACACCAGAACACACATTTTTCTCAAGGTTGCATGGAACTTCCACCAAGAAAGACTGCATTATGGACCATAAAGCATACCTTAACAAATTAAAAAATAATATAAAATATGTTTTTAGACTGTAGTGGCATTAAATGAGAAATCAATAACAGGAATATAGCTGAAAAATCTTCAAATATTTAGAAATTAAACAACTCCTTTCTATAAAACACATGTGTCATGGAATAATTCTCAAGAACAATTAAAATATTTTGAGCTAAATAAAAAAATAACATTAAAATTTATGGGATGCAGTGAAATTAATTCTTAGAAGCAAATATAGCAATAAATATGTATATTCTAGACATAGAAATCTAAAGTCAATAACAAAAGCTTCCACTTTAGGGTAGAGAAAGTAGGGAAATTTATGAATAAAGCAAGTAGATTAAAAGGATTAACAAAAATGACAGCAGAAATCAATGAAATATGGCACAGGTAACTACAAACTACAAAGAAAATCAATGTAACCAAAAGCTGGTTTTTGAGAAGATCAATACAATTGATAAACATCTATCTATGCTAATCAAGAAAAAAAGACAAAAATTACTCATATCAAAATTAAAAAAGAGAGCTTTGCTAATGTTCTAGCTTAATCTCATTTCAAAAGAGAAATTCTCCATTGAGTTTAAATGGGTATGTGTAGGGAGAGAGACAGATTGAGAGAAAAGAGCTCAAAGTTATACCACCTAATACACACCAATGCTACTGAAGCATTGCATCTTCCATAACCAGCATCTGACTTGGTAATCAGTGACATCTTATGGAATTTGAGGAACTAAGAAAAGTTCTTGACTAACTAAAAGCCTCTATCATTTCTGAATAGAGTGAGATTAAGATTGGCTGTGTAAGACAAGATTTTCTTCAAAAAATAAAATTTGGTAACATCCCATTAGTGATCATGGGAAATATTCAACTTGTTTTTTACTTTTTTGTCTTCCTGGTATTTATTATTCCCTTTTGCCTGGCACACTATTTATTACTATTTATGTTAACTTTTTTCCTTCTCAGCATTTAGCACCAGGATAAAATTTTATATATATGCTAAAAGCACATGTAACACATATGTGGAATTATGGAATACCATGCACATGTCTTTGTTTCCAAATGCAAATACATTATGAATTAAATAACATCTGTATGATTTTTGTGTCAAGATTAAATTATATTTTTAAAAGCAAACCCAATTATTGTTGAAAACAATATTCAAACATAACACATTGAGGTAAGTTTTTAGATGTAAAAACAGTTAAAATATACTAATAACATAATTTTAAAAATCAATTTCCAGTTAATGTTAAATAATATTCTTTCAAACTGCTTAGTGAAGATAGGATTTTCCAATTGTTCAAAAATATTTTCAGAAATGTATCATGGCAAATCTTGGCTGAACTGAATAAATTTAAAAAAATAAATATTTTCTATAAAAACTATGATTAAGCATGTTTATGTAACATATTAATTGTATTTACATAGACTATTTTACCTGCCATTTACCTAATGCTAAAATTGTTTCCTAAGAAAGTTGGTAAGTTTTAATTGTCACAGACTTACAGATTTTTAAAAAAATTTAATAGACCCATCTATAAACACACAACACACAACTTAAATAGTTTTTAGAAATTAGACTTCTGTTTAAAAGATTTGGGCATAAAGAAATAGAACATGTGGCATTTCATGAAAACCTCAAATCCCTTTTACACTTGTCCTTTTATAAGTATAGCTCTCAAACAAATCATAACTGGGAGATCCATATAGAAGCTCTCAAGTTCAACTACTGTCTCATAAAAATAAAAGGATTGCCTGCTTTCTAAGCTTGTAGTACTCCTGTCTGTTACAAGCCTGTTATCACATAAAGATACAGGAAAAGCTTCTATCAATTTCTGTACTACACAAGTTGCAAAAAGATTGTTAGACCTATATTTAAAAAGAAAAAAAAGTAAATATATACTGGAAATTTAAATCTAGAAAAATATCAACTGCAATACAGACTTTTAAATGTGTTAATAAATTATTGAGCTCTGATATCTTCATTATATTTTATATTAATCATAAAATGATAGCTTTATACTAGATCAATGTCATTTTTTCTACAGAAAATAATACAGAAATAAGAAATGCAGTATTCGGTTGAGTATAATAGTTTATGCTTTGGAGTTGGTGATATTCCAGGCTATAAAGAATAATTTCCTACCTCTGAAGTAAAAGAAAGTAAGCTGCTTTAGATAAGCACATGAAAATGGATTCTAACTTCCTTGTTCTTAAAGTACATTGCTAATCTTAAAATAGCTGGCAATATCTAGTCAAATTCAAATTACTCTTTACTGGTGAAAATGGAAAATGAGGTTTTGAAGAAGGAATGTCTAAAATAAGAATAGAATTTACAGGATTCCATCCCAGTACAGAGACCAAATATGCTGATTTGGGCAATTGCTCAAAAGTGCTTGCAGAAAATGACTTGTCTTTATGTATGTTTTGCTTTCTAACTAGCACAGTTTGTTTTGTTTGGCTCTTCAAACTGTAGGTACTGTGAGAGTTCTGAGCCTGGTGAGGTCCTGAGGATTACCCGTCCAGTGGGATGTGAAGGAAGCTCTTGCTTTACCAAGTGACCTCTCCATGGGGGTGATGAGAGAGCTGGGAGGGAGTGATGATGAAGCAACATGAACATCTATTCAGAAATATGACAGTGAAAGAACAACAGTCAAAGAGGCCTGCATTTGGATCTGACATGTGCCTGTGTCTCCTTTGTGAAGTGGGAATCTTAATACCAGTCTTCTCTATATTTATATACAGCTGCCTCCTCCCAATGCCCCCAGCCTATAGGTCAAGGACATTGAACCTGCAAATAAGCTCTAGTTTCTGGCAATCACCCTAATCAATATCTTGCTTACCCATCTGTTCAACTGGCCCCAGATGTAGACTTCTTGTTTCTTTTAGTTTTAAGGAAACAAGAAGTTCCTGGTCCCAAGGCATTCTCAGGTTACAAGGTTCCTGTTCTATGCCTACTGCCAGTCAAACAAAATTGGGGGTCAGCAACACATTTTCTATGTTTATTAGATTAAAATGTAGGCACTGCTTTTACCTGATTAATTGTAGACAATTACAGAATATCAGGGAGAAGAAAATTACCTGCCCATGGTCTTCATTATGTGAAACTTTGATTTATTGTTGTCAGAGAAAGAATCACAGCTGTGTAGAAAGATGGTCTTGTCATGCTGTGGTCAGAATACCAGGGGGCAGTAACACATCTGAGAACTCTGGGAGCTTGAGTGAAGTGCTGGGTACTGCAGCCACTCAGCTTTTGTGGGACTGTTAGTATGGTTGGATGAATGCCATCCTGAATTTCCTGATTTTCCTGATAAATGAAAAATCACTTTGGATTATGAGACATCACACGTTACCTAAGCACGTTCTTGACAGATTGATGTAGACCTTGCCAATTAAAATGGCTCAAAGACGATTCTCTCAGATCTGATCAGATAGAGTCACAGAAAATATTAAAATCTCAAGGCTTTAGAAAGTAATTTCCAAGTAGATACGTTATTTTCTAACATTTGCTTTCAATGCTATAAATTTCCCTCTAAGCACTGCTTTTACTGCATTCCACTTATTTAAATAAGGTGTATTTTCATTTTTATTGAGTTTGAAATACTGTTTTTAATTTCTCCTGATAATTATTCTTTAATCCATGTATTATTTAGAAGTGTGTTGGTTAATCTCCATGTATTTTGAGGTTTTCCAGCTATCTCTCTGTTATTTATTTGTAGTTTATTTTTATTGTGGTCTGAGAGCATACTTACATAATTTCTATTCTTTCAAATTTGTTAATTTGTGGTGTATAGGCAATAATACTGTCTATATTGGTGAGTGTTCCATGTGAGCTTGAGAAAACTGTGTATCCTACTGTTGTTGGATGAAATAGTCTAGATGCGTCAATTATATCCAGTTAATTGGTGGTGTTGAGTTCAGCTATGGCCTTACTGATCTTCTTTCCGCTGGATCTGTCCATTTCAGAGAAGTCTCCAAATATGATAGTGTGATGTACTTCTTGTAGTTTTTGCCTCACACATTTTGCTGCTCTGAAAATTGACCTCTTTGTCATTATCCAACACCCTAGTTTAGCCCTGATGAATGTTCTTGCTCTGAAGTTTGCTTTGTCTATACTTAATAAATAGACAAATGCTTTTGATTGAACCTGGTAAATTAATTTTTCCCCATACCTTTACTTTCAACCAATTTGTGTTTATTGTGACAATATATAGTTGGATCTTGTTTTTTGGGTTTTTTTTTTTTTTTTGCTTTTTTTTTTTGTCCACTCTGATAGCTTCTATCTTTTAACTGGTGATCATTGATGTTTAAAGTGATTATGAATATAGTTGAATTAATATCTATCATATTTGTCACTGTTTTTTTATTTGTTGATCTTTGTTTCCATTTTGTGTTCCACTCTTTCCTTGTCTTTTCTCTTTGTAATTGAGTATTTGATGTGATTTCATTTTTCTTCTCTCTTAGCTTATAAATTATACTTCTTTATTTTATTGATTGCTCAAGAGTTTGTAGTGTACATTTATAATTAATCCAAGTCCTCTCTCAAATAGCACTAATCTACTTCTTTGGCTAGTGAAGGTATCTTATAATAGTGTTCCCAGTTCTTCCTTCCTATTCCTTATAATGGTGCTGTTATTTGTTTCATTTTCCATAAGCTAGAATCACTGAGTACATTGTTTCTATTATTATTGTGAATAGTTATCAGATCAATTAAAAATAAGAAAAGTAAAATATTTTATTTTACCTCTTTTATTTTTTCTCCAATACTCTTTTTTTTTAGTTATATAGATACAAATTTCTAACTTATGCAAATTTCCTTCTTTCTGTAAAAGTTCCTGTCATTGCTTGCAAGGCAGACCTACTGGAGACAAATTTCCTCATTTTTAGCTTGTCTGGGAAGACATATTCTGTTTCACTTTTAAAGGCTACTTTCACTGGATAAAGAATTCCAGGTTGGTGACTTTTCTGCTTTCAACACTAAATATTTCACTCCACTCTCTTCCTGCTTGCATGGTTTCTGAAGACAAGTCCAATACAATTCTTAACCTTGCTCCTGTATAGGTAAGGTGTTCCCCTCCCTCACCTCTTTCAAGATTTTCTCTTTGTCTGTTTTTCTGCAGTTTGAATATAAAGTAACTAGATGTAGATTCTTTTAGTATTTATCCTGCTTGGTGTTTTCTAGCCTTCCTGGATCTGTGGCTTGGTATGAAAATTCTCAGTCACTATTACTCCAAATATTTTTTTCCTTGCTTTCTTCTCCTCTTGGCATTCCCATTATGTGTACATCACACTTTTTGTAACTACACCTTAGTTCTAGTCTATACTGTTCTGCCATTTTAATTATTTCTCTTTTCACTGCAAGTTTAGAATTTTCAATTGACATTATTTTAAACTCATTTATTTTTCCTTCAGCTGTGTACAGAATATTAATCAGTCCATCAAGGCATTCTTTTTTTTTTTTTTTTTTCGGTATGCAGGTCTCTCACTGTTGTGGCCTCTCCCGTTGTGGAGCACAGGCTCTGGACGTGCAGGGTCAGCGGCCATGGCTCACAGGCCCAGCCGCTCCGCGCCATGTGGGATCTTCCTGGTGGACCGGGGCACGAACCCGTGTCCCCTGCATCGGCAGGTGGACTCTCAACCACTGAGCCACCAGGGAAGCCCTATCAAGACATTCTTTATTTCCGTTACACTGCTTTTGATGTCTAGAATACCCTTTGGTTCCTTCTTAGAGTTTTCATCTCTCTGTTGGCCCACCTGTTTCATAGTTTTTGCAGTTTTCTCCACTGTTACTATTAGAGCTCTTACCATATTAATCATAGTTGTTTTAAATTCTCCATCTCATAATTTTGGACATCTCTGCCATATCTGTGTCTGATTCTGATGCTTACCCTGTCTTTTCAAACTATGTTTTTTGTCTGTTAGTGTGCTTTGTAATTTTTTGTTGCAATCTAGAGGTGATGTTCTGGGTAAAAAGAACTTGGACAAATAGACCTGTATTGTAAGCTTTTATATTTATGTGGCTGGAGGTTAGACTGTATTTGTTCTTTACTATAGCTACAGGTATCAGAGGCTAAAATTTCCTGTGGTTTCCTTGTATGCTTCTCACCTGTTGTGTTTGAGGTTCCCTAGAGGCTTCTTAAATAAGGTCTGAGATGTGCAATTCTTTCAGTTGTGTTCCCATTTTACTACACAGAGATCCTATTGTGGTGGTGGTAAGCTACTGTGGGAAGGGAAGAATTCTTATTCCTATAATTATAACAGGTCTTAGTCTTAGAGTGAACATGTGACTCTAAACTGTGACCTTCACAAGTGCTTCTCTCCTAAGTGAGAGGGGAAGGCTAGTGGGGCCTGAGGTTATTTCCCCCACGTAGAAGGTGACAGCTGGCTGTAGTTGGTTATTTCCCTTCCACCACATTGAAGGCTAAAGGCAAACTGGAGTTCAGAATTTCCATATCCCCACCTAGGTAAGATTCTAGCAAAGCCCCAGTTGGTTAGGCTCTGTTGAAAGCAGCCCTTGTTAAAAATGGAATGTCAGTCTAAGCGTATTTCAATATGGCTATTTTGGAATGCCAGTGCATGAAAGATTTTTCTCTGGTCTTCGTTGTGAGAATCTTGTAAGGTTCCTGGAGGTAAAACTCACAAAAGTGTGGGATACCTACTAAACCTGGACCCATCTGGAGGTTTTAGCTCTTACACTTGTCCGCTGTAAGTCTCCATCAATTTGTCAATTTCAGTTTAGGTTTTCCTACCCCAGAAGCAGCTCCTGCAGAGTCTTCTGCTCCTGAGCTTTTCTCCTGGTAAGTTGTGATTCTCTTTCTGCCTGTCTGTCCAATTTGGGGGGCAGCATTTTGCCCTCAAATTATTTGATTATTCTCAAATTATCATCAATTATTTGGTAACCTCAATTTTTTATGGATCTAAGAAGAGTTGTTGATTTCATTTCATTCAGCTTTTTTCTTGCTGAGTGAACAAGAGTGGTAACTACCACATTCCTCTCATGCCAGATGAGAAATTGGAAGCCTCCCCCCAAAAAATTATTGATAATTTCTCATTTTCTTTATTAATAGTGCCTAGCGTAAGAGAGTAATGTGCTAAGAAAAGATCAAAAGAAGCTTTACACCTTAAATGAAGTAGACCCTGGCACAAAGGATTGCTTTGTACAAAACAATAAATACATTTCAGTCAGAAGATAAGACATTTTCACATTCAATATCCAACTTTGTTCATCACAACAACCATGTATTTATTGATAGATAAGCCGAATCCTTTTCTATATTTTATTTGTGATGAACTGAGTTAAATAATGTACCCATCCTAAAACTAATAAGGAAAAACCAGGAAATGAGTGTAAGTTTCCTAAGATATGTCTGAACTCTTGCTATTAGTCATTTTTTAAAAATTTTGTAATGCTTTGATACCATGTGTCTTTGGGTACCTGGAGCAGGAGGAGGGACAGCCCCTCCCAGGGCAGCTAATTCATGGAGATAGTGAGCAATTTGCCTGTGAGTACACGTTTCATATACAAACCAACCAATCCAGAATCCTTTCCCCAAACCACCACCTTTATCTAAAACACACACCAAACCAATATTCTCCCTTCCCCAAAGCACCCCAGGGTCAGATAGCAGACAGCTAGACACAGACCCTATATCCCAGAGCCCACCAAAATTATCTAAATGATCCAATCCCAGATCTGCTCAGGGCTTACCCTGCGTTGCCCATTTCTCCCCAGGGAACCATGTCTTCTGTCTCTTGACCAAGACTGGTGCTTCCTGAGTGGTTTGATGGGAGGTAGTGAGCCCCATTATCTTGGAACTGTTAACAATAAATCCTTCATTTAATGGCATTGACCTCTGCATGTGTGTCATCTTACCATGCCTGATTAAAACAAAACCCCAGGTAGATTGTAAAACATGTCACTTACTTGATATGAAACATCAGGAACTAAGAAACTTGACTTTTCTCCATACACAGTGCAGAAGAATACTACATAAAGGGGCCGTTTGTTAAGTTTGGCTTTTTTTGAGGGGAGTGGATCTTATTTCCTCATTTTTAAAAATGTATTTACTTTTCTAATTGGAGTATAGTTGCTTTACAGTGTTGTGTTAGCTTCTACTGTACAGCAAAGTGAACCAGCTATATGTATACATATATCCCCTCTTTTTTGGATTTCCTTCCCATTTAGGTCACCACAGAGTACTGAGTAGAGTTCCCTGTGGTATACAGTAGGTTCTCATTAGTTACCTATTTTATATATGGTATCTATAGTGTATATATGTCAATCCCAATCTCCAAGTCATCCCACCCCGCCCTTTCTCCCTTGGTATCCCTACTTTTATTCTCTACGTCTGTGTCTCTATTTCTGCTTAGCAAATATGCTAATGATAATTTCACAAAGTAATATTTGCAGAGAGTTTGTCCTTCCATGCTTTATCTGCTTAATAGATAGTATATTACAGATAACTCGATTAATCAGTTAACTATCCATCTATTTATTGTTGTGCTATGTACAAGGTACTCTGTTAGGCACTCAGCCACGAAAAAGACATACTGTTCTCCATCATGCTTTATTATTTTCATTGTAATCTGGGCAAACAGATCAGCTATAATGAGATTTCTCTCATGTATTGGGGATACATGAAAGTATAAAATGCATTTTATACTTTACATATTTTTGCATATATAAGTAAAAAGGGGCTTCCAAATAAAATATTCAATGAAAAAAAAATTTTTTTTCTTAACCTGTGGCTCAGAAAGTTTTTGAGAATTGCATTCTTTCTGGCAGGAAAACAAAAATATATCAACCTTTAATTTAGAGAATGAATAAATTTAAAATTATGTAAAACTGTCAAATATAGCAGGACAAATTATAGTAATAATTATACTCTGCTAGAGATACTAACTTAAAAATATAATGTTGTTACTATTTTTGTCATCTCATGATACTGAGTTCAAAAATTCCTGGGGCTCTAGTCCCATAGGAAAGACTGTATCCATTTTCTTTTCCTTGACCTGTAGCCACATAAACTTACCCTCATGACCTAAGACACCTTATTTTTCCTGTCCTACATTCCTTCCACTTCTTAGTGACTTTATTCTCACTTTTTATATCCTTCTATCTAAAAAATAAATTGTCTCAATTAGAAGTTTATTGCTTCAAAAAATATTTGTGCCACAGTTACGGATGTGGTGATTCCTTGGTTTGAGCTGGACTGACCAGCATATTTGGATAACCAGAATAAAGACCTCTAGGATTTTAGCAACTGCGTAATTTCATCCCTTCACTTAAAGACAAGAATCTGAAACTACGTGACTGCCTAACATTAAGTGTTTTGTGAAGAACACAGGTTCACAAACATATATGCATATACATTTAAGAAATGGTAGCACTGTTTATGTGACAAATAATTTGAATCTTAACTAAAGTGAGTTGAATATACAATGATTTAAATATGTTTATTAAATTATTCAGCGTCTTAATAATATATTAAATTTACATTAGAGGAAGCTGGTTTATACATGAGTTTGACTCACCTCCCATGATTGTTTGTTCAAAGCTTGAATACCCTCACAGATGAGTGAAAGTGCCTAGGATAGGGTAAGGCATGTAATAAGCTAGAGAGAGATGTCAAAACACATTCTGTGTTATTTTACTGTATGACCCTGATTCCTTCCTTCTTTGAAGGACCCAATTGCAATGGTTTCAAATCTGTCAGATAGGAAACCAATAGTCATAGAACTGTGAAAGATCAGAGAGAATCATGGAAATATTGGCTTTAATGCAGGTTTTGTTACTTTGAAACCCTGGCTCAGAGAGACAAAGCCTCAAAGACTGAAGGGTGAGTTCTTAAAGGATAGCAATTCTGGGTCCCTCTTGCAAGATAGTTTTCCTTGGGCTGATCCTCAGTCTATTCTTGTTTCCCTCATCTAACCTTTTTTTATAAATTTTTATGTTATTTTATTTTTTATAATATCTGCAACATATTTTTTCACACTTTATTTTTTAAATTTTTATTGGTGTATACTTGATTTATAATGTTGTGTTAGTTTCAGGTGTACAGCAAAGTGAATCAGTTATACATAACATATACCTATATCCACTCCTTTTTTACTTAGATTTTTTTCCATATAGGGCATTGCAGAGCATTGAATGGAGTTCCCTGTGCTATACAGCAGGTTCTTATTAGTTATCTATTTTATATATAGTAGTGTGTATATGTCAATCCCAATCTCCCAATTTATCCCCCTCTTGCACCCTAGTAACCATAATCTTATTTTCTACATTAGTGCCTCTACTTCTGTTTTGTAAATAAGTTCATTTGTACCATTTTTTTTTAGATTCCACATATAAGCAATATCATATACATGCACCCCAACGTTCATTGCAGAACCATTTACAATAGCCTCACTCTATCCTTTAAATGTACATGTATGTTCCAAAGTATTTTGGGTACAATAAAATGACAGAAATCAGTTCTGGCATGTAGTTACTGCTTTTCTATTGCTAAGATATGCACTTAGGAAATAATATTGTGCTGGTAGTTTTACCACTCAGGATTTAAGAAAAAGAAATGATTAAAAATTTATTCTTCAAAATTTTATTATATTTTGTTGTATTTTAAATACTTTCCAGTTATCACTAGATTCATTAGAAATTTTAGCTATCTATCAGGTATTTTGCAGCTGATTGTACCTTTAGATCCATGATGATATAACATTTGCTGTTTTTCTAAAGTCCTATAAAAGTTATACCTATGCATCTAAGAGAATGCTTTCCATTTTACCATCTCGAGATATCAAATTACTAGCAATTTCACTTACATGTAAGACAAACACTGCCAAAAAATGTGCACTTTGAGTCCTACTCCGTTTATTTTTATTTAAATGCACTGACTATAAAAAATGTGTTTCACAATAGGTAAGGTTTGTGACTGTATTAAATCATTACCATGATTATCATCAACAACAGAATAATAGCAAACAGGTAGGTAGTATTTACTAGGTGCCAGATACTGAGATTAAGGCTTTATATGTATTAACTCATTTCACCCTCAAAACAATCCTATGAGGTGGGTATTGTTATTGTTCCCATCATACATATTAAAAAGCTAAGACACAGGAGTTTAAGTAATTTGCTGAAGGTTACATAACAAGCGGATGGCAGAGCTGAGACGTGAGGCCAGACTGTCCATTTCCAGAGTCCAGAAATCAGATTCTGCACGGCCTCCCGTGAGCTGAAACAAAGAGAGCCAGTATCGAACGCAAAAGCTAAGCTGTTCAGATGAAAGCTTGACTTGAAAAAAAAGCCAATAGTAACTGACATATTTTTAAACAATGATTCTTGGAGAAAATCCTTTTCCGTTTGTATTTTATTTTGTTTTCACAGTGCAGGATTTGATGCTCAAACTGAGCTGACAAGGTCTTTTTGGCTTAGCAGGAATAAAGGAAAAGGAATGTTCCCTTAACAAAGCTTGCAAACAGAAAATGGAACTAGGAGGGAACCATGAATTCTGAGAAAATCTGGGGAGCTAGGAAACTGGATGATATCCGACTGATTGTCAATGCAAAAAGCAGCAGCCCAAGCCCGGAATTCTACAGATTAAGAATGTTTCTTTTGAATTGCGTATTATGAAAATTTCAAGTCCAGAATTCAACAAAACGTAGTCCCAGGCTATAGGATAGCTTCTGAGATCATTAACTAGTAACTTCATTATTACTATTACCACACCCACTCTAATATATAGACCAAAGTGACAGTGACATTTTTCTCTCCAGCTAAACCCTACGACCTACATTTAGAGACATGTTTCCTGACCCCAAAAAGAGGCAGAGAATAATCTGAGGTATGTCCAGACAGAATAATAAACAGAAGGAGAAATACAAAGTATAAATGCTAATTAGGTTTTTCCAAGAGCAAAGGATACTAAAGTCCTTCTCTTTTAAAGGAATGTTCTATTTTGGCAACTAGAATTGAGATCTCTATTATGACTAGCTTGCTCTGACAGCAAAAGCACACGGTCCCCTTCAGCTGTTTCTACACACCTGGGGACAGAATCTCCACTGACGGGACAAACTATCTGAAGACAGGTAGTGCCAACTCCACAGGACACTTAAAAATGACATCACTCTAATCCCAGGACCTATATGTTCTTTCTGTAAAGGGCTAAATAATAAATATTTCCAGCTTTGAGGGCCCTATGGTCTCTGTTGCAACTATTCACATTTGCTGTCATATTAGGAAAGCTGTTATAAATCATAGATAGTATGTAAATGAACTGGTATGGCTGTTTTAAAAAATATATATTTACAAAAATATGTAGCCTCTGGATTTGGGCCATATGCCATAGTTTACTGACCCCTGTATTTACTCATAAACAGTGAGTGGAAATTCAAGGATTAACATATATTTGAGGAAAATAGTGTGAAAGGAAAAAAAAAAAAAAGAGAAGATGCAATTGTACAATCAATACAGTTAATTCCAAGGAAACAAGTAAATCATGGAAAACGAAGTTACTGAAAAATCAAAGCAATATCTTCAGAAAAACAGACTACTGTTTTAAATAAAAGATAATAATTAGAATATAAGAACAAGATGTTGTGAGATAAATATAAAATGGCAACTTCAAAAAAAGTGATAGATGGGGCGGGATGGGGTTAAAAAAAAGTGATAGATAGAATGAATAATAAACTGTAAATGACCAAAATTCAACATAAATAAAGGAAAAAACAAATGTAATAAAGGAGATAAAATTTAAGGGGGATGAAACACAGGTACAAGAAGAGTAACATCTATCCAATTCTAGAAATTCAGACTAGAGACACAAGACAAGCAAATAACAAATGAAATGAAGAAAACTTCCCAGTATGAACAACAGGAAGGTATTTATGATGATGTATTTCATAATACGCCAAATAAGGTAATATGCACGTGTGTGCACATTGGAATGACAACACAGAGCACCAAACAGGAAAGCCAAATTTCTTAAAAGAGTTAAGAGAGAAATATTTTCTTTTCTCCAAGAAGAATAAAAAATAGAGCATTAAAAAATCTGTCACAAACAGTAATATAAACTAAAAAACAATGGAGAAGTGCTTTCAATAATCTTGGGGAGAAGATTTTGAGTTTAGTTTCTGTTTTCAGCCAAAATATCAATCAGGTCTGATGACAATAGTAAAATGGTTTTCGATATTCAAAGACTCAGAATTCCTCTGCATTCCTTCCAAAAGTTCTTGAAATGGGCTTACATGAAGGTACATTTCTAATGTCACACATAGCATGAATAACTAAAATGTGTACTCTTCTTATCTCTACTTATAATAGTCCATAAAGGTCTCATTTCATTAGATTCAGCCAAATATAGATAGACTTACATAATTTTACTGAAAGTCTCAGTCTGGGTGGCACAGATGGTCTGGGAAGCTAATACAGTCTTAATATTGTCTTTATTTTTACTGCATTAGTTAACAGCAGGGAGAATTGTCACTGTGACTGCTACATTGTTAACATTATGATGATAAGGGAAACATGCTAGCTTCTGGGTTTATTTTACTTTAGTTTTTATAATTACTTGGTCACAAAATACTTCAATTTTGTAAGCAATAAATGTTACCACTTCTTCCTTAACCACGTACAACATATTCCACCAATGGACTTGGTCTCTCAAATTTCCTAAGACTTTCTAATTACCAAAACAACAGGACCTTAACTTATCTTACTGTAATCAGCTTGAGTTATTTCACATTTTTGTCCACTCTCTTCTTACTATAAACCTTCTGTTGTTTGACTTCTGAAAAAATCTGGTCTTTCTCTCTTATTATTATTTTTTAAATCTCTTGACTTGACCCTTCTTCATTTTATTTTCTAGTTTTCCTTCTTTACTCACCACTTCAGTTACTCAGTACTTTTTCCCAGGGTTCTCCTAGAACAATAGTATTTTCTGTTATGACCAAAGTTAACCACTCTATTAGTCCTCCCTCTGTATCTTTTGCCCCGACATTTCCCCAGAGCTCCAAGGATGGAATTCAGAAGACCAGGATACAGCAGCCCATGGATGCCACATCAAGCCTCTAATTTAACATCTCTAAAGTAAAGGACTTGTCTTTCCCACACTCCCAACTTAGGTCTGTTCCTGGATTCACTGTCCTCAATATGGTGCCTCCCTCTTTCCTACACAAGTGGCAGCCCTGGGACCTCAACAATTCTGGGCTTCTCCCTCATCTTCTTTTCCCATGACTTCATCTTTGATTTCCCAATTCCAACCAGTTACCACCAGTTAATTATAAGCAGAAAGAAGGAAAGATTATTCTTGAGTCAGGCTTGAGGAAAAACAAAAAAGATCTTTGACTAAATAGTATTGCTGTTTTATTTAAAATCAAATGAAGAGGTGAGAGCAAGGACTACATACACTGCTAATAATAATAGAGGCATTTGGGAGGTTGCTATGTAGTGAAATAGGAGCACCAGGGGAGGGAGAAACATATCAGATTAAATAACACAGTGGCTGCACAGTCTGATTTTCTGCTGTGTGGAGGGTGTGGGGGGCTGGCATCCTAGAATTCTTCCCCCAAGAATCTTATTATTAAACTGAGAAATAAGAAGTGCTGACAATGCCTTCCACTGGGCCCAGGCTGCCTCTGAAAAACCAACAATCTATCTGAGTTCCTTGTACCTATTTCAACAAAATCTCTATTCTTCCCCATTTTTCATCCCACTGTCAGATTCCCTAATTTATATCCTCTTCATTACCTGTTTTCTTTTCTCTTCATTTTTGCAAAAGTCATCTTGGTGAAACAGACCAAGAAAAATATACAACAAAGTAACAATTAAATATGAAAATTTAGTGTGTTTGTCAAATTTCCCTACCTGCTGCATTCACAACCACTCTCTTTTTCTGTAATATTTCTAGGAAATCCCCAAAAGCCAATTCCATTTTCCATATACCTGAATGTTTCTTTAACAAGGCTAAAATAGTTATCTCATTGGTGCCTTTTTGAAAATACGTTGTCAGTTTCCTGCTTTGATAATCAAGAAGGAAATTCTCCTTGGGATTCTTGGTTGCACGATGAAAATTCGTTATGATCATTGGCCCATCCCAATGTCTCCAGCACACTGGGGTGTGAATGGGCTTCTTTTCTGCTTACAAAACTTTTCGAACTCATGTTCTGATTTTTTGTTTTGAAACTACATAGCATAATTTTTTTTCTCCTTTGTACATAAACGTCAGCTAACGTACTGCTGCCTGAAAAGTCAGTTTCCCTGTTTCCAAATGTCTTCTTAATTTTTTTCAAGGATTTAGAAATCGGATAACTCAACTTAGGATGTTGAAATTTTACAACTTTGAAGCTTCTTATAATTCCCCCAACAATATCCATTAATAGGTTCTGCGTAAAGGCAAGATGAATTTATTCTTAATGAACTTTATTTATGTTTTCTTCTCAGAAAACTAGAGTATTAATCTTCCAGTTTTCTAGAGGGTTGTAAATGCCAGAACAATGAGGACTACATTGCTATGACCTTTTAACGTAGTTGTGGTTTATGCAACAATCTTAGAACAAATGCATATATAATATTCACTTGATGCCAGGTAACTTTCTAAGGATTTTACATATATTACCTAGTTCAACCTTTACCACAACTCTATGCTGTAAATATCATTATCTTCCCTAGTTTACAGTTAAGGAAACTGAGGTCTGAGAGGTTATATAACTTCACATACGTCATATGGCTAATAATTAACAGAGATAAAATACTTACAGCCCTGTTTTTAACCATTTTGCTCCATCACCCTTCATGTCTAAGATGTAAATTGCTTAGGATAAGCAGTTTTGACTTTAGTCGTTTTTTTAAAATTTCTTTACATTTTTCCCTGTTTCCTCATCATTTAGTGTGGATAACCAAGTGTTAACTTAGCTATAGTTCCAGACATGTAATCACATTTTTGTTGGGGCACTGGAACATAACATCCCTTGATTAGTTTACACATTTTATTCTGTCTCTGCTACTTTACACAAGCATGTATATAAAAATGTGAAAGTTAATTATATTATCTAAAGTTCATGGAACACTTTTGTGGCTCTAACAGCCATAAATAGGTCTAGGATTACCTTGTCTTCTTTTTTTTTTTTTTTTTTTTTTACCTTGTCTTCTTTGAAAAACACGCCCTATCCCTTTGGGACCTAGCAGAAAAGTTTTTCATGTCAAAATCAGGGTGTCCCTGGTCCGGTCTCCCTAGGTTCTACTCACTAGAAACCAAGGAGGCTGCAGTGGGAGGTGAGAACCACAAGGGTGGCAGCCCCCGCACATGAGCCTCAGGACATCTCAAGTGCTGAAGCAAAAGCCAAGATGCACAAGACAGGGAGAGCATCATCCCCACCTCCCCAGCCTTTCTCTTTATAACCTTTATGACCGCACATAGGACATAAGCAAGGTGAGTCTCCAATATCCCACCCAGCTGGACCACATGTTTGAGAGTAAAATGAGGTGCTCTTGAAAATTACAAGGGGCGACAGATGTAAACTGGCCATTTTATAGCTCACATATAAATGCACACGAGGAATGGGAAAATCAACACGTACATAAATATGATTACACAAGCTCTGTCCCCTGGTCTCAGGTCTTTACTTTTTATTGCAGAATAATTTGTTTTTGCAAAATAAAATGCAAAAATAGAAAACCAAACTAGCAAATTTATACCTTATTGAATTAACATAGTGTGAAGACCCAGATCAAGAAATAGAGATTGGTCAGATGTCCCAGAAACAAATACAACCCCTTTGTTTTATAAATTCTTATTTTTTTTGCTGTTATATTCATGTTCTTTTTGAACTAAGAGCTAAAGTATAGCTTCTGCTGCATACACATGTTTATAGTATTTACCGTTACATATGCTCCTTGTATCAGCACACACTCTCTTGCCCTCTGACTCCTGGTCAAACCCTAATCTCCAGGGCTCCATATGGAAACCAGGTCACTAGCTAAATGTGGATGCAGAAAAAGCACCAACCATGCTGCCTGAACTTCCCTCTTGAAATTCAAGATGTCTAAACTCAGCTGGACTACTAGTGCACCCAGACAGCCACAGTCCCCTACTTGGCTTCCCTAAGACTGCTCTTTCCCACTCTTCCAGACAGTTTTGTATTTAGTCCTCTCTTCTCAAACCTCCATAATATCTTATACTGTACCAACATTCTTCTTTCACTTTCACAAGAAAATTAGAGCAATCAGAGAATATCTCCAGGAGCTCTCAACACTATATCTACTTTCCAACCAGAATCTATGCCTTGTGTTCAGCTCCTCTTGTGATCTTCCCATGTCAAAGACAACACCCTCTTCCCCATTGGTT